>NC_091824.1:169400967-169766800 GCF_038994185.2 Dermacentor albipictus | reverse complement strand
TTTCTGAACATTTTATTTTTACTGTGCCTTCTATTGTTCTAGGGTCTGTACCCAAGCTAGTTGGCAAGGCGACATTTTCCATGCTTTATGCACTTTACCTGCCTTAAAATGTCACCTTTTATTGTTGTGTGTAATGGATGTCTCCAAGACTACTTCCATGACACACATGACCAGGAACAGACACTTTGGTTCTCAGCTACATAACAAGGCAGGTATACATAACTGTTTACAATATTATTTGGAGCAAAGCAATAATAAAGGTATCAAAGTCATCATGTCACCATGTGGCTGACTGCAAAATGCTGCTGCTGCACCTTATGTATAGTTCTGGCTCTAGAAGCCTACAGTGGCAGTTCTTTAACATATACTTCCACTTCATTTGTGTCAGGGTGGGCAATCTGTTCAAGATGACCGCTGGCTGACTTAACGTAGCAGCCTTGCAGGTTGCTGCGTAGACAAATCTTTGAATATCAGCAGGGCACGAAGCAATAAGAGACTTTTGAAATTTGCAAAGCTCATTTCAAGACAGCCTGACACGCAAATAAACTGAAAACTAAGCTCCTATCTCCAGTATGTGATGGTTAAGGACAGGTTGAAAAGAAAGAAACAGAAGAAAACTCACTGAAACATCAAGGAAGTCAAGGCCCCTTAATGTCACAGGCACCTTTAAAGCATCCTTTAATCCCTGAGGTATCATGGGCTGCAGCATTTGTAAAAATTATAATAATTCTAACACAGCAAGAAAACTTATTGTTTACTCAACTACAAAGAGACTTTAGCAATGCATCCAAACTAATAAAGGTCATAAAGACCCCTCCAAACTAATAAAAGTCATAAAGACCCCTTGATTTAATTGCCTGCAAAAAACTAATCTACGAACATGTGGTTGCAAAGTTCACAAACATAACAGCATTCTGTAAACTCTCCACAAAAACACTTCAGACAGACATCATAACCAATAGACTTCAGCCTCACATGGATATCCTTAGCAAGTGTTGGACAAAAACACGAAATAAAAAATTTAGAAAATAAAATACCACAGCCAAAAGCAAGAAAAGTTATATGATGCATAATATTATGTACAGCACTTGCATGTAAAGAAATTCTGGCTGCAAATTGCCCAAGTCTCTTACTGCCTGTCCGCCTTCATGAGTGCCAGCACAAGAGGCGAACATAAGATGAATTTTTTAGCCATCTTTGTATTTAAGACAGCAACAAGTAGTGCTGCATAATTTGCACTATATGTATTGTGATGTGACAGCCTACAATAAAATTTTGACTCTTGCTGTAAATTCTACAAGGAATGTGTGTGTCTCACATGGATGTCGTGGGTTTAGGTTGTAGTATGTGCCTGTGTGCTTTTCTTTTAAGGAATTGTTACGACGGTGTATATGTGGAGCATGGAGGTGACCTTGGAATGTGTGCAGGCGTAGTGTGCCATGGGGCACCATCATCCCATAAGTTACACAGCGAAGCAACTGCGAAAAAAAGAAAGAAGACAATTCTTTGTTTTGGTGTCTACAGTTCTGTGCTTCTGGGGACTAACATTACGAGAACTACGACGCTCTGCAACAACCACCTTCTTTTCTCCTCAGTCTATTTACATGCATACAAGCTCCCTAGACTCCCTTTATCGCAAGAGCTGGTGAGTCGGTCCACCCGAAAAAAAAAGTATCTCATTCCAGAGGGTGGAGGGGTTCAGAGCGCGCAAAGTGAAGCCAGTGTAGTAATAAACTGAGAAGCCCTTGTACTATGTCGGTGACGCGCATGAGAAGAGAAAAGAAAGAAAAATTTGCATGCTTGCCACCTTCTATGTGCATTGCACGAGCACCACAAAAGTAGAAGCGTCCTCGGACTGTCGCACACGAGCGTCCAGCACTCGTCAACTGAGGTGGCCACAGCACGTCAGTCTGTACATGGGTTGTCATCGCCGCATTGAGCTGATGTGGGTACAGGAAGTGTGAAGCAGTGGTCTTTCGTGGCAAGCCACAAGATCTTGTGCTAGTGCAGCATCTCCCACAGCAGACTGATGACACACTTGCACCACAAGTTAACAGCATTTTGTCAGCCACAGGTAGGCCCACATATATGGCTTTAGAATGTCATCAGATGCAAGTGAAGGCAGGGAGCAGCTCGAGATGACACTGGTTGCAGCAACAAGGTGAGTTGCCACGAAAGGCCACTACAGCATAGCCCTTATAGGATGTGCCGTTTGTGACATTGGTGTAGGCGAGTCGGCGCGTTATTGCTTCCGTGACTAGGAAGAGGAGTAGGAGACCCCCTTTTTTGTCTCAGCAGGCGCTCTCAAGCGGCCGCCGGCGTCGGCGCAAGAACTCGCGCTTCAATGCTGCACAGCGGGTCTCAGCATCCCAGGCGGTGCTGTAGAGCTCACTGTCGCTCAGTCCGCGCCACGCGTCATCATCGTCACCCAACGCAGGGCTCAAAGCTGGGTCAAACTCGTAGTTCTCGTCCACCGACTGGTCCCGAGGCGGCACCAGAGATGACGACACCAGATTGGCTGCTGCTGGACGCAGCTCTCCCTGCAGAGAGTCACCGCGGGCCGCGCCAGCCGAGCTGCCACGTCCAGAGCTACCACTTGTCAAGCTTGCTGAATCAGGCCTCGACGCCGCCACAGCCGCGGTCCCCGCATTTGCCGTACTGCCTGCTGAGACCGTCATCTGCAGCTCAGGAGCACTGTGGTGGCGGAGGGCCGTGCACCGGACGCGCTGCACTGCACCCAGCAGGCGCTCGCGGGTGTAGCCGCTGCCGCCATTTTTATAGCCAAGGCAAGGCGGTGAGCTTGTGGCTAGAGGTGGCTGCCGGCCGGTGTTGCCAGTGGCGACACTAGCGCGGGGCACGATGGCAGGGGGCGCATGGATGGGCCGGAAGCCACAAGGAGGCTCACGGGACGGAGGCGTCGAGAAGGCGGCACTCGATGGCACCGTGCTGGGCAGTGACCGGTCACCACCACTCACAGGGCTCAAGTCATCGGGGAAGCCCTGCAGCAGCAGCTGGAAGCCCGGGCTGCTTGCCCGCGGCGTGGTTGCTGCAATGACGGGCCGCCGAGTTGTTGGGGCTGCCGGAGGGGGCTCAGGGGGGACCGGCCACCAGGGTCCCGGGCCCGCTACACCAGTCACCACTACACCTGGTATTCGGCCTTCCGGGTGTCTGCAGAGGTGCAGCACAAGCACATTGGACACCACATTGGGAAACAGGCCTTTCATTTCACGTGGAACTGTTCATGCTAACACCATGGTTCTCAGACTACTCGGTATATGACCAGTGCTGACTCCAAGTAGTGCCATGGAACTCCAGTACTGCAGTGTTCTCCTTTAGAAGGTGAGCTTTCAACCTCAACAGCTTTCGTCAATAGACAACAGCACAGGCTGCTTTTGTCTTGCATGCAATGTGCTATGAATTTTTGAAAGGAACTAATATATCACTTCCAAAAACAACTCAGGGTAGAGGCAGCAATATATCAGTGGGAGAGAAGCCTTCCTCCTACAGGTGTTCTTCAGTAGACATAAATGGGCTGGTGGTGATTATGATCATATTAGAGGTTCTCTTGCATGCGTACCATTAAGAAACTTGACTGACTACGTGATATTGGTGCTTATGCATTCAGTTGTACGTATGGATGTGCTTGCATCCATGTAAAAACATACTTCTCAAACGCTTCCTGAACAGCCATGTCTCAGTAGCCACCTACAACCACATATATCACATGCAGCCTTTTGCTTTGCACTGCAAGATGCTTTGCCATACCTCACCTTGACTATATAAATTGCCTGACAATGGAAGGCACAAGACACTGGATCGGTGCTGAACAGAGAGTGCCCAAATTGTCTTTCCTATCTTCTGCCATTCAAGCCTCATTCTGCATTCCTGTTTTTGGCATAAGAGGGAAGCTCTTCTGCCATTTTAAACTTTAAAGAGCAGCTTGGCCACTCTGGCTATACGGCATGCATGGGCCACTGACCTGCACAATTGCAATAGATATCTGGCTTACCAAAGCTAACTATAGTTATGCCACAACAAAGCAACAACCAGACTCAACTTGTCTAAGACATTTAATCTGCCTGTCTTATCAGTAAGCTAAAAAATTTGGACAGCTGATTGAGTTGGTACACGGTGCGCAGTGAAAACACCATGTGGCAATTTACCGTTTCATTAGGTTATCACTGCGCTGGTATATGGCCAGCAAAAAGAGAGCTGGCCTCATTTCTTCTCAGTTCTAAGGAACAATTCTTGTCTATGACAACCTAAGAATTTAGTAAGAGCTCCACCCACAAGACTGCACCACACCTGCTCTCTGCATCCCTGTGCTCCGAAACACAAATCCTCAGAGATGATATTCAAAATAGTTTGCCTTCACCGTGATATCACGAAAGTAAGCTACTGTAATTGGCTGGAGCATCGGTACAAATCCTCTTTCAGCTGGATAGCAGGCTATTTTCCATTGCATTTGTAGACTGTCACCAACTATAGGTGTCTTTTAGATCACTGATGCATGACCTGTGCACCTAAAATTAAAGCAGAGAGCATGTGTTTAAAGGAGGCAAAGAAGAAAGCAGGAAACAAACAGCCCGACTGTCTCTGTTGCCTCTGCCACCCAGTCTGTTCTCCAGTTAGTGCATGTTCAATAGCCATCTCACCTGTCCTTTAATCTGATACACAGCCATGTAGCTCTGCTCGAATAATGAGGCCTTACGAGGCAGTGTTATTTCAGAAGCTGCTATACAAATACATGGAACAGAGAAATCATTTCACTTGGCATCCACTGCACCAATTTTAATTATCTTTGTATCATTTTAAACAAGTTTGCCTACCAACTGCAGGAAAATTTTTCATTTAGGACCAATTTTTTAGGAGTGTGCGAATGTTCGAAACTTTTAAATGACAAATCTAATAGTGTCCTGTTTGATTTGGTCTTCGAATTGAATAGCTACTATTCTAAACGCAAATATTTTTAGAATACTTTTTGAATATTTCAAAACATCAATTGCACCCAAATAAACATAAAATTGTAGCAGAAGTATGTTAAAATTTCACTGCCACAGGTATAGTATGTAGACAGTTTCGAAGGTTTTGGCACCAGTAACTCAATCACTGGGTTACTTGTGATTGAGCGCTCAACCTTCGAAACTCACCTACATTTATCTGTAAACTGGCATTTCAAACATTTGTTCACCCCCGGCTTGAGTTCGCTGCTTCGCTCTGGTCTATGCACCAAAATTTTTTAACATGCGAGAATCAATCTAAAATAAAGCCACATGTTTAATTTCCTGGAATTATGACTACCATTCTAGCGTAACTCAAGCAAAAACTTCATTTTTCACTTCAGCTGCTCTAACACTTTCACCCACTGCACTAACAACTGCTCCCTACACCTAGAAACTTCATTGCACATGGCACGCAGGTTACACAATCATCTTAGCCTCAGGTGCATCTAGAGTAAAATTGAAGCATTCAAGTCGTCTGCGCTTCCCTGTACTGTTCATCTCTGGAACGGCCTCCTCGATAACATAGTCAACGAAACTGACAGTGAAAAATTCAGGCACTCACTCAACTCACTCATCCCTTGTTAACCCATGCTATCATACTCACTGTTTGGTTTTCTTTTACTTTTTTGCCTAGCACTTTGGTACATTTGTTTACCAACTTATTGAGTTGTTTTTATTGTTCTAATATACGGCTGCATGTCATTAATATGTTTGTGCAACACCTGGCTGGTGTTGTTTTTACAACTTTGATATTGTCGTGAGTTTGCCACTTGTTTGTGTGTACTTTGTTCTATGTCCCCTTACTCCATACCCCATATACGCGTAGTGCACGCCGATGGCCGCGCCACTGGTGGCGGCCTTGCGCAGAATGCACGGGAGAAGAGCGAGCCGCGCGCCGTAGCACGCCGCAGTTTGTTGTGTCGCTGATAGTGCTTCTCCGTCTTATTCGTGTTTTCAGAGCAAAATAGGCAACCCCTTTCGCATGTGTGGAATGGCCAAAGCTTCAAGGAATGTCGAAGAAGAATCGTTGCAGGGTGGGGGGCTCAAATACCGGCAAAAACGTGCCGGCAATACGGTTCTAATCATTCCCCGCAAAGCCTCATCAGCAGGAGCAACGGTAGCAACGGATCGTCGCTTCGGCGGAAAATTTCTTGTTCTCACCCTTTCCTTTGCTGCTTCGGTGTTTTTTTTTTTTACTCGATCGTAGTTACACGTGTAAGCGCCGAAGTTCGTCTGCAGTGCAGCATGCGGTTTAAAGGCATTTCGCTAAAGTTTTCACCCTGCCTCGTTTGTAAAGGGTATTATACACGCTGTGTCTTATAGGAATGACACCAAGCAAGTGCTTCTTTTAACAGCTTTATTCATTTCGCCCGAGGGCATCTTAGATATTGTGGTTTTTGGGGAAATATGTTTAGAAAATAGGTAGCTCAGGGCGAGAGTTGCTAATAGTTGCTGCATATGGTATTTTTGTTCCATTTTTCACTGAATAGTTCGCGTCACGTTTGGTAAGTCATCACACCTTGATGCTGTCTGAGCAGACTTAACACGCAGAGTGATTTATTTGTTTCACAACATAGTTGCTTCTTGCAAGTGAATTTTGTACTCAACTGAATTATTTCTTATTATGCTTACGTCGCAGAGGACTAAGCCCGGCCTTGCTGCCAGCGCTCATCTACTTTGACTGGCGCTGCTCTGCCTTTAAATATATCATGTGGCACCTCTCTCTAGTACTAACACTAAAAAAAAGTGCTGAAAAGTTAGTCAGACTTTAGCTTTGTACGTTTCCAAGCAGCTCCCCTGGGGAATTTAAAATTGCAAAAACTGCAGTGCGAACGGCAGTTCATCGGCAGTACAGCGCTAACATGTGCTTTTATTAAACCGTGCGTCTATCAATAAATTTGCAATTACATGTATTCATCGGCAGAAAAATCACAACCGCATATGCAGACATCGCACCGTGCGAATTTGTTTTCTAAGTCTGCACTAACGACGAGTGCTTATTATTGAGGTACGGAAGCAGCATAACGGCAAGGCTAGAATTTTTTTAAAAAATACACGGTCGAGACATCGCATTAGTCAACAAAATTTGTCGGCTAGTTCACATGAGCTCCACGTGTAAATGGTGTTCATGGCGTTTGTCTGCGAGACGCACCTGGCACGTATGTGGACCATGTTGTCCCAAACACCGTTAACATCGTGTTTATACCCGCTCCCACAGAGGTCTGCATCTTCCCTACAGCTGTCACCGCAGAAGAAGCAGTCTGGCGCCCGAACAAAGGACAAATCGCAGCCGCGAACTTCAGCCACCCTTGCTGCAAAGCGTTGTCTTCTGCTACTGCTCCCGCGCGTATTGTTGGAAGCGCCCGCTAGGTGGCTATCAGTGGCGCCTCTATAGGCGGTGCACGAGGCGTATAGGGGACTTGTAAGGTATTTTACAAATAAATAAGACATGAGAACTTACATAGTGTAGCAGGTTATGTCACTTAGGGGGCCCTATATTACTGGCTGCACAGCAATTGTTCACACTCTCTGAAGAAGTGTGCATGAAAAGAAACTACTTGTTTGCTCCTAATTCTTCATTTATGCTTTTAATAAACAAAACTTCATACCATACTATGTGAAACTTGCTAGCTTTAAGAATACTGACATGTGAACATCGTTTTATACTAATTGTGATAACACCTATTCATTATCCAAAAACTATTCAAAACACATTCAATACAGTTAAACCTCTTTATAACAAAGTACGTAAAATCGGCAATTTGCTTCGCTATATCAAAATTTCGTTGTATTGAAATTCAATCTTTTATGTAAATAAGTACAGCCGCCGATCGATTTTTCTTACACGGAAAGGGGCCGCAGATGCTTAGTGGCTATGCTATTGGGCTGCTAACCATGGCCGCTATCTTGTACACATTCGAAAAGCCGACATTCAATTTCGCCTCGCGCGATTGTTCAGGCTGTGCCGATATCGTGGCCTAGGCCAATCTAGTCCAAGCATGTGAGACGAAATCGAACGTCGGCTTTTCGAACATGTACATGATGGCGGCCCCATGAGGTCGCTAGATCGAATCCCGGCCATGGCGGCTGCATTTCGATGGGAGCGAAAGTCGAAAACACTCGTGTACTTAGATTTAGGCGCACGTTAAAGAACACCCGGTGGTCCAAATTTCTGGGGTGCCCCACTATATACGTGCCTTATTATTAGATCATGGTTTTGGCATGTAAAGATCATATTTCAATTCAAATTTAAAGGCCACAGAATTTTCCGAATTATTGAGCAATAGAAGAAGGCAAATATGAATGAAAAAGCAATTCTTTTTGACGAATTTGGGAATAGGCGACGAATGATACGGTTTCATGCCACGTCGACAATATCTTCACATTGGCGGTACGAATTAAGTGAAGCCAGCCACACTTTCACGTGTCCTCCACGCCCACGGCTGATATCGTCACCTGCACTGGGATGACGCTATCATGAAAAGCGCCGGCAGCGGGGAACGAATGCTTTGTCTGTCTCTCACTCCAAGAGGTCACTGAAACTCGAGATTACGCAACCTCCAATACTAACAGCGCAGAAAGATAGCTTACATAATGCCACACTGTCTCGGTACGCTCACTCTTTGCACATGTGGTAAATTACCTCTAAAGCAGCATGCGCGGCTGCCTGTGTGTGCGCTCAGCCGTGTTATAGCCATGCGCAACCACGGCCGAGACCCGCACCAGCTTACAAGGTGGGAAGCCCCCCTCCACCCACAACCTCTCGTGTGCGCTTGATCACGTTACCGCGAGCTGGCTCTCGTCCCCCTCTTTCTCTTTGCTTGCGCAGGAAGGCAGCACTCGCAAAGCCACCATCTTTCTTGTTCACCCTCACACACTTTCACTTGCATCTAAAGCACAAAGTGCGCAGGGCACGATAAAATCTTATCGCACTTGGACTTTATGCGGAACATGAAGCAGCTCCACTTTGGCGGTGGCTCTTGTTGCACGGCGTGCGATTTGAGAAGTGCGTTTGCATGCAGCCGCTTGTAATTCAATCATTTGACCATCTGCGTCCGTGGAGGTTTTCATTTATTTTCTCCGCATTCCACTGCGGTGGAAGTGAAATTTTGTTATATTGAAATCGCATACAAATACGTTTCGTTATATTGAGGTTCTAAATACAGTGTGTTTGTAAAGTCATGGTGCACTTTTGACCGGTCACAGGAAAGCAACGAAACAAGATAGAAATGTGAAATATTCACCAAATAAAAGAAAAACTTTCCAATTTTCCGAGGTATGTCGTGCAAGGGAATGCGCACACAGGCGATGATGCAGCACCACGAAGTGCGCCATACAGGTGAAGACGCAGCACCCCAAACTGTGCCATACAGGTGATAACGCAGCACCACGAACTGTGCAGCAGCGGATCAGGCCACGCCAGTCGAGATGTAGACGGTACAGAGGAAAGTTCAGTGTTCTGTGGCTTTATAAACTCAAATCCGCAACCAAAGTGCAACATGAATATTGTCGAGTGTACAACGAAGCGCCACCACACAGGAATAATATTAATCGGTGGGATAAGCAGTTGAAGGATACCAGCAGTTTGTTGGACAAACCCCGTTCTGGTAGGCCATTGGTAAGTGACGAGTCTGTAGAGGCTATAAGGGAGAGCTACACAACGAGTCTTAAAAAATCTGTGTATGCGTGTTCTCGACAATTACACCTAAGCAAGACTATAGTTCATAACGTGTTAAAGAAATATCAACATTTTGGGGTTACAAATTGCAGCTGTTACAAGCTATCAAACCTGCGGATAGACCCAAATGATTTGCGCTTGCTACAGATATGCTTCATGAGACCAACAATGATGAACAATTTCTGCAGAAGATTGTGCTCAGCGATGAGGCGACATTCCATGTCTGTGGACATGTTCATCGCCATAACGTCCAAATATCAGCTGCTGAAAATCTTCGTGCCTATGTTGAGTATGAACGTAACAACCCTATGGTGACTGTGTGGTGTGGCCTGATGCATGATAAAGTGAGAGGCCCATTTTTCTTTGCGGAGCAGACTGTGACATCAAACAACTACCTTGACATGTTGAAATTGTATGCAGTGCCACAATTTCCAGAAGGTGTCATCTTTCAGCATGAAGGCGCTCCTCTACACTATGCCAGCATTGTTTGCGAGTTTCTGGATAGAACATTCCCCCAGCAGTGGGCAGGCAGGAGTTCTGTCAAGCCATGGCCATCACAATCCCTGGATCTGACACCTGTAGACTTTTACTTGTGGGGTTATGTGAAGCAACATGTGTACAATGAACATATCCAGGACATTAATAATTTAAAACAGAGCATCACAGATGTTATTCAGTCTTTTACACCAGACGTCCTTAACCGTGCGTGGACAGAACTTGAATATCATTTAGTTGTGTGTAGGGCAACAAATGCAGGCCACATCGAACTGCACTGAACAGGTATGAAACTTGGAGAGTTTTCCTTTTATTTGGTAAAGATTTCACATTTCTGTATTGTTTTGTTGATTTCCTGTGGCCGGTCAAAAGTGCATCATGACCTTACGGACACACTGTACATGGTGTTCCATGGACAAGAGGTAACGAAAAGTTAGATACTTCGTTATATCGAGAATTTCGTTATATTGAAGTTCGTTATACCGAGGCAACTGTATATTGACACGTGTACTTAATTTTATCGGGCAACCACGTTTCGCCGCCTAACAAATGTAATCGCACAGCTCGGGACGCGCCTGCATGTATTCGAAGTTTCTGGAAAGTTATCGATGCTTCTATCCGCTGTCTGTTGTGGCCGAATCTTATGTTATCTGATTTCATCACCTGACGCGAATGGTGTAGAACTTTGTGGAAGGCACGCAGGTCCGAATGATTAGTCTGGAACATTCGACCACTGCTCTATAAAAGCCGACGCGCTTGACCCGCTGATCAAATTTCCGACGATCGCCGACCGTGTTCGCTGCTATCGTTGTGCTATAAGTGTAGCCTGTTTTTGTGGGCACAGGTTCGCCCAATAAAAGCTAGTTTTGTATTCCACCGTATTGCTGCTTTCTTCACCGTCACTACCACGTTACAATATGATCCACTTCTGGCATGATCACAAAATTCACTATCCACACACCCCTACAATTTTTTTTTACAGAATTGTTGAAAACAGGAAAATTTAAGAAAGCATGAAGTAAACTGAAGCATGAAGTTCACAACTTTGGAACTCAACAATGAAAAAAACGATATATCAAAATTGTGTTAATTCCAACTATTTAAACATATAGAGTGGAAAAAATTGATATATTATACACTGTTCTGAAATATACCATTAATTTGCGAGTAGGACTTTGTCAAAAGCTCTCATAAACACATATTTACCAGAGCTTTGCCAAAGTCCTACTCACAAATTTGTGGTAGTACCATAACAATCTCACAAAAGCTGTTAGCCCGTATATCACAATTTAGTGCATTTCAGATTCTCTAACATATGCAGTTCACAGAACTGCATATGTTACGGTGGGGAGTCGGCCCCACAGTAAAGCTTCCTCTTAATGAAAAACACACAATACAAGCGCCACATAACGATAGCGCTGGGTAATTAGTGTTAAGCAAACTAACCGGCTACAATTTGTAAATTGCAATATGTACCGTAATGTAGTTAATTCAAAAGATAATTAGTGGATTTTGTTAATTAGTTGGCTATGTGTTCCGATTTCTCATGCAAGTAATGTCTGCCTCTCTGACTAATCCAGCTCAAGGACTAGGATTATATTATCTGCAACAGGCTAATTTTAAAAATTCCATAAAACTTAAAAATGATCACCCTGTATAACAGATATCAGCCACTATTACAAAAGACATGGAACAAGAAATGTAGAAATGCTGCTCTTGCATCTTGGAACAAAAGCAACAGCTAGACAGGTGCTGAGGGGATCATTATTAAACAGAGACAACCAAAGGTGCAATATTTCATGTTACCAGAATAAATAAGGCATTTTTACCAGCTTTCACAAGCCTGTATTCTCACTGACAAGAAAATAGTTTATCCACATTAGCACAATATCTTTATTAACCGCGAAAGTGTTCTCTGCAAAACAGGGCTCGGAAGGTGGTTCCACTGGTGTAAAAACCATTAGCTGCAAGCAGGTGTTAGTTTGTTAAAATCATGGAAATGGTCTCAGACCTAATGAAAATGTCAACATCACCAGAGTAGATTGGGCAAGTGTGATCAATGTTCAGATTTGTCAGACAAAGATGTCTTCAGGGAACAAAGGCACACATCAGCATGAAATCAAGTGGTGAAAAAAGCAACTAAGTGAAGAAAAGGAGGTTCACCTTTTTTCCTCCGTTGGTGGCAATGGTGTCAGTTGTGTGAGAGAGGGAGAGAAAGACAGAAGGAGAGAAAAAGCGGGCGGGGAATGAACAACGTCAACGGCAGGTGGATTCGCAGAGAGCCAACCCTTCTACACCAATCGTGGAGCTTGAAAGATATCACATCTGTTAGTGTGAGCAGCAAAAGTGACACATGCTCCTAACACTTGGTGTAAGACAAACTCTTTAGGTGTTGACAGTGCACCTTGCAGGAAGGGCTAATAATGTCCCCTGGTTCGAAGCAACACCATGAGATGACTGTCTGGTCATAGGCCTCTCATGTGAGGGGTGGCACTTCCTTGCTAAAGGAAATCTGCGCTTTTGAATCGTTGTTTTCTAACAAATTGCACACAGCGATTCAGTAGAAACGTCAGCATGCATGCACACGATGCTCATGCGAACAGGAAAAGAAAGAACCACAATATGCTGCTTTCACTCTGTTGCTAAGTAGATTAAGTGGAGCATGACTATATTCTGCTTAGCTACTTTGTCATTTTACAGCCAAGCTGATTGCGTGTTGCTCACATCTCATGTCTCTGGGAGATGCACTCACAAATAAAAATGTGATATCAACGAGCTGCACCACTTTTTTACTTGGTGACACAGCAATAATTGGTCTGTTTAAGGGCAATGCAAAGGTGCATTATCTGGAAGCACTCAAGTCAGAATTTGTTGTGCTGTGTCCACACCTGAAGATGTATATCTTACACCATGTCCCAACCTCACCAACCCTGCGCCATACAGCCTAATATATGGGGCATGTGGACACCTTGCTGAATGAACTCAAGAATGTGATCCCAGCTTTTTATTCAAATTATGCTGCGATACACAATGTCATAGCACAGCTACGCTGCATATATGTGTATTCTTCTGACACCAGACTATGACCTGAATAAAATTTCATTATTTTGCTTAAAGAATTGTAGACTGCAAGACCAGACATAGCGACTGCTACAGCAACAATGGGCAACAGCATGGGTGGCTTCTGCTTGCTTTCATCATTAGTGAACAAACCATGACTTTACCACACAACAGTGACTTCTGCATCCTAAGAGACAGCACAGCCCCCTTTCACTTCTCATTTGCCACAATGCTGCCATGAGCTTTTTCTGTTTGGCCTAGAGTAAATACACCAGTATTCATGTGCCATCATGCAGCACTGCCTTTTGGCTCGCTTTTCTCACTGGATGACACAACCCATAGCTTCGGCTGCACTTTGTGGGCTTGGTGTGGCAGGATACAGAAACATGCCAGGCATACAGCACATGTCCTACTGGCTTATCCTAGGGCCCAACTTGTCATGTTCAAAACTTCGCTACACTTCTGGAAATAACATGTAAGTGATTTCATTTATCACAAGTTTTCAGCATCATAACTTGAAGAATAAAAATTTTTGCTTAGTTCTGGTCTCAGGCCTAGCTTTTATTTAGTGCAATTCCTACAAGTGCAGTAAAGTTTTGAACATGATGTAATACCACCTACCTTTGTTCGTTGTACTACTGTCGTGACTTGGTACTGATGCCATGAGAAAAGTTCTCAACAGACTTTGTGCCATTATAGAGGTTTTCATTTGTTGCAACACTTGTGTACAAGATACATGGCAAGTAAAGTGTGGCAAGATGTTGCACAGATTTATCTGCAGTATCAGTCACTGGCCTGGTTTCAATATAGTTCAGGAATATTGTATGGTTTCAGTGAAATTTTCAAAATGCATGAATTTATCTGCAAAAGCACACAAGTGAACTCTGTACTCCATACTTGGTACCACAGCACAAAAACTACACTGGACAAAAAGAAGACAGACAAGACGTTGAACTATTTGTACTCTATATTGTATCAAGAGCAGGACTAGATAAGAACACAAAGAAATGACGCACACAAACATGCGCTCAGACCTTTAATTCCATTAATATGGCCATTGCCTAATCATAACATGTTCACTGGCATATAACATCATGCCCAATTTAGCTGGCAACTCGACACCTGTTGTGTAGTCTCCTTCTTATTGCATGGTAAGCTTGTTCCTCCAAGCACGATCGACTCATCAATAACATGAACATCGGGATATGAGCAATACAGTGCAACTTTCAGACAAGATTCAGACATCTGGGGACATTATAGTTGGCCAGTTTTGGCAACAAGCTTGTTTAAGCATCCTTTCTTTTTTCCTTCAATCAGCTGTTAGGTTTGGATGATTGGCTGCACATTGTGCAACGTTAGAGCCACTTATTTATTTTCGATGGCAACTTAGTCAGTTTAACCAGGCAGTCAACCAATGTCCACTGTCTTTATTGGCTCTAGTTGTCTACTGGTGACTTCTGTTCTTTTCCCCAATTATGCTGTATGCCATTCTGTACCTACCTAGCTGCACGTCTGTGTTTTTAAACTGACACAGAAATAAAGGAGAGTTTTGTGTTGGGCAGATTAGTGTCTACTTCACGGTTAGACTATAATGTTAACTGCCACTGCTTTTAATGTCTCTGTTGCAATATCTGCTAGAATATGCGCACTCATTTTCATGATGCTTTTAAGAATCTACAACTGCAAATACACATGCCAAAGTACACGCTCCCATTTCTGTGACGTTCATTTTAATAGTAGTTATTTATTGTATTTACTAGGGTAATGAGAAAAATACAAAGAAAAGACCATACGCGTCGTAACTGTGTCACTTTTTCAACTGATGCCTAAACTATTCCATGGTCAAGATACAGGGTAATGGAGCAGAGAAATGCAACAGGAAAGGTAAGCAAAAGTGGTTGTAAATGAAAGAAAGTAGGAGGACATAAGCTTAAAGTATCCGTACAAGTGACTAAATTATATACGTGAAGAAAAAAAGTGTGAAAAGATATGAAAACTTACTTTTTAAGTGAGACAGGGCTGCCCCCATGTGAGTGGCCTCCATTACGAGCATCTGCTACAGGGCATGTCACCATCATGTACGCTGCAGAAGAACAGGTGCAAATTCACCATCAGGAACTTGTTTGTGCACTACACAATAACCTTTGCATGCATACAGCCAATCAGATCGAAACTCCCTACTACTGACATCTACAGTTAACATGTCCGTCCCAACAATGTAATCCCAGAGGTATACAGGTTCTAAAAAATTGCCAACCACAATATACTTGCAACAACAAAATAAAATTTATAATACAGATATTTGCACGACTACATCATCTTGCAATGGCTAATGCACTTGAGTTATATGACCTAAAATTATAAAATTTCTCCTTTGTGTGAACAGTGGGGAGAAGTCCAAACAAGAAAGAGAAATTTGCTGACTTGAAATAAAAGTGGCTGAACAAGAGGTATCTCTGGAGCCAAGGATTCGACAAGGGACTTGTCTTCATCACGGAAACAACTGCTTGCCTCAACAGTGTTTGTACAGCTCATGCCTCGCCACTGGAGGTGGGGGGAAAAAGTGATCTAAGTAAACACTT
Source organism: Dermacentor albipictus (assembly GCF_038994185.2). Classification (NCBI taxonomy): domain Eukaryota; kingdom Metazoa; phylum Arthropoda; class Arachnida; order Ixodida; family Ixodidae; genus Dermacentor; species Dermacentor albipictus. Next base: position 169,750,982 of record NC_091824.1, on the reverse strand, counting down.
GTTAGACTGTTGGCTCCATAGACATCTCTGGTTCAGGCACTGTTTATCACTGGGGAGAAGGTGACATGGAAGAACTGCAACAATGAGAAATGGTACGCACCCTTCTCGGCCTTCCGCCGCTTGCGCTTGTTGCAGATCTTGACAGCGCAGACCGAGAGGATGATGGCCACGATGAAGAAGAGCACGCCACCGACGACACCCGAAATGATGGCCTGGTCCCGCTTGTACTTGGGGCCCCGGTCTGAAACACAGCAGCCTGGTGGCGCCGCCAACAGAAACACAGCATTCTCCTCCTCCTCCTCCTTTCTTCACGCATTCCTCGTCCAAACAACGATGACACCACGAGTAGGCCTTGCCAGCAGCAGTGGCGAGACCAACTTGGGACAACTCCCCCACTTACACGTCCACCTCACATCAGTCCAAGCACAATGTCTCGTGGCTTATGAAAAAGTCGTCAACTTTACAGCTTCACACAAATACAGCAGACTCACAATAGTTTATGTGGACAACTAACTTGGCACTTCTTCAAACAACTCTAAATTTCGGTAGGGCTTCTATGTTTTCTTCCCATATTTAACCTATTTTAAGCGGCAGGATAGCTAGCCCATGCTAGCTTGGGCCTACTTCTCTGCTTTTTTGTTAATAAACACTCCCCCTCTTTTTTGAACATGTTTAACTCAAACAAGACTTTCAATTTTTTAAATAAATTTTGGGTCCCAGTGAAAACAAACTTGGCCCCAAATAGGGCTTATGAGATGACATTCCCAGTGCAGGAAGAGTCAAAATGCTCCCACATTCAACATTCAGACTGCTGCACATGTTGACGGAAGCTGTAACCGGATTGCTTCACCAAAGTGCTCGCACATTCACAACTTTTGACCTCTTGGACATGCACACAAGGCCGCTCCATTTCAACATCTCTCTGCCACGAAGCCTAGCAGTGGATATTCAATCACTCTTGTGCTTTGCATAAAATAGTTTTGTGCATGTATTATTCATAGAATAGCTTGAAATTCTGCTTTGGACCATATTTCATATAACTTCACATATTCTTATTGTTTATATAGGTTGAAGAAGTGTCTGTTGCCCCTAAGAGCTTGAATAAATGCAAGTCCACAGTAATGTTCTTCTTCTATGAATAATATAGCACAGATGCTCCATGCAGGCTGAAACAGGCTTCATCAAGACAAGTCACTTGCTTGAGCCACTCAAGCAATTGCCATGCACTTTTTTTTTCATGAAGTGTCTTTGCACATGTTCGCATCAATTATGCAAGCTGTACTTCTACAACTACTTACTATAACTGATAAAAGTTGCCATAAGCTAAAACATAATGCTGACAAGACCAGAAAAAAATTTATCAAAGGAATCTACATGCAATGCTGCAATACTCTTGTTCATGCTTTTATTTGATCATTCACTTTTATTTGATCATACACTTTTTGAGCATGGTAAGTAAATTTTCACAGTTACAAGGTAATACCTTCGCAAACACCTGAGCCAAATATTATTCCTGTACATGCAGCGAGGACACCACAATTTCGCTTGAAAGATTTCCTTTCCTTCAACTTTTGAATACTTCGCCGCACCTTTCCTTCATACCAAGTAAAAGTAAAAAAAGTTACTACGAGGTGGATTTCCTTAAATGTTGCAACTAAGCACTGCCTCTGGCAGAAACAAAAATGAAGAAAGGTCATCACTGATGGCATAGTGGCGCCATCTATCTGGTGGCAGAGTGCTTATACATGGCCACCTTGTTCAAGGCAACAACAGCATGTTCATACACAACCTCTAAAACCTGCGGTGGGTTAGAGTTGCAAAACATAATCTTGAGGTCACGTCTGCGCAAACGTTAGGTTTAATGGATGGCACTGGAGGCATCATTCAGCATGAGTACAGCACATAGCTTTGAGTGCAGAAGGAAAACAAAAAGTAGTGGAAAGTGATATAACATAATGGCAGCAACATCATTTGATTCCTGATTAATCCTACTGGGTACAATCAAAAACATCTTGTTGGAAAAGATTTAGTCAGGAGATGCCCTTTATAACCATGCAGGCACATTCCGTACCTTCACAAATATTGTTGCAATACTGCTACAACCTTGTCGTTCCAGGGGCTGAATAAGTTACTCCTCTGACTTATCGGCAGCATCTAGGGCAATTATTGCATCTGAAATAAGTGAATAAGTGAGGTAATGATCATTGTATTTTGGCTATCTTTGTACGCAGAGTACCTTCTGTGTGTGAGTACTTGTGTAATTTTCTTTGTTGCCTGAAGAATCCGACCATGGCCGGATTGTGCCATATGTGCATTCAGGGTCGTAGGGTAGGGTCAGCAGTTTGCTCTGCCTCACAAACCGTTGAGGTAGAGTATATGCAATGGCATGATTACAGACTTTATACGCTCAGAGATCAAACGCAGACAACTACATCTTTCTTGCGGTGCTTGGCAATGATCATAATTAAATGAATGATTGCTAGAAATGATTGAGTGGCATAGAACAATTTCACAAGGCAAGAAACTTACCTGCCAGGGTAAGTAGTATTTCGGGGCTTGACTCAAAGGCAGAGGTAATGGAAAAGGCTGAGACGCGGATGTAGAACTTGGTCCCCTCAGGCAAGTCAGTGACTGCATCAGGAGAACATTTGTTTTACAAGTTGCACTTACTCCTGCATGGGCAGTGATGAAGAGGCCAGGGATTTACCAGATCCCACACACAAGTGATATATCAAGCAAAATAATGCACCTTGATGCATTGATGATGATGCAGTGCTTCGTGGTGCAAGGGCTACCCTTGATGCATTACAGATCTCTTCTGCATCTGTGTCAAGGATGATGAACTCTGTATAGCCTTTGTATCACAGAACAGGGCCTTCAAATCACAATGACTTCAAATATCCCAGAAACTTTTATACTACGTACCCTCAGCAAAAGAGGCTTAAAAATCGCGCATTGTCCCAAATTGAAAATGACAGTGATGCCTTGCCTTTAGGATGGCTTAAAGAACAAGCACGTTAACAATAACATCAACAACAATAAAAAAAGAATGAAGGACTAATTAAAAAGAAATTGCAACCCATCTTCACTCTGACAGCAGGAGTACTATGTGCAATACACGAAGGAAGTTCACAAAACTACGGTATGCCATGACAGTAAGTACCAGTGAAAGTAATATTTAAGCCTAGTGCAGCTTGGTGGTGTTAAGTGTAGCCCACAATTAACAAAACATTATCAACATTTTTAAATTACTTGACAAAAAAAAATTAAGACATAACACCGTTATGCCATGCCTCTTAGTACAGTATATTTCCTTTTCTTTCTTTATATGGGTCATCTATTGTCTTCCTGTCTAACGAATAAAAAGATATATCTAGCTAATCATAAACACATATAATAAGAAGTAGAAAAAGCAATTGCCTCCATGCGTCTATGCGGTTGTAATTGTGTACCTACCACTCTATTTTACCAAGTGACAAAAGCAACACAGGTGACAATGCCATGAACCAAAATGAGGCTAGCAAATTTGTATATCTGAATATGGAAGGACCTGACACTCCTCAAGGCACTCATGTTCTCTAATAAAAATCCACTACAGTAGCAGACTTATCTTTCAGATTTTAATCTTTCTCACTAGTTCAATTATTTGGACTCTTTTGCTGCAACACAATCACAGGACCAATGTACTATAATGATGACCAAAAATGTGGATGCTGCACAATGGTATCTCTTCCTTTTTTTTTATTAAATATGTGCATACTGCATTGCTGATATCATTCTTGCAAAACAAAAGAACTACCTGTGCTTTTTGTGTTAGAGAACTTTTTAAGCCTTCCAAGTGCAATTAGGCAGCAAGGCCTAAAAATAATTTTGATTAACTCAACACTAGATCACCGTGGTAGGTTTCATTCAATAATATGCCTTTCAAAGCAGCAAGAACTCAAAAAAATTTGAGACATTGCATTTGAGCTATGTAGGTCAGGAGTTTTACAATAGCCAACACTACAGTCATTATCACACTGCATTGTCTGTCCTACCAGCCAGCACTCATATGAAATACAGCAAGGAATTACAGGTGTGCACTTAGCTTGTAGCAATAGCAGCAGCTTACAGGCGGACTGCCAGGCTGCAGTCAACAACTGCAGCTACTTAGTTTGCACACTTGGAAGATACAGTGGAAAACCTAGCATATTTTTACAACATCTTCACTAAATTTGTGGACTGTCTGCAATGCATAGCTGGGCCATGCTAAAAACTTAACCCTGAAAGCTCAAATGTCACAAGAGAGTAGCCACACTAAATGTCGTGTATACATGCTGCAACAGTTGGGTGACCTAAATTTAATATTTTCCACTGCCAAAGCTTCTTCTGCAATTATTGACAAGTATTGGCTAAGTTGGGCAATGTGGTAGGTCTAATGTTGGTAACCATATGTCTACCAAAGTAGGACCAGTGTTGATTACCAAACTTGTACCTCTTAGGGCAGCTGACTTCGAGCTGACCACCCCCAGGCAGGCCAGAATGTAGGGCCAATGTTTAATTTTTGCCCCTGCCCTTTTTTCTTAGTTTTCTGGCACACCACCTGAGATCATAGGAGTAGTGGAGGGTTGCATACCACACATCCAGATGCCAGCTGCAACTCACTAAGATGTGTTGACATTGGCTTAGTACCCTATCTTGTTCCTATCTTTTTGCATGCAACATTGTATGGCCCGATAAGTTATTCACACCAGTGCTAATGGCATCCTTTCCTGTATGCCCTTTGATCCAAGGGTTCAGCTAAGCAAAGTTGTAATTCCTTATTAACATCATTTCTTTCTTCTTTCTTTCTTGTTTTGTGAAGGCAACCAATAACGTTGCTCTGCACTTACATTCCTGCCTGTTTGTGCCACATTAAAGGGACTGTGAACCTCGTCAAGTCATTTTGCAGCTTTTAGACCACAGCCTTCAATGTCCATGCTCTTTGGATTGTGACACTGAAATAAGGTACAATTTGATTTGACTTGAAGTTCCACTACTGGGCCACAATGACAGACGTGGGGGGAAAAGAAAGGAGTGGGCAAGGCCCTGACTGACTGGTGTACTCGCTGCCAGTCATGATGTTGGTGCTGCGTGCCCATGGCTTGTCTGGCGACCGGTACTCCACACAGTAGAAGGCGATAGGCACCGATGAGTTGACTGGCGGCAACCATGTGACCAGCACCCCAGCAGAAGTCTCGCGTACCGTTACATTGCGCGGCGCAGACGGCTTGGGACCTGGTGACGGAGATGGTGAAGGAGGGGAGGACGAGGTAGAAGGAGGAAGCCGGGGGGCTGCGTGTCAGGCCGTGGGGCTCTGCCCCTGGACCCACTGGTCGGAGACAGTGCACATCATATGAAGCAGTGCACTCTGAAGAAAAACACTGATACTGCTAAGAGGTGATGAGCGGTGAAGAAACTATGGACTCTTTGCAGAACAACCAAAACAGCCTCCCTTTCCATAGTGAAAACTCCTGAGGCAGTGAAGCACATACCTGTTTCCTGCCCTAAATACGACTGTGAACTGCTGGCAATGACCTCTTTGTTAGCACCAATTAACCATAGACCGCTGAGTGAGAAAGTCTCACTGGGCTCTTGGCCAGACATAATACAATGAAGCGAGCTACCTAGGCTCTCTCAGAATTTTTAATCAACACAGGCTTAGACTCAAGGCTGTAAAGGGCCCTTTGGACACGAACGTGTACATATTTGTGTCCTACTCCACCTGCTCTCTTGATCAGTTCTCATACCCCTCTCTCTTCCCCCTTTCCTCTGAGCAGAGTAGTAGGCTAGAAGAATATTACTTCAAGACGACGTCTCTGCATTTTCTCTAATTCTCCTCTCTTCATTTATTGTGGAAGCGGAATGAGTGAAACAATGGTGTCAAGGGAAGGGAAACAATCAAGAATGGCAAAGCATTAGGTGGTGTCAAAAGATAGGGCCAGCAGTAGGCGATGGTAGTTGCGATAGCACTGGGAGAGGCACTTCTTCTGCAGCAAATATAGAACTGGCTTCAGGTGACAAATATGATGGTGACTGTGGCAACATTCCTTGGGTCCCAAGCAAAAGTTTGGTGTGACAAAATGTCTTTTTACTATACAAGCGCCCCTTTGAGGGCAAAATTACACAGTAGACCCCCTTGTTGCAAATTTTTATGATAAACCTGGTCATTGAAGCAGTAATTTCATATCCATATTACATTTAATACCGTGTAGGCCACTGTAATAGTAGACAGCCATTCTTTTATGTTGCACTGGAGGCTTCCTAAATTTTTTGTGCCAATAAGCTTGCTCTGAGTGGAACCACCTTTCCTCTTCTATCACCACCTTAGCCAATGAATCACGATATAGTACTTCTATATTAGATTATCATTTGATATAATCTTTTTTTATAATCATTTTTCTTATCTGGTTTTGTCTAATTTTCATACAATGACGTTCTTATTCTTTTTTAACTCCCTTTTGTTTTTCATTTTCCCTTTATCTGTTCATAACTGACTGCAGCTAAAACGCACCCACTTCCTCAATAATGCTCGTCACCCTCTAAGCATAAGCTTATAAAAATTGATTATTCATATCTTAAGCAGATGCTTCAGCTCTGGGAAAATTCTAATGACACCTATTCAAATACACAGAAATGCCTTTGTGAAAGAACCCCTGGGCCAATCTGAATGAAATTTGTTGCATTTGACAGAGAAAGCTAAATTGTAGTGACTGTAGGAGGCAGGTTTTATTTAGGGGTCTGGAATTGTCAGGAAAAATTGCCCAAAATTGATGTTAAAGAACATAGCAGCACAAAGTTTACAAATGCTTAATGCTGCTTCAAAAACAGATACTGCTGTTCTGTAAACTGCATCTTTTAGAACATCTAAAGTGGACACATTTGATACGTGGATGTACAGCGTTCGTGGATTTTTACAATGTTTTGGAGTGTCTTGCAAAAGTCCTACTCATATAATAATGGTACATTATACAGAAATTTACATTACATCAACAATTTTGCCCGCTTTAGGTGTATTGCTAGGTGCAGTTTTCAGAATTGTGATATCACTTTCAACTGCTGAGTTACAGAGTTGTAAACGTGATTGTTTGATTTTCTGAAATATTGTGATTTTCAAAAGTACTTATTAAAGAATTCATGGACTAAAGCAAAATTCCACTTCACTAGATTCTAACTTTTCTGTTTAAATGCAATGAACCTCATCAAATTCGGTGTAGTGGTTGATGAGAAAAACAATTTCTTCCTTACAATGTATTTAGATAGGAGCCCCCAAGCTCTTGAGCCTCCCTCTGCTTGATGTGATGCCTCAACTTCTCACAGTTGAGGGCAGTGTCACTGCCCAAAGGTGGTTGAGTAACACTCCTTGACAATGGCTGTGACAAGAATTCGCTCTAATAAATGCTCCTCCACCCAAGTGCCTTTGAGTAGATGCTGAAAGTTTGCGGTAGCAAAGCTGCACTGCTTTAATCACCAATGACTGTGGACCAACTGAAGTGATTTCTAAGGTCAAGGGGAAAGGCTGCCCTCTGGTCCCACAAGTCTGCTAATGAGCACACTAAGAGGTGAAACACTTATAAGTAGGAGGGTGAATGCAGAAGAGACATTCACCGTGGTATTGCACGTTCAGACCACACCGGCATTGAATGAGAAGCAGCTAATGTTGTACAAAATGCCTTCACCATGGGTAGGATAAAAAAAAATATACATTTTTTTCTATGCAGGAGGCTGAATTTGAAGTTTTTGCAAAGGGTCTATGTTGCTGGTGGTTCTAAAATTACAGTACACAAAGACATTCTTAGGATTTGCAATGCCATTATGCTTCATCGAATCTATATTAGATAGCTGTATGAAAAGGAGAAATGGAACACAACTGCACATGTTCACTAAATGCACTGAAAATGATGCACAGGTTCACAGGTGCACTGCAAAGCGTGGATCAACATGAAATGTACTGGCTGTAGTAACGTTATTTTGTTTAGCCTCCTTTTTGCTTACCTATTACTCAATGTGGCTTTTCGTATTTTTACTTTTTACACAGTATGGTGCAATAAGTGAGGCATTATTGACAGGACTACAGTGCTTTATTATTATTATTGTTGTTGTTGTTGTTGTTGTTGCTGTTGTTGTTGTTGTTGTTGTTGTTTAATGGACTCCAGCCACCAGACAGTGAGTTAGGATGTGTTGTCAATACTTTCATGTTTTCTTGGCAACACAGCTTTGGCAACTTATATACAGATGTGGTTTGCATTCTCCAGTTCTTTGACAGACCAGTTCAAGATATTGGCAGCAATACTAGGCTAGATCACATTGCATCAGTGCAGCACTCATGGTCATGAAAAGACAGTCCACTCAAAATCATGTGACCAGTTTAATTGAGTCAGTTCCTAAGTTGGTTTCTTTGCTCTGTTTTGATAGCTTTAACTCATAACAAATGAGAAGGGAACAGTAAGCCAGCTCAACCATTTTCACCTGTGAGTGGCTTTCCCTCATCTCTCATACCACTATCACAGGTAATCTTCAGAAATGTGCTTCATAAAACCATAATTTAAAATGTACAACAATGGAGTAAAAAAGTGGACGACGGCAGGGCTGAAGACGTAAAGAACAAGCCGAGTGCAGTACAAAGTCAAGGACAGCAAAGATATAAACGTGAGCACATTCTGTCAGGAAGCAATTGCCTAGTTCCCGTCTCCACAGTCCAGTGGCCCTTCAGTTTAACCTATCTAAACCGATTGCTCGAACTACAGAAGTCCTGCACCAGCTCAACTGTGGTCTCTTAGCTAGTGCCAAGAGAAGTTTTGAAGCACTATACTGAAAACGTTGGAGTGTTTCTCAGCTGTTGGAGGAACATGGCCAGGAAAAAACAGCACTGATGGAAAGCAAACAGAGAATGTGCAGAATAGTGCAACTCTTGAATGTTGTTATGACAGTGCAATAAATAGTAAGCAGGTCAGCGAGGGGATAGTCTCCACAGATATAAAGCTCTCTTTAACGAAAGCCAATTACAAACTTAGTGTAATTGATTGGGCTAGTTGGTGTTGAAACATCTTGCATGAGAGTGCAAACATTTAGCATGGAGACAGGAACAAAAAAACATGAGGGCGAGCACTATACACTCACTGCTAAATATCGCATTTTAACACAAGATGTTCCAATTACAAAGGTTGATTGTATAGCCATTAATGTTCATTAAAAAAGTTCATAAAATAAAATTAAAGGAAATTCACTGCATACATGTACTCTCGAGCATTAGTTTGAGCCCTGTTGAAACCACTGCTCAAGAACTTTGGAGTGAGAGTTTAACTTTTATCTTCAGCCTCCAAAATTTTCTAGTACCAGGAGTCCCACTTGAAAACATGATGCAGCCAGGGCTCGGCGATACTCCTGCTCCTAGTGGCTTTGTTTCTTTTGACAAACTGTCACTGCACAATGTCTCATAATAAGGCTCTGTAATCAGTTTCTTAACAGACATTGCAGTATGTTACCTGCCACCTAAACTTAGATTCTTCATTTCAGACTGACGTAATTTACTTAGATTTTTCAAAGGCTTTCGATCGCGTCCCTCATCACCGACTAGTGTCCAAACTTTCATGCCTTCACCTCGACCCACTAATCCTATCATGGATCATTTGCTTCCTGACAGATCGCCTCCAGTTCACCTGTGTTGGCGGTCGCTGTTCAGATACTACCAAAGTAATATCCGGTGTACCACAGGCATCCGTCCTCGGCCCACTCCTTTTCCTAATATACATTAACCACCTCCCAACAGACATATCATCCACAATACGTCTATTCGCCGATGACTGTGTTATTTACCGTCGTGTCACTACTAACACTGACAAATCCATTCTGCAAAATGACCTAAATTCTATTGACAAGTGGTGCTCACGCTGAATGATGGAACTAAATGTCTCCAAATGCAAGTTAATGCATGTATCACGGAAACGCTCTACATCCAAATTTCTATACTCTTTGGGCTCTGTGAATTTATCCGAGGTCGACAGTTACCGCTACCTTGGCGTTATCATCACTAGCAAACTAAATTGGTCGAACCACGTCCAACAAATAACAGCCGATGCTTCAAGATCCCTTAACTATATTAAAAGATCCCTATCCTTGTCTCCTCCGTCAATTCGTAAACTAGCATATGAAATTTTCATCCGTGCCAAATTAGAATACGCATCTACAATTTGGAATCCATATCAAAAGTACTTGACTGACACTTAAGAAGCTACTCAAAATCGTGCCTCCCGCTTTATCTTATCGAATTATGACAACACTATCAGCGTTACTAACTTAAAGTTATCCATTAGTCTACCCCTTTTAGCATCAAGACGCATAATTTCGCAACTCTGCCTATTCCATAAATTGTACTATAACTTTCCTGACCTTCGTTCCTCACTTTTATTTCCACCCATTCGTTCATCACATCGTCTATTCAAATCTTTATGTATCCAACTCCTTCATGGTTCTACAAACGCTTTTAACAAATCCTTCCTTCCCTCTGCAATAGAACAATGGAACTCGCTCCCGGAATCCATTGTTGTAGAGCGAAACCCTTCGAAATTTCGAGAGTTACTAACCACCCATATTTGCAGCTAATTAAGCAAAAACCTGTTCTTTTTAGTGTCTTTTCAGTTGTTGCCTCTTTTGCTTTGTACATGACTATTCATTCGATGTTTGTATTATTGTTTTGCGTCCCCCTTATGTAATACCCCACATGAGGCCCTTAAGGGAATAATAAATGATGATGATGATCCTGGTCACTATAGTTGCACTGCTGTAATATAGATCACTATTCCCTCATCAGTGCCATTGTCTGCTAGAGCTCTTCAATCATACCAGTTTCTAAGCTGTTCATATACAGGCCCCATGTTCCAGAAGGCAGACACTGTGATTGGTGAAAAATGTGCATGTGGGGGGAGATGGGAGGTCTGCTGATTGTCACGCCACATATGAACAATAGAACTAAATATAGGAGTGTTACTTTCTTCAGTATCATAATAAGAGAAAAGAAAGATCTACGAATACATTGTAGCCAAAGCCATTTGAAAACATTGTCAAACAGTATCTTTCTTTTAGATGGATAAGTGCCTTTTAGCAGGCATGACAACGTGCTGAAGTGAAGTTTTGTTTTGATGCTCAGTGATGGACTTGTCAGTCAATTGACTCTGCAGGTTATCACCTACAGTTCAACACCTGCACACCTACAGTACAACATAAACTTTCAGGACAAGTGCAAAATCTGGCTGTCTGCACCACTTTGCTATCCTTTCTGCAATTCCAAGTTCTCGCTCCTGCTGCGCTACAAGGAGTCAACTAGTGAATGTTGCACACTGATGAGTAGCATGTCCAGTAACCCTGGTAAGTGGCCATGGATACCTCATTGTGTGAGGCAGCATACTTAAGTCGCAGTGGTGGTGAATCAGCACTGACTTCTCACGCACCTTGCAGCAGACACATTGAGCAGCATGGACGAGGGGGAATGGGTCAAAGGGAGCAAGAAAGAGCAGACAGAGGCACACGCACACAGAGATCCACAAACAAGCTAGCCCAGCACCACCCAAACAATGGGTACAAGAATGGAGGATGAGCAGTCTGCAACACAAGAAACCAAAAGAGGACACAGAAGCAAGAGAGAGAAGTGCAAGCTTTAATGATATGCTGGAGAAGCAAGCGTTGTAAAGAACTCAACAGAGAGACCACTACATGCACGAAATAAGAAAGAAAAAAAAACAATGCACAAAAGTAGGAAGGAATAATACCAACTGGGAACAAGAAAGGTCAAAATGTTGAATTCAGCAGCAGACTCAAATACCAAGTCCAAAAGCCCATGCTAAAAGAAAAAAAGAAATGCAGAAAGAAAATTACAACAATGACTGACACCAAGATAATGAACATACATCCCAACGTTCATTGGTGAAGCAAGGGGAACACGAAAAGCTTTTGCACAGTACAAGCAAGTCACTGGACAGTAAAGAGAGAATGGAGTGCAATTTGTTTTCAAGAAAGACAAGCTACAATAAAATAACATTTCTTTTTAATTCAATACAGCTGAGAGGAAAAAGCAAAGCGGTACAACCTGTACACTGACACACACACTTTCTCCGACCAGGATTACCCAGGCATGAGCTAAGCAATCTCAGTGACTGCATGTAAGGGATCACAAAAGTTTGAGACTTCAATTAATCAACATCAGGGGGGGGGGAGGCGGAGGGCAAATAAAAGCCTGAGCTTTTTATTAAAATGCTGGCTGCAAGTTGAGGCTTCCCTTGTTCACCTAATGTCAGTCAATTATGACAAAAAGTTTATAATGCTAACCCAGACGGTGCTTAAGCTCCAAATGCCTGACCCTATCCACAGTGAATGCATTATCATCATCATTGCCCTGTCCACTGCACAACAAAGGTTTTTCCAGCAATCTCCAATGACATCTGTCCTGGATCAGCTGACTACATCTTGTGCCTGCACGCATCCTATTTCCACCACTGCACCAAATCCTTTGCCATTACCAAGTATGCTTGCCTTCCATTGGCAACAGGTCACTAGCTGTTCACTCTATACACCACATGACCTGTCCAGTTCAACCTTTTCTGCATAATCTCAATAGAAATATATCAGTTCCCTGCAACTGCTCTCTAATCCATAGTGCTGCTCTTTTTTTGTCCCTGACTGTTACAACTTATGCTGTTCCATTGCTCATTGTGAAGGCCTAGCTTCTTCTCATTTCTTTGTTATCCTCCAAGTATGTTTCCTTTTTTTCTCAAGTTATCTTTATTTAGATACTCAGAAGGATTCGAGAAGGTGGGGTTATTATACAATCACTGAGTGCACACAAAACAACATGTGACGAAATAAACAAAATAAATAAATAAACACAGATATTTGAATAGCATAAAATATAAATACAATATCATAATGAAGGAAAGTCACACCTCGTGTTGCCAATGTGAGGCAACATATGCCAATACCACCTAGTGTGCGCTCATGTGTTCCCCTGCCCATTTGTGAAGGAATGAAATCTGTGAAAGACTGGTAAAGCATTGCAAAGTGAAAGAAGCCTTCACTCAGTTCTTTCAAGGCGAGGTGGCTTGTTGCAACTAGTTCCATTACCTTTGAATATCAGTCTCTTTTGGTGCAAGTACAGGTACAATTAATTACTGGAATAATGACTGCTTTTTGCAGAATTACTGCATTTGTCATAGATGTGTACAACTGTACATCTGCTCCCCTGGAGGGATTGCACTTTACAGCCTTTCTAAGCAACATATCTGGTAGTCTGCCAGGTATTCAGTACAGCCTCCAGCAATTTCTTACCTGTCGGGGTCCTGTTCACAGTGGGGATGTAGGTGGAGCCATACGCATCTGTTGGGTAGGCACCTTCAATGTAGTTCCACTCTGCACATGCATAAACCACCAGCACAAATTCAATAGAGGCCAGAGTGCCACCGTACATGTCAAGCGCAATTTCTAGAATGCAATAATGTCCCCTTTCTTTCCTAGAGACTTAAGCATGCAAAGCATGCAATTTAGACTATAACTTTATCTAGGTTTTTTAAGCTGAGACATGGTTAAAAGGTAAACAAAAACCCTGGGCACTTTGCCGACCAAATAAAGATTTAAAAGAAAAGAAGACGTTTCGGCTCCCACACAGGAGCCTTGTTCACAGGTAAAATAAACAAAGGTGCTCAAGCAGCTCGCTTAACAGCAGATTGCCATCGCTACTGTTCAGAGTGTGTGGCATAGTCTGAATCATGAGGGACTCAAGATAAAGGCGTCGAGATAGCCCTTTTTTCCTGGCAAGGACACGTGCCTTCCCCTAGTCGATTGCGTGGCCGCTTGAAGTGGCATGCTCAGCCGAAGCACTGGATTTCACATTTTCTTTTTTGACGTCATAATTGTGCTGTTTAAGACGCGAAATCGCTTTTTACTAGTGTGCCAACGGAACTGGCCGTGGATGTATGCAGTACCGCTCTGGAGTCGGATGCCACTCTACCCGAGAGATTGCCCATTTACGCACCGGACCTGGCTCGGCTGTTACAGTTCTGTTTATCAAATACGTACTTTACGTTCCAAAAGTGTTTCTACAAACAGGTCCACGGAACAGCTATGGGAGCTTCAACATCGGTAACCGCCGCTAACTTGACAATGGAAGCACTTGAAAGTTGAGCACTCTCTTCGTTCAGCCCTGCTCCGAAGGCATTCTTTCGCTACGTGGACGACTGTTTTTGCATCATTCACAAAGAAGCAGTTCAGTCATTCACTTCGCACCTAAACAGCATGGAAGCAGCGATCCAGTTCACGGTAAAAGAGGAAGTCGACGGCAAGCTTCCGTTCCTTGATATGCTGATTAAAAGAAAGGGGCCTACTTTGTCGTTCGCAGTTTTCAGAAAGCCAACTCACACAGGACGCTACTTGCATTTCAGCTCCTTGCAACCTGCTTCTCACAAAAGGGCAGTGGTTTCGACGCTTCTACGACGCGCGGAGAAAATCTGCACGAGACAAGAAGACTACGCAGCCAACGTAAGCGTGGTACGGCGGGAACTATCAGCCCGTGGTTACCCATGCTCTTTCTTGAATGCTGTCGAACGACAAATGGCACGTCCGCAGTTACTCCATGCTGCCTCTAGTCAAAAGCACGCCGGAATACCCTATATCCCGTCCACAAGTGAAGCTCTAAGCCGTATTCTGTGTTCATACAATGTTCAAGTGGCACACATTCCAAACCAGAAACTACGGCAACCACTCGTCAATGTTAAGGACAAATTGCCAAAAGAGAAATTCCCAGGAGCTGTGTACGTTGTCCCATGCGCGGATTGCGACTACGTGTACAGTGGCGAAACTGGTGACTTTGAAAAGCGTCTTAAACAGCACAATTATGATGTCAAAAAAGAAAATGTGAAATCCAGTGCTTTGGCTGAGCATGCCACTTCAAGCGGCCACGCAATCGACTGGGGGAAGGCACGTGTCCATGCCAGGGAGAAAGGGCTATCTCGACGCCTTTATCTTGAGTCCCTCATGATTCAGACTACGCCACACACTCTGAACAGGAGCAATAGAAATCTGCCGTCAGTGTTTGCGCGCTGCCTGCATCACGTGTTCAAGACTATCTAAGCGAGCTGCTCGAGCACCTTTGTTTATTTTACCTGTGAACAAGACTCCCTTGTGGGAGCCGAAACGTCTTCTTTTCTTTTAAATCTTTATTTGGTCAGCGAAGTGCCCCGGGTTTTTGTTTACCTTTTAACCATGTTTCATCCCGACCAGACGGGCTTCCGTCAAACACTGAACTTCTAGCTGAGACAGTTTATTTTGATAAACCACCATTTTCAAAGAATAGACTCACGTAATAAAAGCAATAAATTGGACCTTCAGCAAGATTCTGCAATAGCACTTCTAATACTTTATCATACACATGGTGACTAAGCAAGATAGGCCATCAGGAATAACCACATGAGTGAAGCCACCCTAGTTATATTTATCTAGTGGTTGGGA
Source organism: Dermacentor albipictus (assembly GCF_038994185.2). Classification (NCBI taxonomy): domain Eukaryota; kingdom Metazoa; phylum Arthropoda; class Arachnida; order Ixodida; family Ixodidae; genus Dermacentor; species Dermacentor albipictus. The sequence continues at coordinate 169,735,472 of NC_091824.1, read as the reverse complement.
AGCCTACCTGTAGTTGCAATTGTGTAAACAGAATCCTAATTGTGAAAGAAGCGGGGATGAAGAGGCTCCTGCACTCAATCTATGTTCAATGCTAAGTACACACGATGGTTAAGAATTTAGAGATCAATAAGTTCACATTCACACTCCCTAATCCCACCTCTTCTTATGCCACTGCTGCCTGTAGAATTTTGCATGAGGTCTACTCTTCTCCAAAGTAATTTGAGTTTCAATCCACATGACCATAAAAAGCTAAAGATTGTAAAGAAAAATTCACTGCAATTACTGCCACTACTTCTTTCAAAATCTTGCCAAAATGCAAGGTTTTGCAAACTATGGAAGGATTCATAGTTGCCACAAGGCTGACTGCCAACCACGGGAGAATATTGTTGCATTGTGATTGTGAGGAATCAAACACTGCCACATAACAGTGAGTTTGAAATGGTAACGTCTTATTGGGTGATCTTGTACACAGAAAACCAAGCAATGCAATCATCAACCACAACAATAGGGGCAAGAAGATTTGCCAATTGTTGAATCTGAACAGACACGATGAGTCTGTCTGCTATTTATACACGATTCATCGTACAGTTTAGCATAACCACTGGCACTCATGTACATTCGAGAATACAAAGCAGTATTTGTGTAACGCATGTAATCTGATTAGACAATAGTCTTTTGCTATAGAATTAGCGAATCAAATGAACGACCTAAGGAACTCCGGATACAATAGGCACGCATTGCGCCAAGCAATAAATTGATAATAGTGATAAAGCAGTGAGAAATATCACCACCAGAAAGCAAAACAATGTATGCATGATAATATGACCAAGTGAACACTCACTGGTAGTGTTTGCGCGCACAATGTCACTGTAAAGTCCATCTCCAAAGGCATTGCGCGAAAGCACCTGGAACTCATACTGAGACTCAGGTTGTAGATTATGGATGGTCAGTGTGATGGCGTTGTCCGGATACACTCGGATGGTGCGCCACTCAGCATCACCTTGCCCCACGAGCCGGTACCTGTGCAAGGGTTCATAGCCACATCATTTCAATTAGCAAAGCTAATGAAAGGGAAAATTGTCATTCAGCCATATATAGCATGAAGCTACAAAGAAAATCCATGCAGGCATCTCGGAAAGAAAGCCTCGCAGTTGAAAAAAAAATTTGTCCTGGTAGTGCGCTTATTGCAAACGGGTACATATCCCACACTGTACACCATTAATAAAATATATCCAGAGAGGGAGATTAAGATGGACTGCAATGATTGTAATGGCATCATTGGAATCAGACATATGCTGGCGGGGTGTCCTGCGACTCTCCCCAACCTCGTTGAAGAATGGACACAGTGGGAGAAAAGGATTCAAAGCCCATTGTTTCAGGACCAACTAAGGGCAGTCCAGAGGGCCCATGATGTCGCTGAAAGGCTTGGCCTGACAGTGCCAACGTGGGAGCGGCCCGCCTTGGCTTGAGAAGTCGAGCCTCCGGACCTCATTACAATAAAAGTTTTCACACACCCATACGGGGATCAAACCTGGGGCCAACGCCTTTGCATGCAAAGACACAATGGAGGAATGCCTTGTACTGTATACTTCGACTTGTCAAAGCATTTGGTGTTGTTTCTCACGATCTTATCCACAACTCTTTGAGTTACAGCGTTAGTACCAGCCTATGCACGCTGATTAAAGACTACCTGTCAACTCGGTTAAATTATGCTCGCGTTGGTGCTAAGTACTCTTTGCCTTATGAATCAACTTCCAGTGTTCCATAAGGGTTGATCTAAGGCCTATTATTTTTCAATATCTTTGTTAATAACCTTGAAGAGCATTTGTGTTATTCGTGTCTCCTTTAATACGCTGATGATATTAAGCTTTACTGTGAAAGAGAATCAGAGCATGACTGTGAATTATTACAGGAAGATGTGAATTCTCTTGCGGAGTGGTGTGCTTCCAACTTTTTGTGCATTAATCCAAATAAGGCACTTTTTGTTTCCTTTAATCGCAAAATGTACCCTTTACTATAAGAATACTCACTTGATAACATTCTTTTGAAAAGAGCGAGTTGTACGCGCAACTTTGGAATATTGGTTGACTCCCGGCTAACTTTCAAAGAACATGTTTCAAGCATCGTTAATGCGTCCTGCAGGAAGTTAGGCCTCATTTCAAGGATGATTGAGAAGTTTACGAATGTCAACTGCTTTATTCTTTTGTCCACTCAAATATCGAGTTTAGTTCTGTTGTATGGAACTGTATTAATTTGACCAATGCTGCAAAAATTGAATGTGTTCAGCAATGTTTCATTCGTATCCTGTATGATCTATTTCTTGGACGCCGTGTATTTTATGCCTATGAGCGTGTACTGCACATGTTTTATATTAGACCCCTAGAAATAAGGCGGAAATACCGTGATTACTTATTCTTGTATAAACTAATTCACAACCACTCCTCCCGTCCACAGTTACTGTCAGCTGTAACATTCTGCATGCCTTGCCCTAACATGCGTAATGCTAGCATTTTCCACGTGAATTCCTCTTGCACTTCTAACGCTATAACACATCTTGTAACACAACAAAATACCTTGCGTCATAATCTTGATATATTCTACTCTATTATTTGCTAATTATCTGACTTCTGTCTTTCATTTATTCAATTTTTTGTCGCACTTTGTACCACTGTTGTTTGACATATTATGTTTTGTTTATTGGTTTTATGTTCTTTGTGTAACACAAGTGTACCAATATTAAGGAGTAAAGCTGTTCTTGGGCACTTTCAAAAAATAAATAAATGAAAATGAAATGAAACAGGTGCCACTGAAATTATCCCAACACTGTGAGGCAAGCACAATGACTGAGTGAATTTCCTTGCAAAAGAAGCCAGTTTGATATTCTCACTACCACCCTTGCAGTCGTCCCACAAATGCGCCTCCACCTCCACCACTACACCAATGCATGTGCATTCTGCAGTGATTTAGTTCAGTTTTAGTTTCGCTTTAGTTTCTTCCCCTGAGAAGAGGCATTGTACAAATGTTTTAATTGTGTATATGTTTCTGCGTGCTTCTGAATAAAGGGAGGATTCCAGACCAAGTAGCAGACTGTTCGCAGACACTCTTCAATTTAAACACTCAACAATGAAAGTGTTTCTGCTGCTCAGATGAGTCATCTGCGCCACTGGAGTCTCTTATCAAGTGGCTGCTCAACTGAGGTGCCCCCACGTGGTGCCTCCTGCAAGCTTATGCTGCCACTGTTGCCTGACATCTCTGAGAATCCCCACAAAGAGCCCGTGCAACAGGTTTTCATCAAAAGTATTCAATAACATGAGCTCCTGTTTCTGTATCAACAACTTCAACCATGCACAGCCATGCAACCATCAGTTTTATTCATCATGCAAGCTTTAAGTAAGGCTCCACTGCACAATCCACTTCTTCTGTTCAACCAATGACCACCATTTGCGACCATGCAGGCCAAGATGATGAAAGGAGCACCAACCAGAGGACATAGGTCTGTGGGTGGCCCCCGTCATAACCCGGCAGCCAAGAGACAGTGGCCGCAAAGGCGCTAGTGTTCACCGACACATTGGTAGGTGCATGTGGTGTTGTGCCTGCAAGGCAGTCGCCACAAACACATTCTTTCAATGTTAAAGCATAAACACTGAACACAATATCCATCTGGAGCCATACAGTGCAACAAGCTTCGAAGGTGAAATACTGCAATTTTCAGAGTAAAACTTCACAAACACACAGTGGAAGGTTCTGCTAAGACAGCAAGCTCAAGCCTGCAAGGCCCTCAGAGTACATGCTTAAAAAAAAGAACATAATGTAGACACACACTTTTGTCTCACAATTTCTACACAACAAACATTTTACAGAGTGCTCCACAGTGGTGTTGAGGCTCCTACTAAATCTAGCTCAGACGATACTTATGGCAAGCAAGTCGCATTTTATGATAATGCTACTAGTACTGGTTTGTTACTCCTGTAGTATTAGGAGGAGTACTCAGAAAGCATGCTCTATGTATTTGAAAATGTGGGCATGTGTATTCACATGGTATGAACACGGGAATATAACACTACAAGCTGCAACTTTAGCAGTCTTGTACTCCTTTGCTCTCAAATATCTGGCGCTGATAATAACGTAACATTAGCAAGACACTCCAGCATATATTTTTTCTTTCTGCAGTACATGTAAACAAATACTTTTCTTAATCTGCAGAAAGAAGCTTAAAACACACAAAACCCAAAAAATGTGACAGTTTGAGTGCTTTTAAGACCGATTTAATGATAAAGACAAGTTATCCTAACTGCCTGCAAAAGCTGACTAGAGAACAATGCAAAGAATATGAGCTCATGGTTATAGGAGAAGGGGTGACGCACTCTCGACCAGCAAAAGGGTGCTGGTGACCAAGGTGGCGACGTCGTTTTGCAGTACACATTCATATCGTCCGTGGTCCTCCTTCTGCAGGCTCCGAATGGTCAGCTTTCCTTTACTCACACTGTGACGATTTTTGGGTAGCTTCTTGCCATCCGCCTGCACAATGCACCAACAATATTGTGAATGCCCTGCTGTCTTGCCTGCCTCCATTTGGTGTGTTCTTGTGTTTCTTGTGTAGAGTGCACATAATGGTATTTTTTTCTTTCAAACCTTAGGTAAGTGCTTGTTTTATTTCAAAATAATGTTCATGTGCAAGCGTTCCCTGCAAATTAAGTTACTGCAGACCCTCCTCCTCATCATCATAATCAGCAGCAGCATAATCATCATCATCACTGTTGTTATATATATATATATATATATATATATATATATATATATATATACTTAAAAAAACAGAACGGTAAATGAAAACTGAGAAAGTAGGCTGGAAATTGCAAATGAGAGGGGCATAAAGTCAAGCTGCAATGACAATTAGTGCACCATGGTGTCAAATACCACACCCTCACAAAGAGCATAGCCTTGGTAAGTGAGGGAATGACATAAGTATACAACAGTAATTCTGCCACCACTGTGAGATAATGGTACCAGCTTCCATGACATGCTCGTCCTGTCTGTCCCATGACATGCTTGTCTGTAGTGCTCGTCCTGTCTGCTTCTAGTCTGTCTGTGTCACTTCGCGCTACAATTCAAGATCGTGTTACCGTACCAACTCGCCCAACTTTCTATCCTTTTGCAATAGCTTTGAATTGAGCATGTGAGCTTAAAACACCTATGCATGCAGCTTCATTTGTCATGGGCATTTTGAATAGCAGAAGTACGGTGCTGCCCTCTTCAGCTGTAGCTTCCTATGCAACTAAGTCCTATCTTGGCATAAAAACAAATGTGCCTTTTTACCCAGTGCATTTTCCTCAAGAACAACTCAGTGATGTAAATTATAGCTAGCTGGCCTGCTTGAAGTATTAGTTGCAAGCATAATAAATGTTCTTTCTACATGTGTGCATAATTGTTGCAAATTGTTTTCCCGAGTTTGAAATGGACTATGGTTGGCAAGCAGGTGTGCATCAACCGCAGTGCACGAAGTGCCAAGGCGGAGTGCCATTGACACGCCTGATCCCTAGTATTTTGAAATCCCCATTGTGCGGCTAGCTCTTGGAACACAGAACGATAATCCCTTCAGTGCAAGGAAGGTTTTATCCGGAGCAGCATCAAAGGGCCCCGGAAACGGTTCGGACAAACTTTGTAGACGTGCAGGGTACAGCTAAAGTTAATCATTCACACCACAATTTGTGTTAAATGTCTCATATTAAGAGAGCTACGGACGATTACAGGTTACCCTTCTCCACAGTCATTCATTTTCTCCTCAACTCGTTCGCCGAGTGATCGGAGCTAAGCTCCGCCTTCACTGGCTCTGCGTCATGATGTCACGTCGTGTCATCAACTTCTGGTTCTCTAGGAGCGCGCGCGCTAAGCCTCTCCAAACTCTCTGCCAGCTGCTTGGCAGTCAACCCCAAGCGAGAGCTATCAAAGCAGCATGCGTTGCGAGCACTCTGTTGAAGCGCCGAACGTGTCTGATATTCCGGTAACCACAGGCAAGCTGGGCGTTTAGGCAGATGGCTGGAGGCATAAACTCCAGCTGATGAAGGAACTTTAGCGTAGACATACTGTGGGGATGCGCGACTCTCACGCGTCCCCTGATATGTTGTTTTCCCGCACGGCTCGCGTGGCCTGGCGTCCGCGGCGGTCGGAGTGGTTAGTAAGTAAGTAAGTAAGCGGTCCTGATCCCTTTTGACTCAGGGCAGGCGTTTGTCAACGCCACAGGAGATGTTCAGAGTACAAGAGGCGCAGTGCGAGAGATGGCGCGAGTGTTGCGCTGCGGCGGGGTTACTTGGGCGCATGGCGCAAGAGAGAACACACTCGCTCTTGGATTCGGGACAGCAAGCAGTGTGGACGTGTTGTGCCGCGCGTGCGCCGGTCCATGCTTCTGCGAGACCGTCTCGCGTGGCTGCCTTCGAACGCGCCACCGTTCCTGTGACCGTACGCACGAACGACCAGGCGTTGGGATCCAGCATGGGGTGAACATATTCGCTCGCTATCCGGTCGCGGTGAGTCGGACTTCTAGATTTGTAGCGCGCCCATTGGCATGTTTTGTGGATAGCAACTCGGCTAGCAGGCATTGATCTATGAAAGGTGCAATAAATGCCCTTGCGATTGTTTGCACTACTGTACTGTCGTTCCTTTGTCCCAAGAGCACGGAGGAGGACCCCACACCTGGCTGCCCAACATGGACCTCTTGGGGCATTGGACGATAGTTTTAACAGTTTTGCTTCGTTCGAGACCTTTGTTTGAACCAAAGCATAGGCCTAGCGTGGATTTTGATCGCTAGCGTCGGTGGCGGACTTTCTTGAGAGAGGCGACGGTGGCTGTAGTGTGTTTGAACTTGTCAACATGCTAAGCCTTTTTGCAAGTGTTTTTTTTAATGACATTCATTGGTACGAGAGCCATGTGGTCTGCATCCTGGGAGAGCGAGGCTTGGCGCCCGCGGAGCAGTGGCAAGCCTGAAGCGAGTGAGTACGGAAGCCTCGTGGGTAGTCCGAATTTTTTTTTAAATAGCTTCTTCTATCTCTTTGACTCTGATGAAGTCGCGGCTCTGGGAACCGGGTGGCTGCGGGCCACGGGTGCCACTACAGGCTGACTGGTATTGCGGCCTGGCACCGGCCGCTCCGACACCATCTGGGACGGTGGGCGCCGTCAACTCGGATGCTGTGTGCAGCGAGCGGAGTAGGACCACCTCACAGAGCTGACGTCTCCTCGCAGCTGCCTGTTTTGCGCTCATTTTGGGTGTTGTTTTTGAATGTCAGTTTTTGTCAGGGTAGCGACGATTTAGGCCTAAGGCTTTACGAAGCTGCCTGCCGCACGTGGAGGGACACAACCAGGTGGACCGTGGCGTTGAGGTGTTGCAAGTTGCTTCCCTCATTCTATTTAGCCTCACACGAAATTGAAATTACTCGTTCGACTCAAGGAAGCGAGCTTCGTTCACGTGAACTTAGCATCTGAGTAGCTGCCCGATCTTTTGCTAGCCGAGTCGAACATTGTACCACGTGGGCGATGCGCATGCAGAATTCCTCTCCCTTGCACTACTTTAGTGTTTGCCGAGTGTGTTGAGTGTACGCAGCGTGATTGGAGTCACCCCCAGTTTGCCGTCCCCTGCACATCGTCTGCGCTGATGCCCCGGACTACGATTGAGCAACCAGGCAATGACGATGCTGTGGCGAGTTCGGCGCAGCGACATCGGCGGCCGCCTGTATCCAGGTCGCAACCCTCAGCGGCGGAGAAAAGAGCCGGCGATCACCGACAGCTACCGCGGCTCGCCAGCAGGGCGCGTCGGCGCGAGTGGCGTTTGCTCGTTCCGACTACTGCTTCGCTGTTTCCAAAGTATGGGCCTGGAATTGCGCCGTCGAGTCTGCAAAGCTGCTGCTGTGACCGGCGGATGCCAGCGGTGTACTGAAGGACAATCGGCTCGCATGCTATGGACAGCATGTCGACGTTTCCTCAGCGCGGCCACTGTTGCATGTACTATCTTGTTCGCGAAGCACGGGTTGATGTTAGACCGTGTCACATGTCTCGCCGGAATATGTAGTGATTTAAGGTTGGGGGGATGTGGGGATGCACGACTCTCACGTGTTCTTTGATATGTTGTTTTCCCGCACGGCTCGCATGGCCTGGCGTCCGCGGTGGTCGGAGTGGTTAGTTAGTGAGTAAGTAAGTGGTCCTGATCCCATTTGACTCAGGGCAGGCGTTTGTCAATGCTACAGGAGATGTTCAGAGTACAAGAGGCGCAGTGCGAGATGGTGCAAGTATTGCGCTGCGGCGGGGTTACTTGGTCGCAAGGGAGAACACGCTCGCTCTTAGATTCGGGACAGCAAGCAGTGCGGACGTGCCCTGCCGCACGTGCGCTGATTCATGCTTCTACGAGACCGTCTCGCTTGGCTGCCTTCGAAGGCGCCACCGTTCACGTGACCGTACGCGCGAATGACCAGGCGTTGGGATCCAGCATGGGGCGAACATATTCGCTTGCTATCCGGTTACGGTGAGTCGGACTTCTAGATTTGTCGCTCGCCCATCGGCATGTTTTGTGGATAGCAACTCGGCTAGCAGGCATTGATCTATGAAAGGTGCAATAAATGCCCTTGTGATTGTTTGCACTACTGTGTTGTCGTTCCTTTGTCCCAAGAGCATGGGTGTGAGAACCCCACAATACGTGAGCTGCCTGATCGGTCTCCACGGTCCAACCACCTGTTGGCGCAGAGCTTAACCAGCCAAACAAATAGCTAATATTGCTCCAACCAACTGTAAAACATCTTTAAAAAACGTGTTAACGATTACACTCCTGCGAAAAATTTACACCAGCAGCAAAGAAGAATACATTTCGCTGCTGCTACTGTGTGTGGTTGAGCTCTGTGCCACCAGGTGGCTGCACCATGCAGACCATTCACATTTGCGCTTCTGCTCATCCCATGAACGACACGATCGAACGGCCAGGCCCTGTTCCCTTGCGCTGGCGTTTACCCTAATACCGGACTTGCAAAACGCTATTGCGTTAGTAATCTTCCGGTGTAAAGTGACGGCCGTAAATGCGCAAATCCTGGCGCTGATCAGATAGCGGCAGTCCGATGTGCTGCAGCCAGTCCGCTAGTCTGCTGCCTTGCAGAGGGATACGATGTCGCAGCTTGACATACCGCCAGTCGCTACGTTTGCCGTCCACAACGCAACAAAGTCGAATCATAGTGCTTGCGAAAAGACTGAGACCGACTCTGGCCGCAGAGCTCTCGGCAAAATAGAGCTCATTGTAACACAAGCAGACGACACTTGCTGTGTGCCGGAAGTGCTTAAGTGTAGTGAGAAATTGTTATTGTGCATACTCTTTATGTTACTTTCTTTTTATAAAACCAAACTAACCAACATTCCAACTATTACGAACATCATTTGTTTACCATAAAGTTGGAAAAATTATCGATCACGCGCCCTGGTCAGCCAATTGGATAGCTCACCCCACTGACGTCATATGGGTGATTTACATCATATGGGTAGGGGCGGCTTAAATTTCCGCCAAGCAGCGTGCTGCGATCGGCAGCGATGTGCATTTTTAGAATGTTATAATAAATTACATGCTTTATGCAGAGCACTTAGATGCATCAATTAATGATCAGAAGGACCTACACTAATGACTCAGCATGTTTGTAGAAAATCGTCAAAATCGTTTCAGGGTCCCTTTAAGCCTCACCCAAAGTCGGCATTGCTAGCTATGTACTTTCTTGCATGCGAGTTAGCACTGTGCCAGTGTCGTGGAGTTTGTGCAGATGCTGAATTTTGTAGCGGGTTTTTCCAAGTGAAATCTACCATACATGGGCCATGCAGTAGCTTGTTGAAATCCTTCATGGGGCTTTTGTTGGCACTGGTCACTGGCATAGACACAAGTAGGCTTAAGTTTCTTCAGAGCGGTCAGTCGCATGTTGGAAGATGACCTTGCTATGGCATTTAGTGGGTTCAAATGTGTTAGCTCATTTTTGTATTCTTGCCCAATCTAAAATTCTTGTTTGAAATAGAAAGCTTACTTTGTTCAGACAAATTCAGTATTTTGCTGGCTAGGAAATGTCAGGAGACCAAATAGACTCGAGCGAGCATTGATGTTGAGATCTCACGGAACTCGCCCAGTGGCGCACGCTGCATAAGGAAGGTTTCCCCTCTCCCCATCCTGCTGGTGTGCATCTGTTTCCTAAGCCGACGCAAGGTTTCATCAACGGAAAGTTTCCCACACAGGCTAGTGATGTAAAATTTCTGGAACTTTTGAAGCCATTAAAAATACCATGAAAAAAAAAGTATTTTTCTGTCAAATTTGGAAACACTGGAAAAATGCCCCAACCCCTCAACCATACAGAAGTAAAAATAACAGCAGATAAAGGTACATGAAAAGACATATTTCTAAAGGTTTTGACAAGATATGGACACTCTAATAACTAATAACCCACTTTCTCATTCACTGAGAGATTCGTCGTAGCTTTCAGCATTGCTGTATATCAGTGTTTTCTTAAACTGCTGTTCATGACCCCTAAATGGGTCATGAGCCTTTTTTGGGGAGTCATGGAAGGTCCGACTATCACTATCACGAATGACTTCAATGCCTCTTAGCAACGTTTGACGTCAAGCTTTATACTATCCCCTTCCCCCTTTGCACTCCTTTGTGTACCTTTGCGAGGTGACAATATTTTGGATGGAAGTTAGCCAAAGAAATTCCATCGGATATAAGGTCTGTGCCTCAAAGGCTAAACTACAACCTTCTTATTAAAATGCATGATCAAATTGATCCTTGTTAAAAAATATAAACAAGCACTTTCGGTAGCTCTCTCTGCTGCAGTTAATGTCTTTTAAATAAATTAATATGTAAACGTGTTTGCATCATTGAAAAAAGTAGCTTTTCAGAAGGCTTATAAAGGTGGGGGGTCATGGTAGGCTTGGCACTACTTAAGGTCTGGCATATCAGGTCCGGCATCTTGGCATCCTGGAATAGCTTGAAAAACACGGTTGTATACCGACCATGAAAAAGCTGCACACGTTTATTTTGTTAGTGAGAAGAGGCTGCTGCACTGTCTGCACAGAGAACTTGAGTTTTTCAGATTGAAGATGGAGTGTATTTTGCAGATGGAGTGTGTTTTCTATGTGATGAATTACATGTTGTGAGCTCGCCATGTTAAAAAGGAGGCTAAACATGTGGGCGCTTTTAGACGTACATACAAGGTGGGAGAAGAGCAGTCATAAGTATGGATAGATTCTCTACTGCGACCCACTGAAAGCCAGTTAACTATGGTAAAGCATTCTTTCATAGCTGCTTCTATTCATTCTGTGAAAAAAAGTTGGTAACTGAAGAAATAAAGACTAAACTTCTTTTTTCTAGATTTTTTACTGCAACCTCAATGCCATCACAAAGATGTGACGTCATAAAATATTGATTTATCCTCACATTTGGGCTATTTTGGCTCCAGATATGTTCTCATAACTTGCTATGTTGAACGCAGAATGCAATGTAGTCCATTAATGAAAACCTTAACTATAGGACTGTACAAATACTGTCTAAACCAATGAAGTCTTGACGAGCCAGTACGCGGGACTTCATGGCAGTGTCACCATCGAGATTTAGTTTTTGTGTCTCGTCTGCATTACCTCGTCCTCCTCATGATGTAGGGAGCTTCTTGCCATTTCATGTTGCTTAATTTAACTTTTTCTTTCATTGGTGTACCTTCTAAAGCAAAAATTTCCCACCTGAGACCAAATCTGAAGAATAAATTATTTGTCATAAACAGCAACTTCAAAATATTGCACTAGAGGTGCATCACTTCAAGTTTTTGAGCAGTCAGACAGGTCCAGTATCTTGGCAGGCTGTCCTGCGTCAAGACTGACAACCAATGAAGAGAAAAAACTTCCGTAAAGGTTTTCCTTGTTTACTTATATATATATATATATATATATATATATATATATATATATATATATATATATATATATATATATATATATATATATATATATATATATACACACAAAAAACGAAAACTGTCCTTGTGTCTTTTATTTGGTTCCTTCGTATATATGCATGTGTGTGTGCACAAAACATATAAGGCTTCGTCAGACGAAAACACACACGACACAAGGCCAAACCAAGCTGTTCCTTTGGAGACAACAGCTACTGGTGGAATAATTTTCAAATGTCCAATAGGGTTGGAAGGGGGTGGGCTACTGTGCCATTATGGTGTTAACTCAGACGGAACTACTACAAGACGGTGCTCTTGCTTTGACTTTAAGAGATGCAAATTAAAAAATGTAGCACAGGACTGCGAACCTCTCAGCTAACGTGCACTTTACTTCAGGTTAAAGGAACAATGAAGTACTGACACAAAAATTTTGTTTCAAGGATGAATCTTGTATCCCACCATAAGTGACGCAAATCAAGGTTGCCTTTCTGAGGAACAAACGATGGAGATGCAGCACACCACCACTATAAAAGATGCTGCATGAATTTACTGTATGAAATATATGTCACCAGAATGCTTATACTCACAAAGTGACACTCATCTATCTCTTGCATCAGTACACTCCATTTTATTTGGTAAATTGTGCCCTTTTTCTTTTTTTCTGGCTTTTTATGCCCAAGGTTAAAACAAGAAAAACTGTTTTTTACCAATACACTGTTTTTTTCCCAAGCCCTCAGATCTCTACTTCGGTCACAAGGAATCAGACACCGTCAACCAAGGCAACAAAACAATGCGACACAGAGCCACCACTGACGTGTGTGTCACGTGTGTCAGAGCATGTGTGTCAGACGGCAAAGGCACTTCGGAGACCACTGTGTGATGCAGCATCAATTATCATTTAAACAAAAGTCGAATGTGTTCAGAATTGAGAGGAATAACTCAGTAGGTGCAATGCCAAAAGAGGGAGCCGTGAGATCTTGCAATTTTTGAAGTCAGGAAACCATAATCGGAATGTAACATCGTTTATGTCTTAAATGCACATTGCATTGCCAGCATTGCCATCGCACTCACCAACAGAATCGTGTGCATAAGTGAACACAACCAGTTCACCTATTAGGGAATGGACCTTAACTGGGATAAAAATTGTTAGCCGGATTCACGTGCTTTGACCACATGCTGTAAAACGGTTAGGGTAACTTACTCTCCTCCAAGAGATGGTTGGCGGAGGGTGCCCCTTGCCTTCACAAGGCATGGTGACCTCCGTGTTTCTCGGCTGTTGGTACAGCTCCTTGGGCTTCACTGAGAACATGGGTGGCTCTGCAACACCATATCCCATTCTCCTTTCAATACACAGGTGATGCAGGCAAAGTGTCAATGGAAGCAGCAGAGGTGGCAGCAAAATGAATTGTCTTCTTGTGGCACTCATGAATGAAGTTTCAAAACTAGAAGTAATTTAGTAGGGTTGATGTAAGGGGTGCGAGCTAAGTTGCAGCATTAGATTGCTGGGAAACTACCACAACTACTATGTACATTTTACTATATGTACTATACATGTTGCAATGACAACTGATCAAAGCTGTTGTTGGAAATTATCTTCACAGAGAGGCTTGATGTGTCCACTCCAGATATAATATATGACGTATCCCGAGAGTAATGTGAACACAGCAGGGCTCAGCTAAACCTGGCTACTAACAGAAAACCCTGGCAGAGCACATTATGTTGAAGTCGACCTCCTATAAAGGAAAGAGCAGTGACAGATCCAGTGCACCATTTTTGTGACTTTTTAACTTCTGAACACAAATATACACAGAAAAGAATGAAAACTGTCCCTGCCACTACTTTTATTTCTTCCTTTCTTATATATGCATGTGTGTCTGCAGAGAACATGCAAGGCCTCGTTAAATCAAACAGTAGTGCAAAATTATTTTCCAGGTCATGAAAAGAACAACAGTGCTCGATGAAAGAAAAAAGGAAGTGATGAAAAATGTGGGTATGTTTTAACTTTCACAAAAATAGTTCGTTTTCTTGAAATTCAATTCAAATGTGATATAACCAATTATCATTTGTTTAAGACAAGCTAAATTCTCACTTATTAAATTCAACTATGTTCATTCTCTCAAAGTTTCTCACTAGTTTCCCACTCACTAGTTTCTATGAAGAAAGAAGTTCGCTAGTTCAACCTTTACATGCCTGGTGTCATCTAATTAGAACAAGAGAAGGTTAGCAACAGACAGTGCACAAGCACACCAACTGCCAAAGGTTAAAGAAAAACAGGACATTGCCTTACAATGTGGCTCTCTGCCTGCTAAGAAAATTTTTATTTTGCCTAGTCATTTGTTCAGCGCCCATTTCCAAGTAACTGCTGGCAGCTAACAAGCATTACTTTTAATCAATGATGACGCAGTTGAATAAAAAATAAAATTTCCAAAGCATCATTTGGTGTGAATTGCAGTTGACTTATGTGAGTTCTGCACACTCCTCTGGGCTATAACTAATTGGCACCTGTTTTATTAAAACCTGCTCCACAAGAGCAGAGCACCTGAATGCTGGATAATTAAGCAATGTAATGGAGCGAATTCAAAGAAGACTACACAAAAGGAGAAGATCCAGCCTGGGCTTAAGCCAAAATTTTGAATTAAAGTACCAAAGAACTCGCACAGGCTCCTTAATCACATCCTGCTGCAGTTTAATATAATTCCAGCTTTCACACAACTTCGACAAACTTTTACATCATTATTTTTTTTTCATCATTATCAGCCTGGTTACGCCCACTGCAGGGCAAAGGCCTCTCCCATACTTCTCCAACAACCCCAGTCATGTACTAATTGTGGCCATGCCATCCCTGCAAACTTCTTAATCTCATCCGCCCACCTAACTTTCTGCCGCCCCCTGCTACGCTTCCCTTCCCTTGGAATCCAGTCCGTAACCCTTAATGACCATCGGTTATCTTCCCTCCTCATTACATGTCCTGCCCATGCCCATTTCTTTTTCTTGATTTCAACTAAGATGTCATTAACTCGAGTTTTTTCCCTCACCCAATCTGCTCTTTTCTTATCCCTTAACGTTACACCTGTCATTCTTCTTTGCATAGCTCGTTGTGTTGTCCTCAATTTGAGTAGAACCCTTTTCGTAAGCCTCCAGGTTTCTGCCCCGTAGGTGAGTACTGGTAAGACACAGCTATTATACACTTTTCTCTTGAAGTATAATGGCAACCTGCTGTTCATGATCTGAGAATGCCTGCCAAATGCACCCCAGCCCATTCTTATTCTTCTGATTATTTCCGTCTCATGATCCGGATCCGCCATCACCACCTGCCCTAAGTAGATGTATTCCCTTACCACTTCCAGTGCCTTGCTACCTATCGTACATTGCTGTTCTCTTCCGAGACTGTTGAACATTACTTTAGTTTTCTGCAGATTCATTTTTAGACCCACTCTTCCGCTTTGCCTCTCCAGGTCAGTGAGCATGCATTGCAATTGGTCCCCTGAGTTACTAAGCAAGGCAATATCATCTGCGAATCGCAAGTTACTAAGGTATTCTCCATTAACTTTTATCCCCAATTCTTCCCAATCCAGGTCTCTGAATACCTCCTGTAAACACGCTGTGAATAGCATTGGAGAGATCGTATCTCCCTGCCTGACGCCTTTCTTTATTGGGATTTTGTTGCCTTCTTTATGGAAGACTACGATGGCTGTGAAGCCGCTATAGATATCTTTCAGTATTTTTACATACGGCTCGTCTACACCCTGATTCCGTGATGCCTCCATGACTGCTGAAGTTTTGACAGAATCAAACGCTTTCTCGTAATCAATGAAAGCTATATATAAGGGTTGGTTATATTCCGCACATTTCTCCATCACCTGATTGATAGTGTGAATATGGTCTATGGTTGAGTAGCCTTTACGGAATCCTGGCTGGTCCTTTGCTTGACAGGTCTAAGGTGTTCCTGATTCTATTTGCGATTACCTTAGTAAATAGTTTGTAGGCAACGGACAGTAAGCTGATAGGTCTATCATTTTTCAAGTCTTTGGCGTCCCCTTTCTTATGGATTAGGATTATGTTAGTGTTCTTCCAAGATTCCGGTACGCTCGAGGTCATGAGGCATTGCGTATACAGGGTGAAAAGTTTCTCTAGAACAATCTGCCCACCATCCTTCAACAAATCTGCTGTTACCTAATCCTCCCCAGCTGCCTTCCCCCTTTGCATATCTCCCAATGCTTTCTTTACTTCTTCCGGCATTACTTGTGGGATTTCGAATTCCTCTAGACTATTTTCTCTTCCATTATCATTGTGGGTGCCACTGGTAATGTATAAATCTCTATAGAACTCCTCAGCCACTTGAACTATCTCATCCATATTAGTAATGATATTGCCAGCTTTGTCTCTTAACGCATACATCTGATTCTTGCCTATTCCTAGTTTCTTCTTCACTGTTTTTAGGCTTCCCCCGTTCCTGAGATCATGTTCAATTCTATCCATATTATACTTCCTTATGTCAGCTGTCTTACGATTGTTGATTAACTTCGAAAGTTCTGCCAGTTCTATTCTAGCTGTAGGGTTAGAGGCTTTCATACATTGGCATTTCTAGATCAGATCTTTCGTCTCCTGTGATAGTTTACTGGTATCCTGCCTAACGGAATTACCACCGACTTCCATTGCACACTCTTTAATGATGCCCACAAGATTGTCGTTCATTGCTTCAACACTAAGGTCCTCTTCCTGAGTTAAAGCAGAATACCTGTTCTGTAGCTTGATCTGGAATTCCTCTATTTTCCCTCTTACTGCTAACTCATTGATCGGCTTCTTAGGTACCAGTTTCGTCCGTTCCCTCCTCAGGTCTAGGCTAATTCGAGTTCTTACCATCCTGTGGTCACTGCAGCGCACCTTGCCAAGCACGTCCTTTGTACTTCATTCAACCATCAACCATTAAACCATTCAACCAGTTCAGTCATCTGTGCTTCATTCAACGCAACCAGAATTTTTCCCATGTTCTAATTATATGTCTTACACTATATATCTTCTGTACTCCTTACATTTTAGTTGCATACTACAGAAATGGATTCCAATTATCCTGCGGCTAGGGAACCAGATGTGTTGCAGACATTATTGCATGGCTTTATTGTGCCCCACCACCCCCCCAAAGAACAAAGAAAATTGGTTGTTCAATTGATTCTGACACTGGGACTTGGTAATAGCATAATCAAGAAACCACTTTAAGTAGCACAGCCTCTCCTTTTAAGGCCAACTGGCACGGCCATCAGCTGCAACCTCACCTTATAACCATGACTCAAGGCCAGGTATATTTTTGCTGAGGGGTGATTCTACGAGAGATCAACATGCATGTCCGCTTGATATTTTTTGTTTTGTCTGTTTTCTTTATATGTCATGTAGGAATATTCAAACTGTATGGAACAGCAAATTTTATTCTCCAAAGGCATTTCCCAGCTGTGCCAAAAAAATCTTTGAAGGTGGCGGCACGAGCGTCCTCTTATTGCTTACTACAATGTTTTCCGATTTCACGGCCAAACCATAGTCGCTTCATGGAAAGACTCTGGCCAAAATTAATGCAAACCAAACGTTGTATTGAAAAACTTTTTTTTCTGCTCATTTTAATACGTTTCACAGTAAATTAGTTCCATGTGCTTTTTTATGCTATCCACAAACGAAAAAAATTTAAGGACATTCCAAACATGGCCCACGTCAGAAAAATTCTGTTGCTTTCATGCGTCTTGGCCCGTTTTCTATTTCACACAGAAACTTGAAGAAATTGAGGTGCATTAGTGCAAGCTCTTGGCACAGTTGGTGCATGATGAGCTTGAAAAAAGGGGGTACCAGCGAAACACAAAGGGCACGCACACAAGGAAAAGGCGTTAGACACAGATGGACACTGTACTTTCAACAGTACTTTATTGAAATTTACATTGCCGCACATAACCTCCAACGCATGCACATCTTCAACTCCTCCGAAGACATGTGCATATTAAACACCTCGAAAATACATTACCGTGCGAATACAGCTGACGCATGCGCAACTTCTACTCCTCCCAAGACCTGTGCATGAACGTCAGTTTTTTATTAATCATCTTTTACTTACCCGATAGGTAAGCACGTTCCTTGTTTGTTGAACACGAAGACGTATCACTGACACAATTTTCTTTCTCATTTCCAATGTGAAAAGCCTCTAAGATTTCGCGTTCGTATCTGGTCTTACCCTTCCCTAAAATGGTCACACGACCGAACAATGGCACAGTTTTTTTGCAGTTACTGCAGCCATGGTAATGAACCGCCAAAGTGCTTCCCTGGTCCCCACTTAAGTATAGGTTATGTTCTTGCAAGTGCTTATTAACACACCTACCTGTCTGGCCTATATAGACTTTACCACAAGCCAACGGAATGCAGTAAACAATACCAGTGTTGCACTTGATGAAGAGTGTCACGTGTTTAACTTTACAGGCCCCTTTCTTCGTCTCCTCATTTTCAATCCTCGCGCACGAGCTAGCCAGTTTGCAAGGTGCAGAAAACACAACGCTTACACCTTGCCTTCCCGCCACCTTCTTAATGCTGTGGGAGGTTTTATGAATGTATGGTATCAGTTCTAGTTACTTTCTTCGCTCTGATGTTGGCGACTTCTGGCCTGCTAGACCCTTTACTTTCCACAAACCGGCTTCAGCAACAGCCCTAATGACTGAGATAGGGAAACCTGCTGCAAGCAACCTCTCAACCTGCTGTTTCAGGCTATACGCCCTGCGGTGGCAGCAGCTCTTCTGCACTGCATCTAGCAGACGTCCAACCGCTACACCCCTCTTGACCAGTTTAGACTGATTAGAATCATGCGGCATTAGCGCTTCTTTAGTCCGGGGTGAAAACATCCAGCAGACATGGTCATTGTCATGAAAGGTCAGTAGTAAGTTGAGGAATCTAATTCCTTTGTTATCCAGTAGGCAAAATTTAAACCACGAGAGCATTCCTTAAAGCCAGATAAAATACCCTGTGCTATACTATCCACTATTTCCCCTGGTGAAAGCCCTGGTGAAAGAGATAAAGAAATTGTGAACGTATGTGAACACACGGACCACACGATCGTTGTTCAAGGATGTGAAAATGAGGTTGTCAATATTCACCAGGAAAATATTGCACAGCACTGAGGCAATATGAGACCCAATACAAATCCCTTTCTTTTGTAAAAACACACGACTCTTAAACTCGATCAGGGTAGATTCTAAATACCAGGACAGCAAATCAAAAAACGCTCCAATGCTCATGCCTACTAGGCTTTGAAAACGAGCCTCTCCGTTAAGTTCAATCCCTTCACGCACTGCCACAAACAATTAATTGTGGGGAATTGAGTAATAAAGGTCCTCTATGTGTAAGGAAAAGGCTGTACTGGCTTCAGGTAGGCCGTCCTTTAACACTTCCACCAAGTTTGCTGGACTTTGGAACACCTTGAAGCCAGCGGACCCGTTCAGGTCCGCTGGCTTCAAGGTGTTCAAATGACGCTGAAGGAAGCTGCTCATTGTTTTTTGCCATGATCCACTTTCTGTCACAATAGCTCTGAGTGGACATTCCACCAGAGGCCAGAAGTCGCCCACATCAGAGCAAAGAAAGCAACTAAAAGTAATACCATACATTCATAACATCTACCACAGCATTAAGAAGGTGGTGGGAATACAAGGTGTAAACATTGTGTTTTCTTCACCTTGCAAACTGGCTAGCTCGTGCGCGAGGATTGAAAATGAGGAGACGAAGAAAGGGGCCTGTAAAGTTAAACATGTGACACTCTTCATCAAGTGCAACACTGGTATTGTTTACTGCATTCCGTTGGCTTGTGGTAAAGTCTATATAGGCCAGACAGGTAGGTGTGCTAATAAGCACTTGCAAGAACATAACCTATACTTAAGTGGGGACCAGGGAAGCACTTTGGCGGTTCATTACCACGGCTGCAGTAATTGCAAAAAAATTGTGCCATTGTTCGGTCGTGTGACCATTTTAGGGAAGGGTAAGACCAGATACGAACGCCAAATCTTAGAAGCTTTTCACATTGGAAATGAGAAAGAAAATTGTGTCAGTGATACATCATTGTGTTTAACAAACAAGGAACGTGCTTACCTATCGGGTAAGTAAAAGATGATTAATAAAAAACTGATGTTCATGCACATGTCTTCGGAGGAGTTGAAGATGTGCATGCGTTGGAGGTTATGTGCGGCAATGTAAATTTCAATAAGGTACTGCTGAAAGTACAGTGTCCATCTGTGTCTAACGCCTTTTCCTTGTGTGCACGTCCTTTGTGTTTTGCTGGTACCCCCTTTTTTCAAGTTCAACTTGAAGAAAGTGTCAAATATAAAATATTCTCTTTGCAACATTTATGCAAAATATCTTCCTACATAAAACACAAGAAAGAAAAAATAGTGAAATAAATTTTTTTTTTTTTTCAAAAGGCTCATTTAAAAAGAAAAGCTCCGGCTCCAATTTGTAAAAACATTTTGGTAGGAAGTGCACTTATGGTGGTCAAGGCGTGGGTGCAATAGTGTTTCCTCATTTGCTTTATTCACAAAATATAATAGGCTAAAGTGGCCCACATTGAGCATGCTGGCTTCAGTGCTACGATGACTCGTTCTGGTTTGTTAACACTTACTTTCTTTTAAAAAAAGAAAAGGCAACGGTTGCCACATATGAAGGAAGGTTTCCCTGGGTTTTTAATTGTGGCAAGAACAGAGAACATGTTTTCTGCTTTGTTTTCTGGGACACAAGAGAGAACAAACTCGACACTACTTGTGGTGCTTCAACAAATTTATTGCGTGGCCTTTGCAGTTAGCATTTAAAAGGTTTAATCACAGTCAGCTGGCTAGCTGCAGTTCTCACAACGGACAGTGCATGTCCGCTTGATTGATCGTGGGCAAGCATCCACACATGCCATGACTGAATTCCTGGCACACGCGGCACTGACATCCACTCCACTGAGTTCTGCTGACGATGCTCCTCGACAGCTGCAGCAGGCGCATGAAGCAGGGTTGATGCTGCCACTAAGTTGGGAGACCATCTCATGTGCCGACTGAATAGAGGTGGCGCTTTCAGACCTCAGGTTGTGCAGGGAAACTTGATGCTTAAGGAGTCCCCCCACACCATCACAGGCGCTCTTTCTATGCCCGGTAGTGGAAAATACCACCTCCTGGATATATACTTGGAGTGGCACAACTCATACAGTTGGTACCAATTTTTAAGATAGCTCGCTGCACCATCACTGCCGCATGTTATGTGACAGTAGACGGGTGCTTTTTTATCTAACACTTGGTGCCCTCTACTTAGAGTGTAGCAGGCGTGCGCTGTGTCGGAAAGCAACACACAGCAAAGCTATGTGTTGCTTTCCTTGTCATGGCAACACAGGTGAAAATGGAGATTTGTTTCTTGTGCCAATAGTATCATCGTGTTTCGTTTGAGAGACGAACAGTCCAATTTTCTGCAAAATCAAAATGCAGAACAATGCTTCTGCGCTGCTCACACTTCTTTGCCTCGTGAATAGCCGCAGCTTGAGTGCAGCATATGTATTCATGAGGAATCCATTCGGTCACCCATTGCCGGTCAACCATTGCCAAGTTCATTCAGAAAAAGGGTTGGAGATGACGTCTTCTTAATCAAGTCACCGCTTTTCCAAACAGCAAACGTGACCTCGTCTCATCGACCATTCCCAGACTGGCCAAAGTGAGGCTTTTGCTCCATGGGCAGCGCTCACATTCACCTAGCATACAATCTGTGGTTGGGGAGCCGCAAAGGCACAATGCTTTCATGCCTTCCAATAAGATTTCCATGCCAGTTATGTTCTCAAGCGCGGAGACACAAAGGTTGGCATTAGTGCTATAAACACAAATGCAAACCTCTTGTTGTGGTGCGAGCAGCACCCATTTTAGACACAGGCTCGAAAACCTTGATAGGGCAATGGCACTTTCGGTGTGAGCTGCTTTGAACACCTGGAAGGTCTCACAGATAAAACATGTCATAAACTGCTTTGAGACGTACTCTGTCTGCTCGTTCGTAATGACTGACACAACGTCCTTCTTGTTCAGGCTCTGCCGAGAGCACTCAAGTTCGTCCTTGGGGAAATAGTCGAGCACAGCTTGTACATCCGATGGACTTGACCTTGAAGTCGTGTGCAGATCAAAATCTGACCACATTCCATGCTTCTCACACCAATTTTGGGCCTTTCTAAGCATATACGTTGTGACAGCTGGGATTGCCTTTTGAACGCGTTTATTTCCAACTTCTGGTGGAACGATGGCTAAGAGACAGAGGCGCTCTCAATAGGATCTTGAAGCCTCGTACTCTTGCTTCAAGCTATTTAACCATCCAGCGCATGCATGACATCCTGTCACAGACAGTTCAAGTATACTAACACTTCCACATGCAGCACTTAACATTGAGCGTATTTTTCTCACCACGACCCTTTTAATCTCGGCCCATTTTTTTCTTTCCGTAAGATCGTCTGCTACATTTGTGTATGGAAGATGGTGGCTTCAATGGTGAAACATCAAAAGAAAGGTGGAAGTACTTGTTCAAGTCGTCAATTTCTTCTTCTTCCTGAAGCAATGCCTCATCTGCTTCATTGAAGGTGTCACTAGATGAAGACAGGATTTCCTTGAGGCATGCAAGGCAGTGCTGGCAGACTTTGTCGGTGTCGTGAATATGGTCAGCCTCTGGCAGTAGCTTCCACAGCGAGGCAACATCCAAAATGTTTACGCAACAAACAATTTTTGTGTTAGCAATCTTCCTATTGTGAATGCGTAAATAATCAGCACAGAATACTTGGACTGAGCTATGAGCCGCATGTAGAACAAGTCGAAACATTTATACAGAACAGCAACGCACTCTTTCTGTTGCTTTTCCTGCGGTGCTATCGTGACTGAGCCTCTAGAATGTCTCCCGGTTTCATGTGTTATGAAAGGCCACTTAAAGATTTTCATGGTGAAAACGTGTGGGCCACACTCGTTATCAAACGACAATGTCTGTTTGGAGCCCCCAGTGACTTCTGCTGTTCTCGGCATGAGAAAGCGCATCAGCAAGGTGCCAACGAAACATCATAAATTAGCCAACTTCAGCAGCCTTTGGCTCAGTCATGCAGCACTGCACTTTTTCGGACAGCTGAAACACAGAGGTGAAGGTAGAGGTAAGACAGGAAGACGTTATCTGTGAGCGACGGGAAAAACGTGTGATAACAGGAAACAAAATAAACAGCTCTAGAAATGACTGAGTTTTTAGAAAAGCACAGTGTGAGTTGCACGTGGGGGATGGGGAGCACAGAGTGAAGTAGCACCTCCATAATGGCGTACCTGCTGATTATGGAAGCGCTCCGTTGCTCACGGTTTAGCCTGCCTTGGCACCGCTTACAGGGATTTACTGTGTGCACCAGGCAGGTTCAGGCAAATTCAGCGACAACATGCGCTCACAGTGTCTAGCATGCTGTTGACAAGCATATAATGGAGGCATAAGTGCGATGCCCACAGAGGTTATAGGCTGCAAACTCGGTGCATGTTAGCACTTTAGAGGGTGGCAGCCGCCAGCCCCCGCACAACTAGACACAAATAAAATGTGACAATACATTTTTGTTGAAAACAAGCTGCCAGGGTGAAGTTCTGAAGCAGCAAAGAAATTAGAACTAGATTTGCATATAATGCAAACTCGTCAAACGTCAAACTCTTGCCAAATTACATCAAACTATTGCCTTTGCTTCGAGTTGTCAATATATTTGACTTTGCCCTGCCAGCTGCTAGCCACCTGGTTAGCTCAGATGGTAGAGCAACTGCCCTGGAAAGGCAGTGGTCCTGGGTTTAAGTCCTGGACCAGGACGAAATTTTTCAACTGCGAGCCTTTTCTTTCGAGGAAACTGTATGGCTGTCCTTTATCGCAATTGCTACAATTGGGTGGATGTCTCATTTTCCTTTTATTAATTACTTCCCTCCACCTTGCAGCTTTCCATAGAGCTATTACGTCAATGCAAACTGATGGCAACCAGCAAAGGTACTGAAGCCAGCATACTCAACATGGGCCACTTTGGTCCGTTATATTTTGTGAATAAAGCAAATGAGGAAACATATTATCGCACCCACGTTTTGCCCAACATAAGCGGACTTCCATCGGAAATTTTTTTCAAATATTGGAACCGGAGCTTTTTCCCTTTTCTTTTTTTAAACGAGTTTTGTTGAGAAATCTTGTTTATTTCACTTTTTTTTTTCTTATCCTATGTTTCATGTAGGAATACAATATTTCTAGTAAATGATGCAAAAAGAATGTTCTATGTTTGACGGTTTTTTCTATTTTCTGTGTGAAATAGACATCGCGCCAAGATGCATCAAAGTTACAAAATTTTTATGATTTGAGCCATGTTTGGAATGTTTTACGTTTTTTTGTTTGTGGACAGCATAAAAAAATACATTGAACTAATTTACTGTAAAACGTATTAAAATGAGCAGAAATGCTTTTCGACACAGCATTTTTTAGTTTGCATTTAATTCGGCCATGAAATCGAAAAATATTGTCATAAGCAATAGGAGGACGCTCACTGCGTCACCTTCAAATATTTTTTTTACTTGCCGGGAATGCTTCTTGGGAATAGAATTTTCAGTTCTGTGCAGTCTGAGTATTTCAACATGACATATAAAATACCAGACAAAACAAAAATATCAAGCGGACATGCATGTTTGATCTCTTGTGGAATCACCCTGAGCTCCTGACTGGAAGAAAGGCTTCGGCATACGGCTGTACTCACCACGGACAAGCACCTCCATGACAGCAGAAGACCCTCCTGTGGAGTGGATGTTGAAAGGAGAGCACAGGTAGCGTCCCTGGTGCTCATACGACACACGCTGAAAGAAGAGTGAGCCATTGCTCAGGTTGACAACACCATTTAGGGCATTGGCTTCAAAGGGCCGGTTGTCCTTGAACCAGGTGACAAACTGAATGGGCGGGTTGGCTTGGATGTAGCAGCGCACCACTCCTGACAGGTTCAGAGGCATGTACTGGAAGGCTGGCGTGAAGTTCACCCTTGCTGGGTCTGCACACAAGACGGGGTGCAGGAGAGGTGAGAAGCAAGATGGAGTCTTACCAGGTGCATGGTGCACACACCAGAACACAGCACTGCCGTACGTCGTGTCTCGTAGACTCCACGCAGTGCAGTGAAAGCTATGAGTCACCTCAACCAACCAGAAAAAGAAATCTGAAGAAAAGTTTGCCTATTTTCCCCCACTGATCGCCCTTGTGCACCATGCTAGCTGAAAGGAAGGTTCACAGAGGGATCAATTGCCCACAATGGGCAAGGAGTATATACATGGCAGGCCCTCGCAAGTCACGAAGGGCAGTTAAACAAAAGCCTAGATAAGAAAAGTACGTTATCAGTGCATTCTACTGTGGCAAGCTGTGACACAGTGGTCAAAGGCTTGCACCTGAGCATGGTCCTCATGGTCGGCATGGTACAGCACTGTGTGCACTTGTAGGAAATATAGTCAAGAGTTCGACGAAAGTTCGTCTGGTCAGGTAACATGATGATGAAGAAATTACGGCCACTGACCAAGTCAAGGTGAAAAAACACACAGAGACGTTTCGGGACCCGTACGGGTTCCTTGATCACACTGAGATCAAGGAACCCGGATCACACATGTGTGATCAAGGAACCCGTACGGGTCCCGAAACGTCTCTGTGTGTTTTTTCACCTTGACTTGGTCAGTGGCCGTAATTTCTTCATCACTGTGTGCACTTGTATCATTTAAGACTTCAGGTCACTGACTAGTGGTTTGTGGTAGTCAAGTAGCAGCTGCCCTTCTGTCCAACTTGAGGTGGCTGCGCCTCGTCTAACATCCCTGCACACTTGAAAGTGCAACCTATGGGGCAGATGTTTGCAGGATAACAAAAAAACTTGAGAAAAAGCTACTGACTTTGCAATGAGTGGCGGAGTGGAACATGACAGGTGTATCATCTCTTCCTGTCATGATTCCATTTTATCCACTTTCACTCCCTTTTCCCTTCATTATTTTCTGCATTTCAATTTCAACTACAGCTAATTTCCCCGATGCTTTCTTTAGCTTCATTGCCTGTTGGCTTTATGTGGTCATGTCTCTCATGATTGAGAGACAGGAAGGTCTCTCAATCATGGTCTACGGAACAAATATAATCTAACTGAAATTAGGAGAAAGAAGTGCAGTTGGGCAGCTCATATAATGGATGCACAGTTCATAACTGATAGTCTATTTGAGTAACAAAGTAAGTGCCAAGGCAAGAGGATCACAGCTGAAGGTGGCTTCAGGGGATTACATAGTGTGATAAGATTAGAAAATTTGTAGGAATAGAAGGGAGTTTGCTGATAGAAAACAAGAATGGTGTAATTGTATATCACTGGGTGAAAACTCGGTCATGCAGTGTATGTAAGGCTATGATGATAAATGGGCAAGCCCTTCTCTTCTCTCCAAACAAACAGCTGGCTCTTATTCATGATTGGTTGAGACAAAGTAGCTTTCACTGCCCTACACAAAGTTCATGAGACAATACCATGGGTGGTCTACATTTGGAAATACCATGGTCACTACATTTGGCACTGCTGTCTGTTAGCCAATGATGAGGAGAAGCATGTTGAAAACATGTTCACTGGGCACAGTCAGACTGAAGCAGTGATTGTGCACCATAAGTGCCATGAGAGAACCCTTGGGCAGTGTTAAATTAAATGAAGGATTGTGGATCAGGGAAGGAAATGCCAGATGTATTCTGAAAGCTTATCACAGTAGAGCTTCCCAAATATGTTCCCCAGTCTGAATCTTTCCAGCACTGTACTCACACTCGATGTTGAGGTAGGCAGTAGCAGACTCAGGTTGGCCAATGCCATTTGAGATCTCACAGGTGTAGAAGCCCGAGTCATCCGCTGCAGTGGGGTTTATAAACAGTGTGCCATCCTGGCGTACAAGCGTACGTGTCTGCAGCCAGGTCAACTTGGAGATCTCTACCCCATTGTAGAACCAGCGATGAGTGATGTTGGAGGGCAATGCACGTGCTTCACACACAAACTCTGCAAAGTTTCCCTCCAGCTTCGTTAGGTTTTGTGGAGGGGTGGTGATCACTGCAGGGCCTGTGAAACAAATAACACCTCATTAAGCATGAATTGTTATTTCTAAAGAGCTTAGAATAAAAATCACACAGTCACAATGTGCACTAAGTCCTCGTCGAAATGAAGTCACTTCATCCTGATTATCACCATGTTTGATACCACTGTGTCTGCCTACGTAACAATATGTTGGAGCCTTGATAATGGAAGCTTTTCAGATCACACTGTGTGCACAACTCTGTGTATGGGCTTTGCTAAGTATAGAGGGTGGATAAACAAAAAGTGGCAGGCCAACAATGAGGAGCAAAGGAGGCTAAAGGAACATATTTTTTCCTTCAGCCAGGAAAACAGCGCTAAATGCTGCGCTACCTCATTGTTTCAGCTTCTTTGGTCTCACTACATTATCACAGGGCAAAGACCAAAGCTGGAAATGCTAAGGCGATGCTATTACATTGTGATGCCACCTCAATATGGCTGCCAGCTCAGCTTATCTTTGGTGTCATCAAAGCCAAATGAATAAAGTAGGCTGAGGGGAACAGGAAAATAGGTGGTGTAGAAGAATAAACTGAAGTCAAATGAGACTTTGAAAAAAATTAAATTATGGGGCTTTACGTGCCAAAACCACGATCTGATTATGAGGCATGCCGTAGTGGGGGACTACAGAAATTTGGACCACCTGGGGTTCTTTAATGTGTACCTAAATCTAAGTACATGGGTGTTTTCGCATTTCACCCAAGACAAACGAGATGGCAAGTGCACCAGTCAACAGGCAAGTAGTTAAGGCACAAAGTTTCTAAATAAATACCCTGAAGAGTAGTTGGACACTACATTTGGTGGCAACCTAAGAATGCCTTGGCAAGCACATGCCTCTCAAGCTCAAAGATAATTTTTACATCTGTGCCAACCAATTAGTATGTTCACTCATTTGTGCAGTGCCATGGTGTAGATGAACAGCTTTCAATTTACTTTAGTTACATGTTAGGTTCGTTGGCCTTGCAGGAAGTAACAAAATATAAGTATTTAGGCGTCACAATTACAAACAACTTATCATGGAATTTACACATTGATAATATCTGTTCTTCAGCCTTGCGTAAATTATACTTTTTGCGACATAAACTTAGAAATTCCCCACCTAATGTTAAACTGCTTGCTTATTATTCATTAATTAGACCTAAACTTGAATATGCATGTGTTGTTTGGGACCCGTTTACTAAACAAAATATTAAATGTCTCGAAAGGGTACAGAAAAAAGCCGTACGATTCATATATTCTAAATTCTCTCGCTATGATTCCCCCTCACGAATAATGCGTGATAATGGCATCGAAGTCCTTCAGCAGAGAAGGCAACACTTAAGAATTCGATTTCTTACCATGCTTATTAATGGAGATTTATCAATTAATCCTGCATCGTATCTGTTCAGTACAACGTCTAGGCTTACTCGACACCATCATCCGAATTCACTAACACCTTATTTTGCACGGACGGATGTATTCAAGTATTCTTTTTTTCCCCGAACTATAACAGACTGGAATAACTCGTTGTTGCCTGTTTCAATTGATTGACTCATTGTATTACTGTTGTGTCTTACCACCTTACTTGATTGAATAATGCATTGTAATATTGTTGTGTTTAACCACCCTGCTTGGACCTGTTTTAGGTCTGCAGTATGAAATAAATAAAATAAATAAATATCAGCCTCTCCTGGAAACTGTGTTTCAGGTTGCGAAGTCAGCTGCGGTGTGCTTTCATGGGCAGAGCTTTTGTAGGCAGCCACCAACTACAGTTGGACCTCAATATATTTAACAGCGTGGTGATCGTGAAATAGTTCAATATAGCCAGAATTTGATATATAAAACCACATAAAAAACTCGTCAAAAACTTCTGCAAATCACTTAATGAACCAAGGGCGCGATTGTTGTTTGGAGCGCGTGTTTGGTTGCGCTGACGCAATCCGCCTTTTTCATGCTCCTGTGCTGCCCTCTGGTGCACACCGCTAGAAACATTTTGTGAGGATGCCGGGGCTTTCGACGGTTGATTTGTGTGCCTGCATCCATGTTGAGTGTGCATCAGTTGTACGTTCTGTGAATCGCGATTAATTAATAATGGCTTCTCCAGGGCAGCATGTCACTCCTCGAAGTTATTTAGCACTGATTAACTACTGTGTGATCAGGCCTGAGTATGCTGTTCTGTTAACAGCACTGCCGATAAAGACCCGCTGAGTTTCGTCTGCCAACGTGGCTGCCTTGGATATTCTATATACGCAATAACTCAATATATCCGTGTTCAATACATCAAGGTTTGACTGTATAGCATCTATGCGGATTTACTCAGCAGCTTTTCAACCACCATATAAGTACATTGATTTGCATAAATTTCGTCCTCCTGGGTTTGAGTGACCTTGTGGATTTTTATATTGACTTTCCTGAAAAATTGTTTTTTCTTGCAAATTTATTGTATTACAATCAACAGTGATGATTGTTAGTGATGATCACCAGTGATGATTGCTATGTCACACAGCTTGTACAACTTGTTAATTGTACAATTTGATGGTTTTAAGAATACAAACAAGAGCAATTGTTTAGAATGTAAAAATATTTGTTTACGTAGTGACTGTTACTTAGCAAATATCATCTAGATTTAGCAACATTACATAAGGAAGTACATCGTAATTGTAAATGTAAGGAGCTTAACTGCTCTAACAAAACACTATGAAGTCAACACAAAACACAACTGAACCAAAATAACAATAAAGAAAGCTGCAATGTGCTGTCTCAATGGATCCATGCCAAATTATAGACAAATTCATGTGTTACTTATAGTTCCTATGTTGACTGAATAATTGCAATGCCAGATTTCTCCCCGACAACCTTAATATGGAACTCAATTGATAAAATGGCCATAACTACCCTATTTTATGGCCCTTACTGGCACTTAACCACACACTCTGCCAACCCACATTTGAGATAGAAGACATTTATTCACTTGCTCTGCAAGAGCACAGCCGCTGGATAAAAAAAGAAAAAGATGTGGCCTGCTGCATGCTTCGAAAATGGTGTGATCCACCGCAGCGTAGCCAGCCGGACATTGTTGTCTGGGATCAGCATAGATAACATGTCAAGAATGCGCTTGGAATGCCATAGCCTGACGCATCCCGTCCCCGCGAGCTAGCACCGGGTAGGAAAGCCAAATGGCGAGAGTGCAACTACAGCTGTCACGTTCACTCCCATTGCAGCCCGCCTTACGCGTCAGGCCGCACATTTTTTTTTCTATCCAGCAGCCGTGGCAAAAGAGAGCAGGGCATCAAGACATAGAGAGACCGTAGTGACACCAATCAAAATGCTCCTTGCCCACTATTGAGAGTCTCCTATGTCCTTGAACTGTGCTGTGACACACTATTAGCAGAAAATATTTGTTCACTTCAGTGATGTGATGTTGGAGTGTTTACCACACTGTTGCATTCTTTTATGTCCCTTGGCAAAAAAGAAAAAAAGAAAAAAAAAAGCATTTACAAGACAAACCTCTTCCAACCTAACAATGTTACTATAAAACTAAAGGTTTACAAAGTATGTCCAAAAATAATCTAGATTGTCTTTCAATGCCTTGCCGCTCGCTAATGGAACACACTTTGAAAACAGTAGTAACTCACCAGCCACGATGACCTTGGCAAGCGCTGAGTCGCTGCCCTCCGAGTTGCGAGCCATGCAGGTATAGTCGCCCACATCTGTCTGGCGCAGGTTGGAAATGCGCAGCTCCGTTGGGTGGATCTGGGTGTTGGTGCTCTCTTCCAGCGGAAGGTTGTCCTGCATTCATGATACGAGCAAGGGATGAAAAGCCAGAACCTACCAGCACAGCAAGTACTTCACCATAATCGTTTGTGTATTAAGGATGTTAGCCTGGGCCGCCCAACAATGCTAAGTAGTGCAAGTGATTGCTGCAGTTTTTTTGTGCACTCCAGATAATCAGCATCAGATTCAGGGTTATGTATAGTAAGAGCTCGGTAATTCGAATTTCACAGGGATGCTACGAAAATCCTAATTATACAAAATTCGAACTAATGAAAATCAGAGAAAAACATAGCTCGGTTAAGGCGCATATATAGTCCGACATGGCGTGAGCACGCGCGCACA
This sequence comes from Dermacentor albipictus, assembly GCF_038994185.2. NCBI lineage: Eukaryota > Metazoa > Arthropoda > Arachnida > Ixodida > Ixodidae > Dermacentor > Dermacentor albipictus. Next base: position 169,704,326 of record NC_091824.1, on the reverse strand, counting down.
CATGCTACGTCACGGCATGAACAACAACATCTATACTTCGAAGCACTGCTGCAGCCAACGTAGTAGGACGTGGCCCACGTGCTCTGACCTGCCCAACGTCAACATGGCTCCTGCTCTATTCACGCGTTCGTCGTGTCAACTGGCGTGGAGAAAAAAAAATGTTGCAGTTTCACCCAAAAAGCAAAGCATCAATTGCGATAGCAAATTAGTAGATAGCTATACGAAGTAAGGATAGTAGTTTTATCGGCCGTATAAACTTGTGAACATTCGCTTACTAACTAAATTAACAAGTATGGTGTCACGCGTGCACAGGTAAACATGAACAGATCTCGCTCGATGACCGCAGAAACTCACTGAAAAACGCTGGAGTGAGGAATCGCGGCAGTAGCAGCAAGAGAATTGAGCTTTCATACAGCTCTCGCTTCAGCACGAATGAAACGTAGGAAGCACATCGCATACAAAGCTACCGGCCCTACACGCATTCTGCACAGATCATTTTGAAGATGAGGCCCACGCGGGCGTACACTTTGGCCATGTCACAGATTGCTTTCAAGATGCGGCACCCGCATGGGCGAACCGCAAGCAGCAGCAGTCTCAACAGCCACCGGAATAGAACCCCCCCCCAAATCGCCTCCGCCTCACCTCCGTGCCTTGAATGAGCCGTGTTCGCCGGCTCACCCTCGCACGCTTTCGCTCGCACATGCAGCGTACGGTGCAAGGTGACGATTTTATCGCCCTTGAGCTTTATACAGAACCTCATGGGAGAGAAGCAACCTGCAACAGAGGCGTTGGCCATGCCTGGCCAGGCACAAAAGCATACCTCTCCAGTCAGGCCTAAACAAAAGGCCGCAGCTAAAGCTGTATAGCGCGCGCAGCGCCACCAGCGTCGCCAACGTTCTTCTGCGCCCTAGCACTCTTCCCATCCAGGATGGCGCGGAGTTCAAATTATCGGGGGCGGTGCAGATTTCAGGGTGAATTAGCAGGATGTGTTACATATTGCTTTCAATACATTGCTGGATGGACCACGGCGGCTACTTTGAATTATCCAAAATTTCGAATTAACAAGTTGTGAATTAACAAGCTTTTACTGTTACACCTAACGGTATGGTCTAATGCTCTACAGGAAACAAGTGTGCAACATCAAGAGATAGAAAGAGTATGGATTAGAGAGAAAACGTGGGAAGGTGATGTTTCAATTCAGATCAATAAGCACTGGAGCTTTAAGTCGGTCCCGTAATGCATAGAACTGATAACCAGCTGGTTATCTATTGGAGCAACATAATGGGTGCCAAGAACAGGAAAATGCATTTGATGACACTTAAGATTATGTTGTATAATCAGATTATGAAACTTTCAAGCAGAGAATGAGTTTCATTGACGCAGCACCGAGGTAACTAGAGGTGTCTGGGAAGCTCTTTCATCCTGTAGTTAACCTAACATAGGCTGATGATGATGTTGATAATGATCAGTCAATAAAAGTGAGAGCATGCATTTCATTCAGAATTGCCATGTGGCTTAATTCTCATAGTACTCTGGTTAGTGCAGCTAAAGAGACTGTGGCCATGCATTAAAATTTAATAGCTTTTCTGAGCACAAATTCTTTAGGAACAATTGATGTTGCAGTGCAACAAAACAATGGCCATTAGACAACAAAAGTACAATGCTAAGTCTGTATTCTAAGCACTGTTTTAAGAAACAAAGTTTTATTCTTATCAAAGTCACGCAAGAGATAGTTCTGCTCTGACGCTAAAAGCAAATGCAGCACTCACTGTGGTAACCCAAAAAGGATCAAGCAGAAATGTGCACGACACAATTGTTACCAATGATGAAAAGGTTAATTTTCAAGAACATGTACAATATGCATAACACATGCAGAATTGTGTAAGAATTTTATAACGAGGCGCACAAGATTTATCTGGGCATTTAAAGGAGTACTCGCATGACATCTCACACTTTTCATTTCTCATAGAAAATGAAGGTTCTGGATTTCGAAACATTGAAAAACTGGCAAGCCCAGAAGCACCCTGATAATTTACTTGCAATGCTACCTTTTCTACGAACCAGTTTCGATTTCATTTCCTGGGGGGAAGGGGTCATAACGTCACGATGCAGAGAGTAGTCACATGGGAGCAAAATATTATCTACATTACCAAGTCTTGGCACTTGCTCCAGCTAGCTCAGTCACCTGCTGTGCTGCTATATTGGAGCCATCCGATAAGTAGAAGCAATGTAGACAACCAATAGAGCCAGAGCTAATGACAAAGTGTCGCAATGTCCTGCTACCACATGTCACTTTCTATGCCATGACATATGCACCTCTTGGGAACTGAAATTGAAAGTAGTTTGTAGAAAAGGTATTAGTATAGTCAATTTAATAGGGCACTCTGAAATGTGCCAGTGCTTTTTTTTTCTTTCCTTTGCTGTTAAGGGTTTTGAGGTCCAGGACCTTCATTTGAACATATTTTGACGCATTTCCCTCCCAAAGAGCAAAATTTCCAGTCAGTAATAATGCTTGTGCAGCTCTCCTGTGTTCCCACTGAGAATGTGTACTGAATGTTTAACATCGAGTTTAAAAAAGGGCGGACAACCCAGCTCACCTTGTACCATATGATGGTGGGAGGTGGGGTGCCCTCAGCTTCGCAGGGAAGCACCACCGATTCGCCCACCTTCACATAGATTATCTGTTCTGGCTTGGACTTGAAGTGTGGTGGAGCTGCACATGCCACAGGAATCAAACGTTCATTACAAAGCAGCAACAGCAGAACCCTTTATGTAGCCACAGTTACAGAGTTAATGAACCTTTCCCCTTCAGCCAGAACCAAGAAACACTGCACATTCTACCACACAGTACAGTTTGGCTCCAGTGAGGATGCAAATTAGAGACCACATATCACAATGCGTGAACTTGCTTGTAGTTGCACCATGTTCTTGGATAACAGACTAATTAAATTACAAAAAGCAACAAGTTGTCCCAAATGAAATATCCTCTTTTACAGTTTACATCTCGTTTAGAGGTCCACAGGAATCTATGCTTGGCCCGCTTGGAGGTGTAGGAGGCATAGTTATGGCCGTGGTAAAACTAGACTAAGCGTGCCAGCAAGACATGACACCACCACTCGAAGACCACGACTTGATTTTTTGCCTCACCTATATATACACTAAGAGGGTGCCCACCATCCAGCCACTTAGGTGCATGTGTTTAACACATTCTACGTTTGTATTGATTTTGCCCAATGATTGTGCCTAGTATGCAAAAGCAACCAGTGGAATGGATTGTGCACACCTGCAGCAAGATCTCTATTGTGTTCAAGCATGGTGCAGATTAAACAGAATCGTTTTGTGCCTACAGAACAAGTGCATACTGGTTAGTTTCATGAAAAAAGCTACGAAAATTTACAACTCCTATATTCTAAGTAAGTAACAAATTTGTTCAACAGGAATCCACATTTAAGTATCACGGGGTGTTATATTGTGAGGATCTGGGAAGGCATGAGGGAGGATGCTTATAGAGCTTACGTAAGGCCAATAATACTCTAGCACATCTTCCCTGTACGGTGCTTGTCCCACTCAGTGTGCACTATAATATGTCAATACAGCAAGTACAATGGAACACCACAAGACATGTTCTAGGGTGGTACAACCAGTTCGATAGAGCAACAAATATAAAAAAAAGAACTGGACTGGGCTTCTCTAAGTGAATGCCACAAAAGCCTTTGCTTAAATCTTTTATATATGATTTATAATAACCAAACTGGAATCATGACCTTATCATACTCAAGCCCACTTCATTACATATCTGCCTGCAGAGACCAAGCTTTACAAATTCAGAAGTACTCCCCCTTGACAAATCGCTTCTCAATTGTATTTCTTTCTGATGACTACTACAGAATGGAATTTGTTACTGGCAGAAATTGCAAGCCGGAGCTCTGCTGGCATGTTAATAATAATAATATTTGGGGTTTTACGTGCCAAAACCACTTTCTGATTATGAGGCACGCCGTAGTGGAGGACTCCGGAAATTTTGACCACCTGGGGTTCTTTACGTGCACCTAAATCTAAGCACACGGGTATTTTCGCATTTCGCCCCCATCGAAATGCGGCCGCCGTGGCCGGGATTCGATCCCACGACCTCGTGCTCAGCAGCCCAACACCATAGCCACTGAGCAACCACGGCGGGTACTGCTGGCATGTTTTATCTTGATTTATGCCACAAGCCATTATTGCGTGGGGCATAGTCTTGCCTGCTGGTGCATCAAAATTTGAGTTAAAAAAAAATAAAATAAAGTGCAACTATTCAACCCACACCAAAGAAAAACAGAGCCAGCACTGAATACTAAGAGTAGCTAATATGCCATTGTTAAGATGCCTAAATAACATGCCACCCATTGAGATAAACATCTACTTTTTCACCTCCATAAACAAATAGTCGTCATTATGGGCACTCTCAGAGCTGAAATATATATACAAGAGATAACAAATATTTGATTACTTTCACACTTTCAGCAATATTGCTGCCAGGATGCTGTCCAATGTTGTGAGGATGTCATCAATGGCTAATCTTTGATATATTCAGGCAACAACAATTAAAAATAACATTTTGAGGTGAAGCTGTTGCGTTCATGTTGTCACATTATAGACAGCCTTTCTTAAAATCAATGATGACAGGAAAACAGGCTGAGGCTCTTGAGTCAGATGCATTACATCTTCATGCCCATGCCTTCCAAATTATGGTGTCCTTCTAATATCAGAAGACTTTCAACAGAAGGTTTGGAAATTGATGAGCGAAAAGCTTTCAAAAACAGAATTTAGTTTTCGTGAAACCTGACGCAACACCCTTGAAATTGTACAAGCCCAAATTCATAAACCTTAGAAAAGATTTGGGACTATTGGCAAGTATGCATGCCAAAAATAAAGTAGCTCTCCACTTATCTTGCACCATGTTATTCATTCATGGTTATCACTCAATTATAGCTGTCATTTTACATTAAACAACTTGCTGCAACTCAAGCTCTACAACACTTCCTGAATATGGTAAATAAGCTGGTGTAGTCACTAAGCAATACTGTCATGAATATCTGAGCCAAATATCCCAGAATTTCACTCAAAATCTGCCCTGCCCTTTCCTTGAACATTCCAAAACACCCGCCACTTTTTTCTCTATTATGCAAGGACGCTGGCTACAAGCCAGATTTCTTCTTTAAACATTACAATGAAGCAGTGTTTCTGGCTAAAGAAAAAGTGAACAAACACCATCACTTAAGCAGCCATAGCAACATTTGGTGGTGGACAATACCACTGCACCTCTCTGATGGTCTCGTATGGCCTCTGAGATGGGCAATGCAACAAATCATTGTCCAAATGATCTCGAGGTCACGCCAATAAAAAGCATGGCACAATGATGGGCACTGCATGGTAACCATTGTTCCACACAGGCATGTACAGTACACTGCTTTAAGTGCATTATGAATTATGAAAAGGAGTAGATGAATGAATTATGAAAAGGAGTGTCAATAATTTGATTCATGCAAGGTACATTAAAAAATGTTTTACTGAAAAATATTCGTGAGGAAGTGTCCTTTAACCCTTTGAAGGTTTTTGCCGTACATGTATGGCGGCGGTTTTCTGTCCCGCAAGGTCTTTGCCGTACGGGTACGGCTTCGACCCTCCGTTTGAAATTTCACGCCATAATGACGATGCATGCTTTCTGGGAGGTGCTGCCACCTCTTAGGACTTACAAGAAGCGTTTGAAATTTGTGCTACCTTCTTGGGGAGGTAAACAAAACTGATTTCTACCTTCAGCGGGTCACGCAGACTGTGGCAACACCCCTTTTGCGGTTTCGGTTTTGCCGCGTGATCGCAATGGAGGCGCGCAAAATGTCATTTTTCTCTTTGTCGGCACTCTCTTGCAGGGGCGGTGGAAGTTGATTTATATCTTGATTGGCGCTGCTCTCAGCTTGTTTATCGCCACCGCTCATGAGGTATTCTCGCTCTCTGCGACAACGCGCTTACGCGAGAGGGTGCCTCAGACCTCTGCCCAAGGCAGCCACATACAGAGAAGATGTCATGTGTGCGCCAACACAACTCGCCGCTCCAAGAGCAGAACAGACACGCATTTTAGGTGTGCAGACTGCGATAAGGCGCTGTGCGCAGACCCGTGTTTCAAGGAGTACCACACTCTGAAATACTATTGAACATTTTACTGTTCTGAGCGATGCCAACACCAAAATACTGTTCCTATTTTCTTTTTACTATTTATTCCCAACGTTATACATTTTGTACATTTGAGATCTGCAATAAAGTAATTTGACCACTTGGGAAATTTTTTTTTCAGATTAATTCGACCCTCAATGGGTTAATATCAGACACATTCCGCACCTTTTATAAAAGATGCAGCAGGGCCCCCTTTACTTATATGGGCAGTACAGTTGCCGGCAATAGTTGCAAAAATACACATGGCTGACATACAAGAACGGGGCATGTGCACAGGAACCTATGTACTAAAGCTTCAGTGAGTCAGTTTCGTACATTAAAATACCAAAATGTGGATGCTCAATTTCGAAACTTGTCAGGCATCAAAAGCCTTCCAGTGATCTTGCCTTAAAGATAACTGAAGGAGATCCACAGTATCGACAGCAAGGCCACTGCACTGAAAGCAGTCACTGAAGGTTGAAAGAAAAGTACCCACCAAGTACGTCAAGGTAGATCCAAGTTCCATTACGAATAGTTTCCCGGTTGAGGAAGAAGACCTTGCACTCATACCAGCCCTTGTCTGACTCGCGCACATTTGTCAGGTTCAGTGATGACTGACCCGAAAGTGAAATGCGTTCTTTGTAGTCATCGGCCGCATGTGGTGGGTACCCGTCGTACCTGCATAATTAGCCACATTACAAAAACAGGCTCTTGATTTCACTGTTTCTAATTGGTAGAAAGGGTGGCATAACTTTGGTGAAATAATTAAAACTAGTAGGTAAGTAGGTAAGATAAGCAACTGCAGTAGGTAAGTTCCTGTCTTGCTTCGTTTCAGACTTCTTCAATAAGAAAGAAATTCGAGTGTCCAATGGTATGATCAAACCTCTGTCTCCCAGCACAGGTGCTTGATGCTATAGCCATTAGGCTACGAGCACACACATACCTCTTTCATGCCGACAACAAATAGCTGTTTGAGACATTCTGTACGTTTGTCATGTTTCTCACATTCTTTCCTCATGGCAGCTAGCACTTTGAGGCACTCTGTAAGATGGCACTGCCCTTCAGGATTGGCCTGAATTCCCCAGTCATTTGTTTTTTTGTAGTAGCTAACACTACGTAGAAGCTATGTAACATTGTACTGCCTTCATGATAAGCCCATGTTGAACAAGTTTTTAATGTTTTTTTGTCAGAGCACAAATTATATTGTCATTTTAACATGGATCACATGACATAGACATTGACATGTATGATTGTGTAAGACTTAGTCACAGGTGACAGTCAATCCAAGTTTTTATCACATACGCCCATTCAGTACCTACAACTATGTAGAACCCAACGATGGCCATGTCGATCATTGAATTCCCAGAATTCTGCTCTGATACACTGGGATATAAATCATGTTGTCGTCGTCATACAACTGTCAGCTTGCTGCTGTCATCACATACACATTTGTGACAAACACACAATTAACTGATTGATTTACACAAACATCTTGGTGCGCCTGGTAATCCAATGCAACCCCTGTCGATGCTTAATAGCCAATTACCTGCAAAATGCTTTGCATAACATTGATTCCTTGATTAAGTGGGATCTGCATAATCTTTTAGTATGATTAACTCAAATTTGTGTGTTTGCTTCACAGACACACCATGGCGACACATGGATACATAGACAAGCAACACAGAATCTAAAAGGAATGAGTACATACCAGATGTAAATAGGTATCTTGTGGTCTTTTTTGTGCCACTGGACAAGATAGGGCACTGGCATGCCATCCGGGTATTCGAAGGGGCAGTGTAAGATCACATCCTGCCCCAGCAACGCCGTCATGTGCTCCGGCTCCTGTGATGGCATCCCAGATGCATCTGTAAAAAGCACAAAAGAGTAGCAACGTGAGCAGGGATGGCACAAGCAAAAATTGTGGTGGACAGCAGAAACCTCCTGCAAAATTTGTGCAACCACACTAATCTCAACAAGCTGCATATCATCACTAAGAATGTAAACACCATATGCAGATTTTATGAAACAGCAACGTGCCCCCAGTTGTCTGCAGACTGCATGGATGTATCAAGGCATTCTACTAGGCTAGACTCACTTAGTCACCTAGTGACTTTAGCCAGATCCCACGACAGTCATGACACACAGGAATTATGACCTCGAAAAGCTCTGCCACAATTAGCATGCTAAACAATGTGCTTATTATAATCACTCAAACATATTGCTGATACTATTCTCCCTTTTTGCATCAGTAATTGTCACTTACTATTCCATGATCATTTTAAAGCCCCGTGATAACAAATTTCTCAGAGCACCATGCAACTCTGCAAGTTTATTGTTTTATCCCCTTGCCTCCCCTTTATGAAGAAGTGGCACAAATCGTGACTATGAGGCTCAAGTAACAGATTACAGCTGTTAGCATCGTAGATGTTCCACAACATCTACAGGACTATTCAGATGAACACATGCTGGCTACTTAACAATACCTTTATAACAACTTCAATAATATATATGCTATGACTAACTCAAAAACTGCCTAAATAAGACCTTCATGGACAATTGTCTCATTTATAGCACAGTTGTCATTTTTGATGACCACAAAACTACAAATTGGTCTTAATGCAGTCATACATGGTACAGCACATGGCTGATGACATAAGGTAAGTGTGTCGGCATGCAAAATTGTCTCCTTAAGCCATAAGCATTCTCACTCCATTTTTTTTTTACTTTATGAATATTACACTTCCTTCCCAGATATTATCATACAGATACCTTGGTGCTAATACCGAAAGCATTAAGTATAATGGCGACTTCAGGAATAGCATCAATATTTCAGACAAGATTCGGCATACTCATTTCAAATATTTTTTTAGTGTTTCTTTTGCTGCTTTTCTATAAGAAGGTTAAATAACGCTACCTTCAGTATCAATTATTGACTGAATTCACCTTCTATAATATCTATATACTCAGATCAGATAGCGTGTGTTGATGTTAGAAAGTGCTTCGACAATAGTAGCCTTTAGCAATTTTTTATCATTGTGTGGCCATTAGTTGTTCTCTCAGTGGTGCTTGCCATATATAGTGCCGTACATGTTTAGATATTCGGAACAATGTAGAACATTATATTGAGGATGACGTGGTCGCTGAAATTTGCAACCAGATGCTCTTGGGTGGCACAGGCACTGTGTGCTAAGGCAAATCTATAACTTAGGAGGGGCGCCTAATAAAATTATGTACAGGAAGGTTGATTTTTTATTTTTGAGTTGATCATCAGTGGCCATAATCAGCTTTTCAGGGTTCTCACACATCATGACCTCCACGTGCTGGAGAAATTCAGCTATCTGAACATCTGACCACTGGCAACGCTTGATTGTCTTTGTCACAGATGATAATTGGCCACGAACACTTGTCTCATCAAGAAAAAAAGCCATTTCAAAGCATTCAAGAAGGTGGTGATCTTCAAGTCGCTGTAGTCGGCATGCAAGGTGACAAGGGGAATGTACTGCTTCATTTCCTGTGTCAGACTGAAAGCTGATACCCTGGAACAGTGGCATAGCTAGGTCGTATGGCACCCGGGGCCCATAGGTCTTCTGTCACACAACCCCCCCCCCCCCCCTCCCCACCTTGGTGTAGTCGAGGAAGGCGAGGATATCAACATTTTCCGGGTGTCTTCAGACGTATATGACCCCTCCCTTTTACTGGCCTCACAAAGGCTAGTTCTTCTAAATGTATAACAAATAATGTATTTTTTTGGAGAGCAGCATGTAAGCTAAGACAAAAAGGCACTTCTTGCTTACATAGCATTATGTATGCATCATTGTAGAGATTTGGGCTTGTTGGTGTAACATTTTGCAGCTTATTTTTTTCTGTAGCACCTTGTGTGTGTCTCTGTTCTTCTTCTACGTCCTTGTGCTATTCGTGCTACAAGAAAAAAATGCATTATGCATGCAGCTTATAATAATTTACTCTGGTTGCACACAATCTACTAACAGTGCCTTCATCTCCCGGCACCAAGTAATCATCCCTACAATATGATGTCATTGAACTCAACTCCAACTCATTCAGGCTAGAGCTCATTCACATTGCTTTCCGGAAATGAGAAACAGTCCCCAACTCATATTACACCTTTTAATAGGCTGGTGGTATTTTGTGTGAGAAATATTACAACTACACAAGGAAAGCAGAAGACAAAGAAAAAGTATGCATAGTAAACAGATGCATGATCTGGAAATCCAGAACAAAAGAGAACATGGGAGGAGGAGGAATAAACTTTATTTTAGGGCAGCAGATTTGAGACGTAGGCCTCTCTACCTAAATGATGGCCTCAAGCCCTTGAGCCCTGGTGGCATCTTCGGCCTGCTAGATTGCCTTAAGTTGGTCTTCCGGTGCACCGCTGAGTAACATGGTCTCCCACTGCTCTCTGGTTTTGTTTATTTTATTCTGTGTGAGTGCCTGAGCCTGAACAACCCGAAACCATATGCTGTAGGGCCACCCTCTCTTGACAAAATCTACATCTATCCATGTAAAGGTCCGGGTAGTAGTGGTTTCAGATATGTATCTGTTTGTAAGAGGCGCAGTGCCGTCACTTGCCGTCTACTTAGCAAGGAGTGTGCCGGGGTAAAATGGGCCCTTCCCAATTTTTAGTGTTTGGTGATCTCGTTAAAGCTGGTCATCCAGTCTTTCTCTCTTCCCAGTATTTGCATGTCACCTGCTCGGCCCACCAGTTCTCGAGCCAGGTTGTGCACTATTTCGTTCCTGGGAAGGGAGGAGTGTGCAGGTGCCCTTATAATGTAAACGTCTCGATCTTCACGAGAGTTGGTTAAAATTCTCAGCGCTTCCGGGGAGATTCTTCCTTTGGCATAGGTCTTGACGGCTATCTTGGAGTGGCTGACTACGGTGTTAGCCTCCGTAGAGGCTATTGCCAGTGCTAACGCAGCCTCCTCCGCCACCTCTGCCTTTCCTGTTTTTACAGTGCCACTAACTCAGGAGTCACCCTCTAGACTCGTACCAACTGTCGGCATACTATGTCTAATTAGGTACCCTGCCAAGTCCATGTAGACCACATCCCTGGCACTACGGAATCTTTTATGGAGAGCTCTCGCTCTTGCGATTCTTCTATCTTGGTGAAACTCGGGGTGTATGTTTCTGGGGATGAGAGATGTGCCCTTATTTTTCTTGGGATGTCTCTCCGCAGTCGATGCTGTGCTTCGTAGGTTATTCCAATGTCGTACAAGATGTATCTCCTCGTAAAACTCTGTGTAAGTCTTTCGAAGTACTGCGCTACTCTCTGGGCCTCAATAAGTTTGTCTAGTGTGTTGTACACACCAAGCACCAGGAATTTCTCGTTTGACGTAATCGGCAGAATTCCCAAGGCTTGCTTATATGCCCTTCTAATGATGTATTCTATCTTGGCTTTCTCCGCAGCGTGGCGCTTGAGGTAAGGGACCACATATACAATATGACTGATTACAAATGTTTCTATTAATCAGATGAGGTTGTGCTCTTTCATGCCATAGTGCCTGTTGGATATCCGCTTTATTAGTCTGATTGTTTGTCGAACACTATTGTCTAGTAGTCTAATGATTTATGACCATTTTCCGATATGCAGAGTCTCAGTATTCTCAGGATCACCACTATCGGTGCCGTGGTGCCTTCTACTGTGACCACCACAATGCGCGGCCTTTCCCTAATGCCTTTTTGACCCCTGCATGTGGGTCTATAGAGCAGAAGTTCTGATTTTTGTGAGGAACATTTCAGTCCCTTGTCTCTGATGTAGTCTTCAACCATGTTTACTGCTGTTTGGAGGATCTCTTCAACATGCCCATCGCTTCCAGCCACCAGCCAGAGGGGGATGTCGTCCACGTATAGGCTGTGTCCAAGTCCTTCTATCTTTTCAAGTCTGGCAGGGAGACTGATCACGTTGATCACGTTGAATAGAAAAGGAGATAAGACAGAATCCTGGGGGGTACCCCAATCACCTAGTTTAAGCGCCTCCAATTAGGATTCTCCAATTGAAATCTTTGCCGTACGATCCGTCAAGAAGTCTTTGATCTACGCGTATGTTTTACATTCTACATCCAGCTTTTGGAGATTTCGTAGTATTGCCTTGTGCGTGACAGTGTCATAGGCCTTAGTTAGATCGAGACCTAGTATTGCCTTGGTGTCTAGAGTTTTCTCACCTGCATCTATGATCTGATGTTTTAGTTTGAGCATAATATCCTGCGTCAATAACTTGTGTCAAAATCTAACCATGGTATGTGGGTAAAGTCCATCATCTATGTATCTTGTCATATTTCATGAGTTTGCCGACGCACAATGTTAGCGATATGCGCCTTAAGTTCGTCAGTTGTGGTGTCTTTCCAGGCTTCGGCATAAAAATAATTTGGACTGATTTCCATAGACTTGGAATGCCACCTTGCTCCTGGCAGTTATTCATTTTTATTTATTTTATTTCAAGAAACCCCTAAAGGCCCTCACAACGAGGGTATTACATAGGGGGTGACAAAAATTCTACAAGCAACCCAGAGAAGCGTATTCAAGGAATAGGCAAAGAATAATAATAAAAAAAAACAGAACAACACTCAATGAGACATAATGAAAAAAAAAACGCAACGTAGTAAACAGAACACAAAAAAATGTATATATATTAAAAATCAAACACAGTGTGGTAATGGAACAAAACTAGAAAAAAAGCTACTCACCACATTCATTTTTTAGAAGTTCATGAAACTTGGACGAATTCATTTCAGTTGCGATTGAAGCAGGCAGCTGGTTCCACTCAATAATTGTTTTGGGTATGAATGATTTCGCAAAAGATGAAGTGCGGCAAATGATGCGTTTGATCTTGAAAGGATGGTCACGGCGTGGAAAGACCGCCGATGGTGATTGAAAGAAATCGTCATGAAGCAACGGATGATGGTAAATTTTGTGAAAAAGTGTTAAGCGAGCAAGTTTGCGACGATGGGAAAGGTTATCAAGACCAGCACGAGCCTTTAACAATGTGACGCTAGTGAAACGTGAGTAATCTGAAAAAATGAAACGAGCAGCACGGTTCTGCAGGGATTCGATGTTATCTATGAGGTAGGTTTGATCCGGGTCCCATATGGCTGAAGCGTACTCGATTTTCGGACGGATTAGGGTGATATAAGCAAGTTTACGCACAGGCGCTGGAGCGTGTCGAAGGTTACGTTTTAAGAGGCCAAGAGAACGGTTAGCAGCTGCTAAAATCAGATCGATGTGATAGTTCCAGGTTAAGTCGGACTGAAGGTGAACCCCTAAATATTTGTAAGTAGAAGCTGTCTCAACTGTTACGTGATTAATAGTGTATGCAGTTGGGATGCGGGAAGAGTTTCTTGTAAAGGAGACCAGCTTTGTCTTAGAGTGGTTTAGCATCATTAGCCACGATGAACACCAAGTGTTAATTGAATCGAGGTCAGTTTGTAAAAATTGGTGGTCAGTTTCACATTTAATGGCTCGGTACACAACACAGTCGTCCGCGAACAGTCTGATTTGGGAAGATACACAATTGGGTAGGTCATTAATAAATATTAGAAAGAGCAGGGGACCAAGCACGCTCCCCTGGGGTACACCGGATGTGACTTGAGCCATCGAAGAGTTAGAACCATTAACAGCTGTGAACTGAACGCGAGATGAGAGGAAGTCTTTAATCCATGCTAAAACCTGAGGATGAACATTGAGATGCGATAACTTGAGTAGTAGTCTATGGTGGGGGACCCGATCAAATGCCTTAGAAAAATCGAGAAACAAAGCGTCGACTTGAAACCCGGCGTCTACTAAAGTAAATAAGTCGTTAGTAAATCCAGCAAGCTGAGTGTCGCAAGAAAATCCCTTGCGAAAACCGTGCTGATATTTATATATGATGTTGTGATCTTCAAGATAATTAATGATATGGGTGTGTATGACATGTTCAAGGAGCTTTGAGAAGGTGCAAGTCAGTGAAATGGGTCTAAAGTTTAGGGGATCAGAGCGGCTGCCAGATTTGAAAATTGGGATTACTTTAGCTACTCGCCAGTCATGAGGGATGCAGCCAGATGATAAAGACTGAGAAAAAAGTGCAGAAAGGACTTGAAAAATACTCTGAGATATATTTCGAAGAATTTTGTAGTTAAAGCCAAGCGGGTCGGTGCTTGTAGTATCTTTAAGGTTATTTAATAAAGAAAGAATACCACCATCACTTATAACTATAGAGGGCATGGAATAATCGTGAAGTGAACTGAGTGCTAAAGAAGGGGTAATGACTTCATGAGTGAAAACAGACGAAAAAGCGTTGTTAAAAAGTTGAGCAGAATGGGCATCATCCAGCTGATCACCATTGCAATTTGTTAAGGATGAAATGGGGCGTGAATGTGGGTTAATTACGCTCCAAAATCTTTGGGGATTATTAGATAGCATAGTGGGTAAGACGTCACTGAAAAACTGGCGCCGGGTGGCTTTCAGCATTATTTGGTAATCCTTGTCGCTTTTCCTGTAGGTTTCCCACGTAGTTAATAGGTTGTTAGCAACTGCCTGCCTATACAAACGCTTTTTCTTTTTATTGGCTCTTCGCAGCCGCTCGTTGAACCAAGGCGCTCTTTTACTGCACCTAATTGAGATAACCGGTATGAATCTTGTAATGAGGTTAAGTAGGGTTGTTTTGAACAGCGACCAGTTCTGTTCAATGGAACGGAAAGTACATTCGGCTAAGAACCGCCCAGAAAAAGTGGTTAATTCGAGATTCATCTGGTCAAAATTAGCCCTGTTATAACACCTGATCAGCTTTGAGGTAGTTTTCCTGTCAAGCATACGGTGATTTATGCACCCGGTAATGATGTCATGGTCAGAAAGACCACTAAGGTGAAATATTTTAGAAAAGGCATCGGGATTATTGGTTAGGATCAGGTCGAGAATGTTGGCAGTGGTACCTGTGGATCGCGTGGGCTTTGTAATGAGCTGAGTTAGGTGAAAATCTAGACAAGACTGCAGAAAAGCGTGCGCTTCCTTATCACTTGGTGAGACAGATAAAATGTCCCAATTGATACTGGGGAAATTAAAATCACCAAAGATAATTAGGACGGAATTTGGAAAACGCGTACACACATCAGTCAGTAGGCGACAAAATTCGTCAGCAAACCCATCGTTCAGGTCTGGAGGACGGTACAACACACCAGCAATAATATTTGTAGTACTGCACTTTATCGAGATGAATATACATTCCAGAAAAGAGGAAACAACAACTGGTACGATAATGAGTTCTTGCTTCGCCGCAATAAGGACGCCTCTCATGGACGCCTCTCCGAGCTCTCATGTAGTCCATGAGAGCTCGGATGGATACATCGTCTAGGTTCCCGAGTGTTTTGTTGCTTACCCCATCAGGTCCTGACGCAAATTTCGGGTTGAGCATGATAAGTTCATATCTGACTTCTGCCTCTGTAATGGGGGTATTGAGATCAGGATTCTCGTCACCTAGGTAATCCAGGAGTCGTTCTCTATCCGCATCTCCAACGTACATTTTTAAAATCTCTCGAAAGAGCGCTTCTTATGTACCGTCGTAGCTGTGTATAACCTTCTGTAGATTGTGTCTTTGTATGGTTTTTGTACTGCCGGGGTCCAAGAGGCATCGGAAAATGTTCCAGGTCTTGGACATTCCTATCTGCCTTTCCATCAAGATGCATGTGGCTTCTCACTTTGGTTGGGTTACCCTATTCGCATATATCTCGATTTCCTTGTTTAATTTGTTTAATAACCAGGGGTCAGAATTATCTAACATTATCCTCTTCTGATTCTATTAATACGATTATCATTATTTGAGAACTTCACAAACTTTCAGGGGACTATCAGGTGGTCTGTGTCTATGACCATTTTCCTGCCAAGTTGGATCACTGGGCAGTCCATGATCTAATGGGTAGAGCATCTGGCTGCTGGGGTGAAAGAACTGCTTTCAAAAGTAAGCATCGAACCAACTTGGGCCATTGAGTATGAGGATATGGGTGTGTGCCGCTCTTCAATGAACCTCTTTCATGCTAACTTGGGTCAATGGGTATGTCACGCACTTCAATTAACCTCTTTGACACCAACTTTGGGCATCCGCAGTCACACAACCGCAAATTCGTGCAAGATTGCAGCGAGCTGTTTCTTTAACGTCTCAGTACCTGCAGTGCCAAGGACTGCAACTGGCCCCAGATAAGTGCGCTGCGATAGCGTTCACATGGAAGCTTATGTGTTGGTATCCAATTATGATCAATGGCAATGTCATCCCATATGTGACCCACCACAGATACCTCTGCATTGTCATTGACCGTGGTGTTTCATGGTCGAGGCATGTGGCAATGTTAAAAACAAAATTAACTGGGCTTGCTCAAGTTTTTCGCTTTCTGGCCGGTATGAAGTGGGGTCCATCTGAGCATTCGCTATTCCGGCTGTACCAGGCTCTCTACATCGGCTACATTCGGTGTAGCCTGCCAGTTTTATCAAGTATGAGCGGGTCATGTTTGCATACGCTGGAAAGTACCCAGGCACAGATGCTGAAAACATGTCTCGGTGTTCCACATTGCACCTCAACCTACGGAACAATTGAGGAGGCTCGCATCACTCCTTTAACTGTCTATCTACAATGCGAACCTCTTTCGAGTATTCCTGCAACTGCTGTGCCGTCATGGTTGCCAATCCTTATCGACACTTCCCGACATACAGCCGGACTCCACTTTTTCAAGAGCCATTAAATGCCAAGAATCTGCCATACAATCATACTTTGCCCCTGCTGACCTTCCACGTATGCCCCGCATGGGTAATGTCCAAAATACGGGTATGTCTATCTATTCCCAGAATTTCTAAAAAATCGCAAATACCTACCGTCGGCCTCAGACATTTAACACTTGAATATATGTCGAAAAAATATGATTCCTCGGTGAATGTGTATACAGACGGATCGGTCTCGTTGTATGCGTCTTGTGTGGCTTTCGTCATGCCTGCACATCAAGTCATTCGACGGTTTCGTCTGTGTAACAAGACGATTACAACATTTACGGAACTAGTGGCAATCAGAGAGACCATTCACTATATTTTGCGACAGCCTCCTCAAGTATGGACAGTCTTCAGTGACGCAAAATCAAATCTGCAACTACTTAGAGTGGTGTTGAAAGAAAGCGCTTACGGAGTGTTGGCTCTCAAAACTGCTGAGCTCTACACTTTAGCGCAAGTAAACAACCACTACATCACATTTAAATGGATTCTCAGTCACTGTGGTATACACGGCAATGAACTGGCCGATGCTGAAGCGAAGAAAGCACTCGAAGAACCAGAGTCACTGCTTGCAATTCCTTTTTCGAGAGCAGTCGCCACCTGCCTCCTCTTCAGTGTCATCCGAAACTCGACAGAAAAGCCCTGGGACAATCCGGATAATCGCCACAGGCGACTGCAAAGATTGGACCCTATCATGAAATTTAGGCTACCGCCGAAAATTCAACGCAGCTGTGCCAGTCTTCTGCACAGACCAAGGCTGGGGGTAGCGATTACGCGCGGATACGTGCACCTCATGCGATGCACTGAGTCTCCGGACTGTGAGTTGTGCAATGTGAATGAGACTATAGGTCATGTGCTTTGTGACTGCCCTAAGTATGTGGAAGAGCGTCAAAAGTTGAACAATGACCTTATGCATCTCAACAGCCCACCATTGTCGGAGGACGTTATCTTAGGCTCTTGACCAGACGCTCAATTAAGTTTCAAGGCCATCCAGGCGTTACTGAACTTTTTAAAAAGTATGGGCCTGGACTGTAGGCTTTGAGAATGCCAAATTGCTTGCCATATGTTTTACATCCTCCCTCTATCATCATGCGCCTCTTACTTCCCTCTTTCTTTTCCTCTTCCCCTTCCCCCAATGCCGAGTAGCTGGCTAGAGGAATATACCTCAGGCCGACCTCTCTGCATTTCACATCATTAAACTTCTCTCTCTCATGACAACTTGGTTAACTGGGCATGTGCCAATGAGTATGCGTCATTCTCCATTGACAAAATATATTCTTTCAATTTGTTCAATGCTAGGTGAAATTGAACCCGCATCATATAGGAGTGATCATTTTTAAGTTTTTCGGAATTCTTAAACATAGCCTATTACAGATAGCATAATTCTAGTCATTGAGCTGGGTTATTCAGAGAGGCGGACATTACTTGCACTAAAATGCAAACACATGTTCAGCTAAATAAGGAACATTCACTATTTAAATTCTTAATTGACATTGCATCTTACAAATTGTAACCAGTGAGATTGTAAGACATATCCCCTTGAAGTGAATTTCCAGGATGACATCAGGTTCACGATATTATTTTCTAACATGAGGAATGAAATGCACTGGCATTCCAGATACTTTTGTGCTTCAATGCATAAGAGGGTTTTGTTAAAGAAGTAAGCGCAACAACAGTGCGTACTTATGGCAAGTATGATGGCACGTATCTCTAAACTGGTGTCATTCTGGAAATTCATTCCAAGTGGATATGCCTTGCAAATTCACTGGCTACAATTAGTAAATTGCAATATTGCAATTGCAATTGAAGTAATTAATTAAGAAGTTAATTAGTGAATTTTCATTATTTAGTAGGAGATGTGTTCCGATTTTCATGCAAGTAATATCCACCTCTCTGAATAACCCGGGTTAGCTAAAGAACTGGAATTATGCTATCTGTAACAGGCGATTTTTAAAAATTCTGGAAAACCTCAAAATGTTCACCCGGTATATTCAGACATGCACCAGGTGCTGACTTCGTGGTGGCACCACTAGATGACACAGCATGTCTAGAGAGATGAACGAGAGAGGAGCCGAGCAGCATACACGTCTAATAAATTGCATGTTTTAGTGGTGGCAATGAGGTCTATTGATACGTTGCTTCAATGCAAATCGCACTAACATTGACATTCATTGTGAGAGGGGTTCTGCTAGAGTTTTCCTTTTGTTTTCATGTAACATGCCATGTTGCTGATCTATACAAAAACAGAATGCAACTATGCGAGAATGTCAGCAACAATGACCAATCTCTTGAAAAATGGGATGCAATGATATGTATCAGACAGTGGCAAAAGGCAAGAAGAATGGGTCAGGACGGCAGCAGTTCCAAAATATTACTCCAGGACAAGGTGCGAATAGTGATAAGTTATTTGTTCTGTGAACAATATCCTGTTTTAAAAATGAACATGAAAACAAATCCTCCGCTTGAAGGCAAAAGACATTAGTCTATCTCAGTTTATACATGAGCTAGTATCTTATGCTGCTGTTTGTAATGCAAAGTTTCGTGTGCATTAATTAAGGTGAAATAATGAATTGTACAATTCTCTAATCGACGGAGTACAAACATGTAAAAACACTAGCTAGGAACACTGAACCAAATATAGATTTTTGTTTCCTGCTTCTAAAAACCAATGTGAAGGAGAACCGTGAGGAAAATTATTATTTTCCTTCAGGACAGGCAAGACCATATAACGTCGATTCAAATCAGCAACTTGTAAATGAGCAAGAAGTGAAGCCATCACAGTTTCTGGCTGGGTTTACAATGAGTGCTTGAAGTGGTTGGTGAGCCATATATAACAAGACTTTTGTTCTACGAGTGATGATAGCTGGTACTTTAGTTCAAGTTCAACTTTCAAGTTCAAATTATTTCAATCTCAAGAGGTCACATGAGCAGCTTGTTCAGGAAAAAAATATACTAACAAGCTATCTGACGCATCTTCACAGCAGGAAACACTTGAAACTGTCTCTAGGCAGTTGACACTGCGCCTATGCAGTTGACATTGTCCCTGTGTCCCTGGCAAATATTTCTCTCGTCAAGGTAGCAAGGGCTCTCCTTTCCTCTGTGCTTCTTGGTATGCCTGGGTATAAGCTGTAGTTGTCAGCAGCATGTAGTACAGTAGCTATATTTGTTATATTCCGAGGACAACAAAGCGGGAGGGGTATTAAAGGGGCACCAAAACTGTCTCAAATATTAGAAGACACCTGAAGTGTCCCATGACCTTGGAAAAGATGCAGGGTGACAGAATAGGAAAGGGCGGAGGAAAGGTAACAAAAAGAGACTATGTAAAGAAAATAGGACATAAGTGAAAACAAAAGGACATAACTATACATACTGAAACACAACATTCTCCTTTTTGGCTCTTCTGTCCCTTCATTGCAGGCAGGAAAAGTTTCTTCCCTCTTTTTTATTTTTTTATTAGAACATACATATGGACCCTTTTTGAAAGAACACAGCCCCCATTATTCACAGCAACTCTGAATATATGGAGACAATGCAATATTCAAGAAAATTGACGATTAAGTTCTTGTACCAAACACCAAACAGAGCAATTCAAAACGTATGTATTCGATTCCTGTCAAAAAATTCAAATATTCACAGACCCAATATAGTCAGAAGGTGTCTCTCTTTCTATCTAAAGGCAATAA
Organism: Dermacentor albipictus; assembly: GCF_038994185.2. Taxonomy (NCBI): domain Eukaryota; kingdom Metazoa; phylum Arthropoda; class Arachnida; order Ixodida; family Ixodidae; genus Dermacentor; species Dermacentor albipictus. The sequence goes on along the minus strand of NC_091824.1, from coordinate 169,683,720 downwards.
TTTAAGTCCTTGGGCAAACAAAAAAAGGAACAATGTATGCAAATGCATTTTTCAGATCAGGATGACATAGAAGAAATCGGAGAAATCAGATAAAAACTGGGATTTTCACGTCTTTTTCTCTCTTCTTTTTTTCTAGCAAGTTGAGAATTGAAGGGAGGGTAACCCTTGTTTCCTAACTACCTCTTCTATTACTCTGGATCCGAATTGAGGAGAACATGCACAAAAGTGTTGTTACAGCCATCATAAATCCATAGAGGAGAGCAGCACTACAGTAAAACAGCAGCGCTGCACCGGGAACTGAAAAAGGCAAACACTTCCTCATGTACAGCGCCCAGTCTGTTATTTCCACAGCATCGGAAATAAACATGAGCCCCGCAGCTATGTTTAAAAATATCTTATAGGTGGTCTGTGGCCTGCCCACTATATGAGGCACACACATGAATGATTGTCCACACATGGCTTGTATACACAAACACACATGTACACTGAAGGAGGACAAGGTGGTGGAGTTCTATTATTAGTACTCTGGCATGAGGAAGCAGGCAAGGCTCAGTGAGTGTTGCCCTCTCTCCCCTAACTTGGAAAGAACATAAGGCAATATTTGTACAAGAAAACCCACAATGATAATCCCTTTACCACCGAAGCATGCAATGTCCACCACATTTAATGTGTGATGTCATCGAAGGTGCTAATTAAAGACTTTTGAAATCACATTTAATAAACTTTCCTCCTTTCCAGCATTATTATGTTGAGCTGCAACAGAGAGAACACTGCATAGTATGCAGCTTACAGGGCAGACTTGCACACTTTACACAAAAAAAAGGAATCGATTGAAATTACAATTGTGCCATTAAAATTGGTAAATGATTACAGTGATCAATTACTTCCCTACCAAAGTAATTGAGCAATCGCTAAAATGTAACAAATTAATTTTACGTTACTTTTCTCCTTATGTTTATTACTATTTCACAAATACAGCAGACAGAATGAGCTGGCATGGCTCGTTTAGTGCGTCCTTCTTAGCCCTTCACATGCTGTCTGCTTATCTTCACTAAGGATCGCTTTTGAAAATTTTTGTTGGTCATGTTCCCTCGTTTTCTTGTGAAAGCCTCAGCAGTAACAGTGAAAACTCACTAGATGGAGAGAATTGCGGCATTGTAACATGTGAACACTTTGCATACAAGACTGCGGTTGCTGCTCAGTGCTTTGATGCTCACATCTGGGTACTCTGTGAAACACAGCAGGTCATTGGTACTGGGGCTCGGAAAAGACACTCTCAGTAGGGCCAATAAAAACGTAAGAAAAATAATCCGTAGATGATTCCATGGCATCAACATCTAAAGAGGCCATTGCTGTTAAATCATAGCAGCACCATTTCATTACTTTGACCAACATCTGGTGGAGCGTTAAGATTATAAAGGAAATACTAAGCACCCGAGTATCTCCTTCTGAACATGCACAATGGCATGCTGCGTGCCATAACCACGGGCATTTCCTCTAAATCAAAGTATTCATAGCAGTGTAGCCTTTACAGCTTGTATTATGAATATAGTAATTGGTTGCATGTAATTAGTTAATGAAAAAAATTAACTGGATTACAATGAGTGCTACCGAGTAAAAAGTAATTGATCAATTAAAAACTGCCAAATAGTGCTATTGATTATAAGTAATTAAATGCATGTCATTCATTATGTACAAGCCCATTACAGGGTATAGCACAAAATCCACATGTGAGACAATGGACAATTTAGGTCCACAAGAAAGAAAAATTTATCATCAGGTATGAAATCGCTTGTGTGTGTGTATGTGTATATGTACGTGTGTGTATGTGTGTGTGTAATTGCAACCATATGAAGCCAAGGAAGGCAGAGGGAAATTTATTTGTAGTTTTTATTTGAAGCGCAGAAATGACAAGCTAAGGGCAAATGAAAGTGGACAAAAAAACAACTTGCCACAGATGGGAACCAAACCTACAGCCTATGGATTACGCATGTGTTGCACTCTACTCTGGCCAGTTTGATACCTTCATGTAACAATACGAGAGTTTATTGGTTGGCTGCCTGCTCATGAAGTTCACATTCTATGTGACACCATCAGTCAAAAAGTTGTTTCACATCAACCACCATGGCCTTGAGTAGCTCTGGCTAACACCCCCAGGAGTAAATCTGGAGCACATACATACAAAAAAATTTGATATGGATGTGGGAACAGCCACTGCCATAGCATGATTGGTAGTGCAATGTACGCGTAATGTGGAGCTTGTGGGTTCGGCTCCCATTGGCAACAAGTTGTTTTTTCGTCCGATTTATTTTCCCTTTATCTTATCATTTCTACATCATCATCACCATCATCATCATTATCATCATCAGCCTGGTTACGCCCACTGCAGGACAAAAGCCTCTCCCATACTTTTCCAACAACCCCGGTCATGTAGTAATTGTGGCCATGCCGTCCCTGCAAACTTCTTAATCTCATCCGCCCACCTAACTTTCTGCCGCCCCTGCTACGCTTCCCTTCCCTTGGAATCCAATCCGTAACCCTTAATGACCATCGGTTATCTTCCCTCCTCATTACATGTCCTGCCCATGCCCATTTCTTTTTCTTGATTTGAACTAAGATATCGTTAATTCGCGTTTGTTCCCTCACCCAATCTGCTCTTTTCTTACCCTTAACATCACACCTATCATTCTTTCCATAGCTCGTTGCGTCGTCCTCAATTTGAGTAGAACCCTTTTCGTAAGCCTCCAGGTTTCTGCACCGTAGGTGAATACTGGTAAGACACAGCTATTATACACTTTTCTCTTGAGGGATAATGGCAACCTGCTGTTCATGATCTGATAATGCCTGCCAAACGCACCCCAGCCCATTCTTATTCTTCTGATTATTTCCGTCTCATGTTCCGTATCCGCCGTCACTACCTGCCCTAAGTAGATGTATTCCCTTCCCACTTCCAGTACCTCGCTACCTATTGTAAATTGCTGTTCTCTTCCGAGACTGTTAAACATTAGTTTTCTGCAGATTAATTTTTAGACCCACTCTTCTGCTTTGCCTCTCCAGATAAGTGAGCATGCATTGCTATTAATTGGTCCCCTGAGTTACTAAGCAAGGCAATATCATCAGCGAATCGCAAGTTACTAAGGTATTCTCCATTAACTTTTATCCCCAATTCTTCCAAATCCAGGTCTATGGATACCTCCTGTAAAAACGCTGTGAATAGCATTGGAGAGATCGCATTTCCCTGTCTGACTCCTTCCTTTATTGGGATTTTGTTGCTTTCTTTATGGAGGACTACGGTGGCTGTGGAGCCGCTATAAATATCTTTCAGTATTTTTACATACGGCTCGTCTACACCCTGATTCCCTAATGCCTCCATGACTGCTGAGGTTTCGACAGAATCAAACACTATCTCGTAATCAATGAAAGCTATATATAAGGGTTGGTTATATTCCGCACATTTCTCTATCACCTGATTGATAGTGTGAATATGGTCTATGGTTGAGTAGCCTTTACGGTATCCTGCCTGGTCCTTTGCTTGACAGAAGTCTAAGGTGTTCCTGATTCTATTTGCGATTACCTTAGTTGATTTTAGCCAGATGTGTACGACTAGGCTTCCACACCTTCAAAGCATATAAAAATACAAAGCAAATTAGATCAAACATTGAGCTATGCTGTTTCTTATTCAGCTGGTGCTTGGCCCTTGATTCACGTGATGTGCATGTATGGTTAACTGAAATATCATTTTCATAGGTCATAATATTGTCAAGCAGATAGTTGCTAACATTAGACAAGAGTAAAATATTTACTAGCACTTGAGCAATTACAATGTACAGGCATCACTTCACTGAAATGCTTACTTCCTTCTGAGAAGTTAACATTCACTGCAGACCTGAGATCAGTGGAATAAGAGAAGTATTGCACAGACTCATGCAACAGTCCCACATTTATTTCAAAATCCTTGCACAATATGCTCAGGCACAGTTTAAAAAAAAAAATATGCGGCTTTGTTGCCTTGCTTAAACATTTCATCACACAAGTTGATGTAAATCTGTCTTCAAGAAATGAAACTGCTGTACAAACTTATATAGGTGAATATAGATAGGCTAAGCAGGGAGGTGGCATATAAGAAAGATACATCTGTACGATCACAGCTCAGGCTCCAAGAGGCTAAGTTGTTAGGAAAAAATTGCAGCCTTGGTCTTCCTGAAATTAAGGGTGTAGCTTGTTCCCAGAAAAATTTTCTAAAAATAATTTTCTGACCGTCTTCATTTAAAGTTGTGGGGGACAGCTATTGCACCAACAACATTCCAAGATAGTGTACATATGTGAACATTACATTATCAAAACTAATTAGCCAAAGCTATCCAAAACTTGTTTTGTGAGCATGCACCAATATTTTATGAATAAGCATGCAAAGAAAGAAGACTAGCTACTGCAAGAACATATTTACAAGTAAGCCTTTTTTGTTCAAATCAAGAATTTGAGAGCTCTTGAGAAAAACTGTTGCTATTGTACACACAGTATAAGAAGTAATATAAAATGTACTGCAAACAATTAAAAAGCTTAAGCTGCATCTTACTGTATAACTATCAGTCAAGCATCATACTAACTAGTGGAGTAAGTATAGCAAAACTACTACTCAGAGATTGTGTAGCTAATTGTCTCGTGCCACTATATAATTCAGTTCACTGCTACTCGATGGTATGGTATGATAAAACTTTATTGAAGTCTTGCAGATGGCGAGTCTTCACGAAGCGGGCTGCTCCCACGTGGGAACCGGAAGGTCGAACCTATCGGCCGCATATGCCCAATTTTTATAACATTTAGATCTATTTTGCTATAGTTTTGTGTGCTTGAGGACTAAGGCGGACTCTCCTGTTTTGCTCTTTCATCAGTTCCATCAATCAAATTCCACCAATTAATTTTCAATAAGTGGGCTAATAATGAAGCAATCAGAGGGCAAATCATCATATAATCTGAGAGTAGGCATAAGTGATGCTCATGCAACAAATATTATCTGTTTGTTTATTCAGATGCTTTTACAGGCACTGGAATATGTTCGGAAAAACTTACATCTGCCTAAGGGATCCAAATATCTTTTTAAGTATTTGAACCATACACAATGAAATCACAGTAATGAAAACATTCTTTTGTTCAGAATTAAGGTAAGAGTGACTCACTGAACTTCTGCTGAAACAGTCATTGTACACCGAACAGATAAAATTTCGAAGGCATAAATTTATATTTGTATTTATGAGAAACGCTTCAGGCTATTGAATGCCCTTTGAAGACTGGACATTCGTGGTTGTCTAGCAGTGAATACACCTTCCAAGGAAAGAGTTACCTGCACATAGGTGTGCTGCTGAAGATTCAGTGCTACATAGACACCTAAAGGAAAATAAAGTGAAAGTCTCCTTTGTTCTTCCCCATCAAATCAGCTGCAAAGAGACAACCCTTAGTTGCTCTGAACTTCTAATTCCTGAACCTATGTTGAACCCAACAATGATTACATTGAATCACAAATTAAGAAATTCATTTTAACTTTTGACTGCTTTAAATCATGCACATATCATCGCTATTGGCCTGCTGGTGATAAGAATATATGAAATAAAGTTGATAGGAGTAATCTGTGTTAAAACTAACACAGATTTTAGCCTAGACTTCACTGCCAGTGGATGTTGCCATGGTCAGCTATGCTTTTTGATGGCATGTTGTATTGCCATTTGCTCTTTATCTTATGTACTCCATTATTTTAAAATAACAAAATTTATATTGTTTCAGCAAGAACACACGTGAATGCAAGAAAAAAGGAATGCACAGGACAACGCTGGACTTACAATGCACAAACTGGCCCAGCAAACCACACTGTTAAATTCTTTCTTTGCATTTATTATATTTTGTCTTCTGATACTGTTTTTTCATCATTTGTCTTCATTTCAAAAATGCATGGGTTATGCAGCTTTTATCTTGCCATACCCACCACTTATGTACATCAGTGTGCTTATGTGTTAAACTTCTTATGTCGTTAGCCCAATACAATAGTGCTGGAAGAAGTCCACATGAAATTTCTGCCTTACCCCATGCACAGCATGTGCCACCCGATATTGAATGCCATAATTACACAATAATCATTTATTACTATACTTTACTGACCCCAAAAAAGTAATACTTAAGTGTAAGAATTATAGAACTGTATGAGAATTTTAAACTAGCTCTTTAAAGAATATAATTGGTTATTTTGTTAACAAAATTTGTTGTACTTGCTTTCTTGATGCATATGAACAATGTTGTAAATCATTAGTTGCATACTGAGAACAAAATTAAGTACAATACCTGTTGTTTTGTTGGTGATGGCAACATGTAATACCTGCTGTTTGTTGGTGATGGCAACATGTAATCATGCATATAAAACTTTAAGGACAATCTGAATGTCATATATAATCGTTTCACTCAAACTTTCAAGTAAACACTTCAAATTTTCTTTAAAATAAGCTCAAAGTACTGCTAATATATTTATTTATTTATTTATTTAGTTATTTATCAATACTGCAATCCCCACTGGGGATTTTAGCAGGGCGGGAAACAATACATATGTAAAAAACACTATAGCATAGGCAACGAAAACAATACAAATCAGGTCAACAGAGCTTGAACATAGCAGTGGCACAGCAAGATAACAAATTTTTACTCAATAGTTGAAACAAACGCCGAAAGTGATGATTTTAAAGCTTGGTCATTGGTTAGATGATTCCATTCAACCACTGTTCATGGAAAGAAGGAATGCTTAAAACAATTATTGCGCGTACTAAACGGGGTTATTGTTCGGCTATGTCGTTGTCTAGTAGCATAACTAGATGAAAAGGTAATTATTCCCGTGAGATCTGTCTTATAATGACCGTTGATAAGTTGAAAAAGGAATTTTAGTCATGGCACATGCTTTCTTTGCATTAATGGTGGCAGTTGTGCTTTTGTTGAGAGGTCTGTCACGGAAGTGCGTCCGAAGCTGTTATAAATGAAACAAGCAGCTTTTTCTTGCACCATTTCTATATTGTTAGGGCCAGTTTTAGTAAAAAGGTCCCAAATTACACATGCATGGTCTAGCATCGGCAGAATTACAGCTTTATATGCGAGTAGGCATATTATGAGAATAGAAAAAACCCTCCTTAAAGAAAAAAAGCTTGCGGTTAGCATTAGCTACTACATATTCAAGGTGCTTAGCCTAAGTGAGGTCATTTGTGATCCAGAGTCCGAGATACTTATAATGTGTTACTTCGGAAATAATTATGTGATTAATACAGTATGGAAACGTTACTTTATGCTTCTTATGTGAAATGTACATAAAAACAGTTTTCTCGAAATTAATCGACAATTGCCAGGCATCGCACCAGTCAACAATTTATCGAAAAGCATCGTTCAGCAGCTCCTGGTCAGTAATATTGTATATTTCTGAGTACAATACACAGTCATCAGCATAAAGCTGAACCATAACTGGAATCCCATGCAGCATATCATTAATGAATAAAAGGAACAAGAGAGGTCAAAGGACCAAGCCCTGGGGAACACCAGAGTCTGCCGGAAGTCGTTGAGAAAAATGATTATTAAAAACAGCAAATTGTTCTGTGCCATCAAGGTATGCTGTGAGCCAAATAATTGTCTGGAGTTTTTCAGTATCTTGCTCAATTTGTAAAGTAGTTTTTTGCGAGAGACCCTGTTGAAAGCCTTTGAAAAGTCCATGAAAATAGCATCTATCTGTTTCCCATTGTTAATTGCTTTCGCAAAGTCGTGCACTGTTAAAAATAATTGGGTAATTGTAGAGTAGCCTTTTCTGAATCGGTGTTGATGCTTTGTTAGTATATTAATGTTTTCCAAGAATTCTGAGATATGATTATGGATTATGTGTTCCAAAAGTTTACATACTGTAGATGTTAAAGAAATATGGTAGTTTGGAATGCAGTGCTTTTTTCCTGTTTTATGTAGTGGCTTCACTCTGGCTGTCCTCCAGTTGCTCGGTACTTGTTCCTCGCACAGTGACCATGTAAGCAGAACGTGCAAGTACTTTGATGTCCATTCTGCATACTGTTTTAAAAAATGTGTTTGGAATGTTGTCCGGGTCAGAAGATTCTTAGTGTTCACTTGTAAAAGCATGTTTAGTATACCTGGTTCGCTTATTTGAACATCAGGTATAGGCAGCACAGACATTTTGAAAGGTGGCATTACATCATTATCATTTGTATAGACGGACTTAAAGTGTTTGTTAAACGCATTTGCTATTTCTTTGCTTTCGGGAACTGCCTTATCATCAACATGAAGTACAACACATTCCTTGGAGGTCAGAGAAATAGAATGCCAAAATTTCTCTGGAGCCATGGTTATGAAACTTGGTAGCGATTCACCATGGTACCGTTGTTTATCAGCATGCACTTGACTTTTAAGCTGAGAGGAAATGTCATCAATCTGTTTTTTTACCGACTGCACGTTCTCAATTTTAAATTTTTTTCTTTACACATTTAAATTTCCTTTGGAGCCGCAACGCCTCGCGGGAGATCCAGGGATTATTGTGATTTTTCTTTTTAATCGACAACGGGACAAAGCGATCAATGCACTCTTTAACTATTTTCAGTGCTAGATAGTGATATACAAGCCACCAAAGTTCAAATCAACTGTAATTTACTTATTTATTTATTTATTTATTTATTTATTTATACTTGTAACACAAAATACTTGTAGGCAACAGTACATTGAAGATTCCATTGAAAAGACCTTATTCCCCTTCGTTTTTCATATTCCCAGATGGACTGTTGTGAAAAACAGAAATGAACTGCATTGAAGAAGAATCATGCAGAGTATTCCAACCAATGGTGTAAACCAAGTTATCTGCGTACTACTTCAGAAACTGGTTCTTTCGTTGCCATCCATGACTTGTTCCATTGCAAGCACATATATGCATGTATGCGACACTGATTAACATGATTCAATTACACTGGTATGTAACAGATACAAATTTAATGCTGCATTAGGGTAATTGTGCGCTATAAGATGACATTTGCCACGTGAGCAAAATAACCACTTCCAATTCCTTTTTTTTCCTCTTAATTAAAGCGCAAACAATTTATTTATTTATTTATTTATTTATTTTAATACGCGTTGTGTTAGAAGTGAATACAAATTGATGATCGCCAGTGCACGCACGACATACTCTTGCTCCCTTTATGCGCATCGGCAAGTGCGTGCTATACTTACGCCGAACGTTTCAAAGCCGCTGAGAAAACGGAAGACTGCGAATTTCACGCCAAGCGCGAGGACTGGCGCACGGGAAACGTAGTCCGCGTACGCGCACAGGCGGCCTTATTCGTATACGGCTCTCGCAGATCGATCGATGCACGCAGTCAAAATATAATCTTCCGACAGACGCAGAATCCGACATGTCCGAGCCGTCTTCCTGCGGATCGTACGCAAAATGGTATGCTGTGGCGACTTGGATCACATAGGGTGTTGAGATCTAGGATGCGATATATATATTAAATTTGGAACGTGTGTACCCTACCACCAGACATCGGGACGGTGCACGAGCCGATCTTTTCCGCGCGCAGAGGTTGCGCGCGGGAGGGTACGAGCAATACGAGCTGCACATCTACACGGGCGTCGGATGTCGGGCGCAGTTACGCGGACAGCGTCGGGCGAGGAGGTATGGCTTCGCGCGACATCCGAGCCAGCGCGATATCAGCGCACACTCGGAAGGCGCATCGCGCGGCCGCAACTGCGGGCGTCGGTCCGCCGCGCGCGCTTCCTCCAGTAGCACTGCATCGGATGCGGCATCGCACGCACGTTTGGCCTCACAGCGTGCGACGCGCGCCGCCACCGCTTGACGATAAACCACGCCTCGCTCCTGCGGACGCGCGCAATCATTTTCTTCGTGGCAGCAACTTTTCCCATCAGAATGATGTGCGAAACTGAGAGCAGTCACTGGATTGCGGGCGGCGTGCACGCTACTCCATGCGCGAACGCGTGTCGCGAAAAGTCGCATCCGCCCTTTCCCTCTCTCGGATGGCGCCAACGCTCGATCGGCCAAACATACGCGACCGCGCGGGTCCGACCATTGCACCACCGCGCTTTCGATCTTGTCCCGACGACGATATTCTCATGTCCAGGGTGACCCGCGTGCACATTATAAGCCCTGCAAAGTATAAATCGCTTTCCTTTTGTTTTTTTTCGTGTTTAAAAACTGCTTTATGCATTGGAAGAGAACCGCATGATTATGCGGGCACATCGCTCTCTGCGATGGTGTATAGCGGTGAAGCGCACTTGACGCTGCTGCAATCCCCGCGATAGCGCCACAGAGTTCGTGCAGGGCAAAGCCATGTAGTAAGCGCGACGAGGCGGAGAGCAGAAGTGAACGTCCCTTGCGTAGGTAGCGACGATCTAGCGGTCAGCGCCGTTTTGATAGCCGAAGCTGTAGGACCAGCAGCGTCCAGTGGAGAAACAGGTTCGAAAGGAGACGAGCGCGCGTCCCCGCCCCCGTGGAGAAAGCACACCGAAACCACACGCAGCAGCCCCGCGGTTATTCAGCCCCGAACGGCTCTTGACGACGCCTGCCTCTATTTCGCCCAGTGCTCTACGGAGCCGCGTCCGTGGGCGACGGAGCCCAGTCGACCAAGAACGCGGTTCTGATCGCGAGCCCAGTCGACCAAGAACGCGGTTCTGATCGCGAGGTGTGCGCTCAGCGCCGCGGGTAGGCTTAGCGCGCTGACCGGCCATCAAGATGTGACAGGCGAGAGCGAACGTCGCGGCCTTACCTGACTGGGGACTCCGTAGGCAGAGGAGAAGAGCCACTAGTAGGCATGGTTGCTTCACAATCATCTCATCGGGATTGTTGGACCGTAGACGAGCGTTCTTCGTGCGTATTCCAGTGGGAAAGAAATCGCGCTACGCGCTTCCTTTTTCCCGAGACAACACCAGTCGCATTTTCAACATTTTGCCGGGAGACTCTCGACGGAGTCCACAAACCGCAACGCTTCCTCGGCAGCCAATCGCGGCGCGCTTAACAGGAGAAGCTACGAGTCGACGCGCGGACCAATGGGAGTGTGGCTACCATCGCGGCCGCCCGCGCGACTGCGCTAGCGCTAGCGGAGTACGGGTGAAAAACACAGGTTTCGGTTATCGTGTTTGGTGGCTCGTTCTGTTATTTCACACGTTGCTACAGCTTTATAATGCTCCTGCATAGGCTAGATAAAGGTTAGGAACCTTCTATAGGACCGGCGGTCCTCCAAGCGACAACCCAAAATAATCGCAGACGAGTTGTAACACTCTCGTTGTATCTGCTGCACCTGCGCTGTGTTTGCTTTCGCATTGCCTGATTTTCGAGCGTCAAAAGTCATTGAGCTTGCGTGAGTTCGTAACTTCACCAACACAATTGCTCTTCTTTGTTTGCTCTACACACTAGAGAAAGAAATATCATTCTGCTACGTGTATGGAAAGATCGCAGACCGTCCTCGAAGAGAGGAGGTTAGCACCCACGTTTTCCACGTAGCATGCTTTCCCGCACGACACCGGCGCGACATTCAAATTGGAGCTCCGTACTATTGTTTTTCACGAAAACAAACATTACCTACTCGTGTACATTTTGGCGAAAATTCGTGTGCCGCTGCACAACATATTTCATTGTTTTCATCCTGTCGAATCTAAAGAATTACCTTTGATTGATAGATTTTTGTGTGCCGAGATGAATAATCGTGCCACATGCACTTTAATTGTTTCAAATGGCCTGTAATTCGAAGACGTTAAGCCAGTGAAAAAGAAATAGTAATTTTTTACAATACCCGTCCGGAGGTCCGCAGCTGGAACCAACACCCGTGAAGAGAAATAGAATACGAAGAGATGAAGGTAAGGACGTCAAATGGAAAAGCATCCGGTTGGCTACCCAACGCAAGGAAACGAGTTATAAGCCGCATATGTGCTCCAACTCGTGTTGTGAAGGGACGCGCCGAAGTATGGCTGAGTGAAAATTTACTGGCAGAAAAAATAATAATAAGATTTGGCCATTTCTGCCGGCTGTGGCGGCCGCATGTTGATAAGGTCGGGATGCATAAACTCTTGTCTACCGGGATTTGGGTGCACAATACAGAATCCTAGTCGATTAAAATTATTCTTGAGCCCACCTTACGGAGCCTCTGTGAGCCACATTATGAATTATCACATTATGTGATAACCAGGCACGTACCCAGGATATTTTTTCGGGGGGGGGGGGGGGGGCCCACCACTTCCATCATCATCATAATCATCATCATCATCAGCCTGTTTTATGTCCACTGCAGGACGAAGGCCTCTCCCTGCGATCTCCAATTACCCCTGTCCTGCGCCAACCGATTCCAACTAGCGCCCGCGAATTTCCTAATTTCATCGCTCCACCTAGTGTTTTGTAGCCCTCGATTGCGTTTCCCATCTCTTGGTACCCATTCTGTAACCCTAATGATCCAACGGTTATCTAACCGGTGCATTACATGACCTGCCCAGCTACATTTTTTCCTCTTGATGTCAATTAGAATATCGTCTATAGCCGTTCGATCTCTGATCCAAACCACTCTCTTGCTCTCTTAACGTTATGCCTAGCAATCTTCGTTCGATCGCTCTTTGCGTGGTCCTTAACTTGCTCTCAACTCTCTGCCCCATATGCACTGGCAAAATGCACTGGGAAATGCACTGGCAAATGCATTGGCACTGGACATATTGCACTGGCAAAATGCACTGATTGCACACCTCACTTTTCAATAATAATGGTAAGCTTTCAGTCAGGAGCTGGAAATGTCTGCCGTATGCGATCCAACCTATTTTTATTCTTCTGTGAATTTCCTTCTCATGATCAGGGTTCCCTCTAATTGACCTAGGTAAACGTACTCCTTCACAGTCTCTAGTGGCGGACTGGCCATCCTGATCTCTTGTTCCTTTGCCCGGCTATTTGTCATTATCTTCATCTTCTGCATAATAATATTCAACCCCACTCTTACACTCTCTCTGTTAAGGTCTCCAATCATTTGTTGTAACTCGTCTGCATTGTTGTTGAATGGAACAATGTCATCGGCAAACCGAAGGTTGCTCAGATATTTGCCGTTGATCTTTACTCCTAAGCCTTCCCAGTTTAATAGCTTGAATTCTTCTAAGCACGCAGAAAATAGCTTTGGAGAAATTGTGTCTCCCTGTCTGACCCCTTTCTCTATAGGTATGTCCCTGCTTTTCTTGTGTAGAATTAAGGTAGCTGTAGAACCTCGTAGATATTCTAACGCGAAAGACGAGTCAGTAAGACGAGAAACCATTTACAGATTATATTTACAACAACGGTTGCAGCGCTGACCAGTTAGATTCACAGCGCGAGCCCAGTTCGTTCTTTCTTCTCTTTTCTGGAGTGATGCCGCTTACGCGCCTCGTTCAAACAAACAGATACCTCACGCATGTAGCAATATTTTCCAAGCTTTTTACGTAAGCGTTCTGTACTCCTTGATTACGTAGTGTCTCTATGATTGCTGGTATCTCTACTGAATCAAATGCCTTTTCGTCCTTTTCGTAATCTATATAAGCCACATAGAGAGGCTTATTGTACTCTGCAGATTTCGCGATAACCTGGTTGATGACATGGATGTGATCCATTGTAAAGTATCTCTTCCTGAAGCCAGTCTGTTCCCTTGGTTGACAAAATCCAGCGTTAACCTTATTCTATTGCAGATTATTTTGGTAAATATTTTATATAATACTGGGAGCAAGGTAATGGTCCCATAATTGTTCAATTCTTTAACGTCTCCTTTTTTTGTAGATTAGTATATTGTCTGCATTCTTCCAGTTTTCTGGGACCCTTGCAGTCGATAGACACTTCGTGTAAAGAGCCGCCAGTTTTCCAAGCATAATGTCTCCTCCATCTTTGATTAAATCGACTGTTGTTCCTCCTTATCCTGCCGCTCTTCATCGTTTCATGTCTTGCAGGGCCCTTCTGACGTCATCGCTAGTTATAGGAGAGTTTCTGTATCCTGTTCATTGCTGTTTCTAAATGAACTATCATGACTCCTCTGGGTACTGTATACAGGTCAGCTTAGAATTTTTCCGCTGCTTTTACTATATCTTCGAGATTTCTGATGATATTATCCTTCTTATCTTAAAGTGCATACATCATGGTTTGTCCTATTCCAGGTTTCGTTTTTACTGATTTCAGGCTGCGTTCATTTTTTACGGCTTCTTCAGTCTTTCTCATGTTATAGTTTCGAACATCAGTTATTTTCGCCTTGTTGATCAGTTTTGACAGTTCCGCGAATTGCGTAACGCTGTGCGGCCGCCAGTCCCATACAACCGCGTAGAGCGCAGGACTCTGCGATTATAGACGTACTGCGCTCACTGCGAAAGGTTAGAAAAACACCCACATAAGCACAGCAGAGAAGTGGCTACGTGAGGTGGTTCGACCGATAACTGTAGAAGCGTCATTCAAAACAAGTAATCATTCTCCACTTCCGGCGGCCTTTTCTCTACTTCCTTTTTAAATAAAAAGATGTTGATCCATAAATATTCTCATAAACAACGGTCAACTTTTTTATTATTCGCTTTTGCTTGCAGTTTGGTTGTTGCCTTGGCTCTCCCTTAGTAGATCGCTTAATTTCTCAACTCCTTTCGATTTTTGTTTCCAGTTGCCAATTTTGCACGAAAAGTGCTATACAGTTAGGGAAAAACAGACGAGGTAACGGGCGACAGTTATCTTGCTTATGTGTTTAAGGGTTATTGCAAGGTTTCATTATGGACGCTCTTTCACAATATTTTATTTCCCACCTTATCTAACCCATATCACGTGTATATGGTTCCGGGCATCTGCCAGCGTCGGGGCGAGCCGTAACTCAAGGAAACAAAGAAGCAAAGGGCTAAGTTAAACGCATTTGACGTTTTCTCCGGCCGCAACTCGTTCCATGAGAGTACAGACCAGCTGAGTAACAGCCGCATCCCTCTCATGGTCCCAGGATCAGCCTAAACAAAGAAGGCTGAACTAACAAAAGCAGCAGTTTTGCGCGTGACGGTTGAATAGATGGTGACAACTGAACGCATCTCGAGTTAATCGCGCGGGTGCGGAATCTACGATAAAACTGTCCTTCACATTACAAGAGATGCCGATAACTACCGCCATCTAAAAGGAGTGCAAAAGGCAGCATAATGCTGACCGATGAACAGCTGCGAAGTCTCAACATTGATCTGGCGGCGCTTTAGGAATGTGTGAGGAGTGGTGGCGTGGGCGGGGAGGGGGGGGGGGGGGGGTATGCCACTTGATTTCGGGGGGGGCCCGGGCCCCCCCGGGCCCCCCCTGGGTACGTGCCTGGTGATAACGTTTTATCAAATGAGACGCTTGCAAATACATTTAATAAGTATTTTGTAACCTTAGTAAACAGTACTCATGATCCTAATTCTTTGAATTACCTTGACTGCAGGACTAAGCAATCTGCATTTTTGGCGCCTACTACGGAAAATGAGGTATCTACTACTTTTATGTCTATCAAGAACAGCAGATGTGACGTCGACGGACTCGAGATCATGCCAGCTAAACATGTCCTGGACTTGATTCTACCTGCATTAGTACACATATTCAACTTGATATTTTCCAGGGGCTCGTTCCCGAAAAGACTTCAGGTTGCGAAGGTAGTAGTTTTGTACAAAGGTTGTGATAAAAACGAGTTAACGAACTACCGACCAATATCGCTGTTGCCCATTTTTTCTAAACGTATAGAAAAACTAGTACATGCCCGCATGACATCGTTTCTAATCAAACTCGACCTGATCACTAGTATGCAGTATGGCTTTGTGAAAGGGCAGTCAACAGAAACTGCCTTACTTACTCAAAAGGAAATTATATTGCAGTCGTTTGAACAGCAATTATGTACTGCGGGTATATTTGTTAATTATTCGAAGGCGTTCGATTGTGTAAATCATGCGACACTACTCAACAAACTAAAACATTATGGTTTCCATGGCGTATTGCTTGAATCATTACAGTCGTATCTTCAACACCGTACGCAACAAGTGATCATAGAGAGAAATGTGTCGAATTTAAAGCCAGTTGACGCGGGAGTGCCACAAGGAAGTATCCTGGGACCCCTGCTTTTTTGTATTTTTATTAATGACTTAGTTACTATTGATAATAATGTGAAATTTATTATGTACGCGGATGACGCAACTATTCTGGTTAACGCACCGAATTCCACAGAGGCTATCGGTACCGCAAATGAGGCACTAACAAAACTGTCCTCATGGTCTACCGCAATTTCACTTAGTATATATACTAAGAAAACAACAGCTGTTCTGTTCAGATCGAGAAATCGTAATGCCGCTACAGACTTAACATTACAACTTAATAATTCTATTATTCCGATTGTGCCTACTGTTAAATGTCTTGGGGTTGTATTCGAACAACATATGTCGTGGAACATGCATGTGGATTTAGTCGCTGCTAAAATATCCCATGTGAGTGGAATTTTGTGCAGCTCAGTAAGATATTTTCTCCCTCAAAGCATCAAGCTTCTCCGATACAAGTCCTTGCTTCTCAGTCAAATTAGCTATTGCCATCTTGTTTGGGGTACTATACGACACTTTCTAATATCACCACATCACACAGAATACAAAAAAAAAGAAAGGCCGTCCGTAGTGTTCTGGATGTTCCCACGACACACATACGCGGCCATTTTTCAAAAAACTGAATTTACTTCCTATGCCTGATATTTATGAGCAAGCACTAATTCACCGGCTGGTATAAGACAGGTATTAACATAAATAATAAGACGATAAGTACTACCTCGAGCTTAAAACCCATAGATGGGAAGCTAAATACGCGCAGTTGCGAACTCTCGGAGATGCCACGGGCAAGGACTAATTAAACCTACCAAACGTTGCGCTTTACATTACCGTCTTGTCTAAACAAAATGTACACTATATAACTTTCATTATTGTGCTTTACATATATATATATATATATCTATGCATTATGTCTGTCACTCATATTATTGGGATTTAGGTGATTCTAGCTGAATCTGTAACACCTCACCTTATGCTCTGTCACTGCCTGTTAAAAGGGCTACGGACCTCGTCAAGCCACAGAAAGGCTTTTTGTTCGCGGTCCTCAACTCTTTGGTGTTAGAATATTTGGTGTTGAATTGAATTGAATTCGGGACATCAAACCTCACAGTTTAATTAATGCGGGTTCTGACAATCTGCCCTCTCTCCAAAGCAGCTTACCCAGGTAGCACACAAAGTCTTGAAAACGTCGTATTAAGGGATTCAACGTCTGAAACGGATTTTTGACCAAAATCGACGCATCAAAGACGTTCCAAACAAGATAGCTTAAAAACGAGGGGTGAATACGTTTGGATAACGTTGGAAGTCAGGCAGCTTAAAAACGAGGGGTGAATACGTTTTGAAAACGACTTCATATGACTCGCTCTATCTCTTTAGTTATCTTGTGACCAAGGTGGCCACGTGATTCGTGATGCCGGGCAGCCGGGCGAGCCGGGCATAGTCGCGTCGTCATGGCGTCGTAGCGTCACCGCACTCGCATTGCGCTGTGGTGTGTTTGCGGCTGTTCTGAATGTGCTGCCGCTGCCCTTTGCTATGTAAGTGTTGCAGTGTTTTGCTGTCACGAAAACGATATTCTGTGATTAATTTAGGTTGTGCGAAATTGTTTGTGTGGTTTTAATTCGGAAATCAGTAGTGTTTTCAAGCCAAGGCGGCCACGTTATTCGTGAAGCCTGGCATAGTTGCGTTATCGCACTCGCATGGCACTATAGTCTGTTTGCGACTCTTCTGAATGTGCTGCCGCTGCCTTTTGTCATGTAAGTGTTGCAGTGTTTTGCCGTCAAGAAAACGACATTCTGTGATTAGTTTGGATTGTGCGATCTGTTTGTGTAGTTTTAATTTGGAAATCAGTAGTGTTTTCAATTGCAGGGCGCCGAGTGGAGGGCACTAATCAGCTCTTCAAGTTCATTGTCATGGTATTTGAGGCGCCTTTTCACTGACGCTGTAATTCAAACGTTAAGGGCAGTATAAGGACGAAAGTTAGAGGGAAGAAATCGTGCCTGTGTGTCCCTAGCGTCGGGATCGGCCGCTATGCGTGATCCTAACAAGAAAGCATTTTGCAGAATGCGAAGAAAGATGGCAAAATTGCTGTCTGTGCGCACCTTGCCAATCTCCGCAATAGAGCCGTCATCGTGGTATTTTAGTCTCCCGTTTAGCAAGAGTGTTGCAGACAAGATAACTGGTTCAAACAGGCTTTTTTTTAATGATTCAGTACTAGTACGGTATCCCAAAAGGTGAGGTCAAGTGCTCGCCCTATTTTCTTCCCTCGCGCTACAGCGCACTGACAGAATTTTGCGTGCACCATATATACCGTGCTTTTATCGTTTACGCTTCATGTTCTCGATTGTGTTTTCGCCCCCTTTACCCACGTGAGCGGTATTTCATGGTCTTACGGGGTACCACGTGTGTCCATATACTGTGTCCAATATATGAAACGGCCCAATTTTATTTTATTTGACGATTCAAATGGTATTAATGTATTGAGTCCCTTGTAGCTTTGTGCTTGTTATCAATTTTACTACTTGGCGAATGGATACAGCATGTACGCTGCATAACTCTCTTGTGGATACTGCGTACGTGAGTCGAGTATGCTTCAGGTAGTATGATTGTTTGCCGTTTGGGACATGTGTCGGACTGTACGCTGTGCGCCCTTCGCGCTTTACTTCGTCGGCGGCCTGCCGAGTTCGTGCGGGTGCAATGTGTGCGCGTGGAGTTAGCGAAGCGCTCGCGCGGTTTTTTTTAAATATGTGTTCTATTCGCGCTTCGCACAGCAGGGCATGCCGCAGTTCTTTGTCCTTGTGCAACACATTTTCCTAGCGTACGCCTGTGCATTATTTGATACCGGTTTCACACGGGGCTCTTTTAACCGCTATCCAATCCGTTACAAATCGAATTTCTCGGTCGTGATTGGCTCCTTTGCGCAAGCTACGCGAGTGAGCCAGTCGCATCGATAATTTCGATCCGGATCGGGCTTGATCGCGATCGAGAGTGGTCGTGTAACACCGGTTTTACACATGGCTCCCACATGGGGAACACTTTAAGTTCAATGCTACTGAGTGAAGAGAAAGTGCATATATATGCCAGTGGTGGTATGTGGGCAAGTCTTTCTGGTGAAGCCAATACTTGTGCATTCAAAACATTTCAACTACCAGCGTAGTGCATCAATGTGTCTACTTCACAAAACGGAGCACCAGTGCAGATATCTGAGCATACCTGTCCAGGACAGCAAGTGTGTCTACATTTAAACCACTACCAGCTTGTGCGGCAGTTCTATTTCCAGCCGGACTGCAGAATAATCAGTAGGGTGCGCTCAAGCTGTTTATCTATGAAGCTCTGCCTCGACTGTGTGCCAAATATTTTTGGACGTGAAAGTGGCGGTGAATTGGTAAACATCAGTGGAACTGTGCCTGGACTTTGTGGCAAATGTTTTTCGATGTGAAAGTGTGGGTGAACTGGCAAAGAATTTGCTCTGGGCTACATGTGTTAAACGTTTTTCTCATTCAGACTGCTTTTTTTTACTTTAGGAGACTGGAGATGTGCGCAAAGTGGGACATGTCAGTGTGCTAATTAATGTATTTGCTGGTTTGCAAATTATTCGTTGCAACTTTGTTTTTGCCAGAGAGGTACAACTTTGCCTCTTGTACAGGGTTTTTTAGATAAAACACTTACTATTTATTACGACCATTGCTTCCTTTGTTACACAAATGCAGCTTCCAGTGCATTCCAGTTTATTTCCATGTTTATGTAAGTTACTAATGTGAGGCTTGCATATTCATTTCTCACGTTCTGGTGTGGCAAGATGCAGCATTACTGTCTCATCGTTCGCTGTACTACAGTAGTGTTCACTTGTTATACTGAATCCCCCGTTTAAGTATTCTGTACTAATTTCACTTTATTGCTTTTTTGTTGTATGATTATTTTTCTCGCCATTACCTTCTTTGATATATCCTAAAGGCGATATTTCCAATTTTGCATTGTTCCCATTTTCTTATTTCTGTCACAGGATTATTTTATGATGGTATGCGGTGGTATTTCTTTTTGTGCTCTTTTCAAGCTTCTAGCTGATTGGTAACATTGCTTGGAGGCAGTTACCATGCGATTCATGCTCTTGCATTTTCAGTCTACTTCCATTCGCTCCAATGTCACTTCTGCATAACTCTAGTCCATCTAATAGCACGTGCTCTTTACTATGATAAATGAGAAACTTTAGTACACTCCAGGTTCTTCTGTTCATTTTTGTATGTGTACTTGGAATTTTGTTTATGTGCTAGTGAATGTTCACTTTCGAGTTCATCACGAATCCTTTCTGCGACTTTTGTCATTGTTGTACTTTTACTTCTATTTGCATTTCTCACACAGTTTCTTCGAAGCTTGCATAAGCATTACATTTTAATAAAGTGTTTTTGCTTGGTCACAATGTTCTCATTTCATGCACTCTTGGCATGAAGGGCTTGGTCTTGCCGCCTGCCAAGTCGTGACCATTTGTTCTTTGCAGGATGTCATTCCCATTTTGGTTGTAAGCATCGTAGCTTACTAAAGGTGGTATTAAGGATTCATTATTCCTAACAGGCCTATTTTCGTGGGACTTGGTAGAGGATGCGCCGGCCATGCGGGGAACAGTGCTTGGCACTGCGCCATGGCTCTTACAGTCAACACCGACGCTTCTACTCATCTGGGGCGCGATTGGAGATCGTTGTTCGAAACGCCCGATCAGTTTCACCTCAGGCGATTGGCCTAGGCCGTGCCGACGGGTGCGGCTGACGACGTCTGCGCGGCATAGGCCAGTCGCGTGAGGCGAAACTAAACGCGTGTTTTGAACAACGATGTCTGATCCCACCCGTCACCCGCGAAAATTAGCTTCAGATGATCGTAAACCTTTCAAGACCACTTCTAGACCAGCTTTTTGATAACCTCCTAAAAACGTTTAGAAATTGGTTACGAATAGTTTTGGCAAAGGGATTACTTGTGTCTTTCCCAATCCTATTTCTAGACCAGCTTTTCGAATACGTCTTGCAGACCTGTTATAGATCGTCTCAAGAAAGTAATTAAGCCGGACATTAGCAGAAATATACGACGTTTTCCCGCCGAAGTTCTCTCATTCGTGTCTTCTTTAACCCGTTTTTATCGTCTTGGATAAACGCTACGAAAACGTTACGTATCTCTTTTGTGCTACCTGGGTAATATCGCCCCTGTTGATGCATAAAACTCCAAGAGTACTTACGTCTCCCTTACGCCTTCCAACTCCCTTCTCGACCCTCACTCCAAATCAACTGAAACGCACTAGTTCTTCGTTGAATCTGGCCTGTTATAAAATTGGGGCAAATTTATCGCTTAACATGTGGCACTGTTCGTCAAATGTAGTATAATCCCCTCGCGCTTGGGCCAAACGTGGTCTGTAGCATAAATAACAATAATTAAAAACAGAACGGGGTTGCGACAGCCTGGCGCGTTGGAGCAGCCGCCGCAGATGTCCTATTATATGCCAGCGGGAAAACTGCGGCGTGTCCGAACACATGCTTTCCGTTTCCTTGCTGCCTATCTGCTCTGGCACGTGCGTACGCTATAGGCTCGCTACCGAGCACAATATCGGGGTCAGTCGTAAGCGGTGCCCCTTTCCGACGTCTTTTCTGTTAAAGATTAACGGTAAAAGCATCTGCGATCTCGACGTTGCCCGTTTAGAGCGAAGTGTGCCGAGCGAAAAATGGTGTCGGAAGGAGTGTCTCTCTTTTGTTCAACGTACATTGCAGGATGTTCAAAAAAAAAAATCACGAGGTCGAGTGGGCGTAGTACGATATGCTGACCAAGAGAGAGAGAGAAAATAATGCAGAGAAAGGCAGGGAGATTAACCAGAAGTAGTTCCGGTTGGCTACCCTGCGCAGGGGGAAGGGTTAAGAGGGATAAAAAGAGAAACAGAGTAGAAGGGGGAGATAGAAAGGGAGACAAGCACAAACAAAGCGCGTGCACTACAGAGCGGTAGGAGGCGCGTGAAGCCCCGTAGACCGCAAGAACCTTACTAGCGCGTGTAAGGCCTTCAACGCGGATGTCCTATCGGAGCATTGGCCTAAAGCTTTTAGTTCTGAAAGTGGACGATTGTCCAACTGGTCCAGTACACTGCACATCACTTGGCTCTCAGCACTGTATCGCGGGCAGACACAGATAATGTGTGCGAGCGTCTCGTCGATGTTACATGTGTCGCACGTGGGGCTGTTGGCCATTCCTATGAGGAAAGCATAGGCGTTTGTAAAGGCAACGCCCAGCCACAGACGGTAGAGCATGGTCTGTTCACATCGTGGTAATCCAGGCGGGAGGTGCATCCGTATGTCCGGAGACAATAAACGCAACCGACACATGGTGAAAACATTTGAGTCCCACAGGGGCAAAGTACACTCACGGGACATCAATCGCAACTCAGCCGCAGCGTCTGTTCGCGAAAACGGAATGACGACTCGCTGACCACTTTCATGTGCAGATCGGGCGGCTTCGTCGGCGTGGTCATTCCCGCTGATGTTACTATGTCCTGGAAGCCACTGAAAGATTATGTCGTGTCCCTTGTCATAGCTTTGATGATATATGTGCCGAATTTCTGAGGCCAGTTGTTCATTCGGTCCGTGGCGCATTGGGCTTCGTATGCACTGAAGGGCTGCCTTGGAGTCACTAAAGACTGTCCATTGTTGCGGAGGCTTCTGCTTAATGAAATCAAGTGCAGCACGGAGCGCCGCGAGTTCTGCACCCGTCGATGTGGTCACACATGAAGTTCTTAATTTGATTTCCTCAGATTGTGCCGGGATGATGACTGCAGCAGCAGAGCTGTTGAGTTTCACCGAACCATCTGTGTAGACATGTTGCCGGAATCTGTGCACGTTGTGAATGTGCTCCAATGTTGCTTGTTTCAAAGCTTGCAATGGCGCTCCAGCTTTTTTTCCGATTCCTGGAATTGTCAGTTGAACTTGGGGCTGGTGCAGACACCACAGTGGATCTGACAATCGTGTAGCGGGCGTAAATTCTGATGGCAAGTACGATTGATGTCTTGCAATAGTTTTAGCAAAAGTTGAAAGTGGCCTTTTTGCTGGCAAGCAAGCAAGATGGATCCGAGTCAGGTGTCGGATGTGCGCTCTCAGGACATCTGTATCAATGTATACTGTCAAAGGAGCGTCTCTGGCTATGGCCACTGTCGCAATCGATGACGTTGTTTTGGGAAGACCGAGACAAGTCCTGAGTGCTTGGGCTTGCACGCTCTGGAGTTTGCGAATATTCGTAGTGCAAGTATTTCCTATTACAGGTAAGCTGTACCGCAGGAAGCCCAAAAACAGTGTTTTGTATAGCTGCAACATTGACGGTACTGTCGCGCCCCAGGACTTCCCGCCGAGAAACGCAAGAAGGTCCACAATGGCGGCCAAACGCTTTGTCATGTACGAGATGTGAGGGCTCCAAGACAAGTCTCTATCAATGATGACGCCAAGAAATCGGTGCGTTCGGCTATATCGTATAATTTGGTCATTAATCCGCAAAGCATAAGGGGCCATCGATTTGCGAGTAAAAGCAACGAGTGCACATTTCTCAGCGGAAAGCTCCAGGCCTTGTTTTCTTAGGTATCTTGACACAGCCGTTGAGGCTTTTTGAAGTCGTGCGCGGACTTGTACACGTGTCACGCCTGAAGCCCATATGCAGATGTCGTGTGCATATACGGAGAGTTGAACGGTTTGCGGTAACGAATCAGCGAGACCAACGAGCACCAGGTTGAAAAGGGTAGGGCTGAATACTCCGCCTTGCGGTACACCACGACTGGTATAGCTAGGCTGCGTTGGTCCGTCTTCAGTCAAAATAAAAAGAGATCTTCCATTCAAATAGTTGCATATCCAGCGAAAGGTGCGTCCACCAATCCCTACAGCTTCTAAGGCGTCCAGTATTGCATGATGACCTACATTGTCGTACGCACCTTTAACGTCAAGGAATAGGGCCGCAGTGATTCGTTTCAGATGTTTCTGGTGTTGTACGTATGTTACCAGGTCGATAACGCTATCTATTGACGAGCGGCCACGTCGAAAACCAGCCATTACCTCTGGATAGACGTTGTAAAATTCCAAGTATACCATTCTAACCGTGCGAGGATCATTCTCTCCATTACCTTGCCGACACAGCTGGCCAGTGCTATTGGACGGTAAGATGATAATTCCAACGGGGATGTGCCAGCCTTGAGGAGTGGAACAAGCCGACTGGATTTCCACGTTGTAGGGACCAGGCCGTCACGCCATGATGCGTTGTATAGGCCAAGAAGGGCATCTCTGGCTTCTTGACCAAGGTTTGCAAGCGCAGAGTATGTGATGCCATCGGGTCCTGGTGACGAAGATCGCCTGCACCCAGCAAGTGCGGCCTCCAGTTCTTCGAAGGAGAAAGCAGCGTCCATACGAGGATCTCGGGAGCAAGGGGGCACAATGGGAATAGGTGCGCAAGGTGAATACGTGAGCGCCGGACGCGCGATCCTTGCGCAGTAATCTTCGGCTACCTCAACTTCTCGGCGTCCTTGATGTAGGGCTAGAGACTTAAATGGACGACGCTGTTGAGGAGCTGATCGAAGTCCACGGATTGTTTTCCAAACAACCGACAGAGGTTTACGCGGGTCGAGAGACTCACAAAACGATTTCCAGCGTTGATTTTGCAATGCAGCAAGGCGACGCTGAATTTTCTATTGAATGCGTCTGGCCTCTCTAAGGTCGTATAATGATTTAGTTCGTCTGTACCGTCGCTCCGCTCGCCGGCGGATTGCACGGAGGCTCTGTATTTCCGAATCAAAGTCTGTGTATTTCTCTGATGGCCGATATGAGCGCATAGCATCCTGCATAGCCTTGGCGATCTCAAATTCTAGTGTGGACGAAATGCCTTCGTGACATGCGTCTTCCATAAGTGATTTAAACACGGGCCAATCTATGCACCACACAGTCTGCTTTTGGTGACATCACACTCACGCAACCTACACAGATTTCGTACGCGTATAAGGGCAGAGTCGTAGGTGGATGGAAAGAGAAGTGGTTCTGTGTGAGGAAATGAAAGGTTGGCAGTATATCTTCTGCAGCCCTTGAGAGAGCAAGGCTCAGGGCCAAAGTGCGGATATGTCTCAGCTGTCGGATAAACATACTCCTCTCTCTCTTCGAATTTCACCTTCCTTTACATACGGCGACCAAGTGCCCCGTCAAGTGTATATGTACACAAGCCATCATCACCGAGGCAGCACGAATCGCCACCAACCTACACTGACTATTTTATTCTTCCTTGGGTGCATATTGACCCACTGTTCTCTGTCCGATCACGTGTACGCATGGCCCAACGTCTTGTGAGGGGAACAATTAATGCAAGCTATAGACCACGACTCGACGATATATATCAAGCCCGCCCCAAATCATAATTAATAAGGTTATGCCACATCGTTCCAAGGTGGTTTAGCAAACAACTACGTATGCGGAGTGTGTAAAGTGAAGTTGTCTAGAGGCGGCTTGTGCAGCTCTGTTGTCGCGCACGCTCGGCTCCCTGTCGTGGCCCGTACCGCCACTTTCGCAGCAGGAAAAACGGCATTGCGCTGTCACTTGCGAAACGGAAAATGAAAGAAGCCGCGAAAGAAAGAAACGAAGCTGCGGGTCCTCGTGCACATTCCCCGTGGTCTTGATACCGGCGCGATGTACAAAAACTTCCGGCAGTGCACACGAGCACGCGCTCGCCTCTAGTTGCACACCGTGCAGATAAAACTGTGCACGGTGTACGGATCGTGCTTCAGCTCACATGCATGCCGGCCCTTTCCACGGCGGTTTTATCGTGAGCCGCTCTGTTTTCGTTCACTGTCGAATGGCGCGCACATTCGGCCGGTTTAAGTCCGAAAGCATAACGTACAGTTGCGTTCAATATGAGATGTGCGACACAGTGCCCGTGGTCGACGAAGGGACTCCAAGACAAATGGGGTTTAATAATTATTCAGTACAAGTCCCTAGTAACCAACTTTTTCGAGGCTGCACGCACGGCAGCGCTGAAATACGATAAATTGGGCAATTAAACCACCATTCCAATTTGCATGGTATTCCTCAGTGAAAACAAGTCGTTCATAGAACATCCGAATCATGCCCCAATCTTCATGCACAATTTCGAATACTACTAGGAGATCCGCTGGACGTCCAGTTCTATAATATCCTGTTACAGATGCCTCAAGGATATCGCACATGATCCTGTCTTGGATATACTACCGTGGATGTCTAAAGGTTATCCCACATGGACGTTTTTTGACATACACGCGAATATTTGTCCTCCAAACGGGGCCTTGTCTTTGAGATTCCTCGTAAAGTATTTTCTCGCATATTTGAATTATAATACGAAGCTGCATCGTATCGTGCCACTGGTCAAATCAAGTTATGTCACCGCCGCGTTTCAAAGGGGATGCCAATAAACCATCATCATAATCGTCATTAGCATTGTACGTACCGTGTCTGCCGTTCGTGTGTACGTCGTATTTCACCAATTTTCTGACACTGTTTACTTTTGAAAAATTCAGTTAGTTTAATTAGGCACTTAATTGCGCTTTGCGGTAGACCTGGCTCGGAGCACACTGCTCTTCCGCCAACGTGCGTAACGTGGGCACGCAGTGCATCTGTTATTGATGTGCGGGCGTTCTGCCCGTTGCATCTGTCACACAGAGTGCGCTGCGACCGTAATCGACATTATGGCAAACACTGTGCAAAAGGCCCTGGCATATGCCCGTAAAATGTACGCAGCATGTCCCGACAATGTCTACATGCAAGGGATGCCCACAGGACACGGAAAGTGCGGCCAGATGTCATGTGCGGTCATGTGAGGGACGTCCACTGGACCTATTCTTCGTATGTCGGTGCCGCCGTACACCTTGGACACCATGTCGCCGCTCATAGAGAACGCGAGTATATGCGTCAACTGTGACCGCACCAAGGAAACGCGGGCATCGGAAGACATACCTGTACAGGCGCCCGGTTTCGTGGTATGATCTCGGAATATCCCTTTTTACTCATAAATATGTGTTCCGTTCAATGGCACTTCTTTGAATGAAAATGGAAGTTTCGCGTTTCGCGTTCGGTTGCGCCGTAATACAACGTTTTGACGCCGCCGGCCAGCGGTGAACAGTTCTAGCGAGCACAGCCGCGGCACCCTGTGAAAGTGCGGGCGGGGGTGTCGGTGCATATCCGCGTTCGGCAACCGTCATGCTTGGGCCGAGCGAGCCCCACCGGAGAGGCCCCATGGGCGCGTGCCGCAGCTGCCCGCGGGGCGCGCGATGATATGCACCCCGGAGCGGCGGGGCCTCGTCCAGCCGCAGAGTGACCTGCGGTCCCCCCTTCTCCACGCAGGCAGGTTCTGCGGTGTCAGAGACGCCGCTGTGAACGCGTCGCGTACGTCGGTCTCGCTCGGGTCGCGGCTTTCGAGGTTGCAACGACACGGAAAGGAAGTCCGCCGGCAGGAAGGTCCCCGCTCATTGTGGACACACACAGCGACCGAGGACAAAGAGGCGGAAGGGGCTCGGGACAAGGGCACGCTGAATCACGGCTGCCCATAATTAGTAAGAGGAATATCAGACAAAGCAACCAAGAAATAAAGAAATCAAACATAAATAATAAATACAGCCTTCAATATGTGCGCATAGAATAACGCACCATAGTAATTTAGATCAAGGGTAATTAGAATTGTGCTATCTGCCATAGGCAATCGTTAAAAAAAATTGGTGCAGCTAAAAAGAACACACGTACAACCTGTATTTATACTATATATGGACAGAAAAGCGATCGTTTTCTAGTTTTCTAGAACTTGAAGACGATCGCTTTTCTATCCATATAGTATATAACATATGCGTTATAAAGATATGCGTATGGTGCATAAGGTGCAGCGGTGGCGTAGAGCTAGAACACCCGCCTCGCGTGCAAGAGGTCCGTGGTTCGAATTCCGGTGCCGGCAATTTTCCACCGGATTAAAAAAAATTTAAAAAAAAATCCGCGTGTTGATAAAATTGCACAAACAGGCCTGGAGTGTGGCCTGATTCCAGTGACCAGAACCGGTAACGCACTCCCTCACCAGAGCAGGATTGGCCACCCTGGTGCAGTACTTGGCCACAACCTCCTATATGAACACAACAATCAAACCCCGGCCCTCAGTCCCCAGCAGCTGCGAAGCAACTGACCACGGCGGCGCTCAGACCTACGACGCAGCAGAGGGTGCTATAAATCCCTGGCTCCGGACAGGTCACCATTGGAATGTGAACCTGGCAACGTTTAACGCTAGAACGTTATCTAGTGAGGCGAGTCTAGCAGTACTATCAGAGGGCTGTAAATGGGATATAATTGGGCTCAGTGAGGTTAGGAGGCCAAAATAAGCAAACACGGTGCTAAAAAGCGGGCACATCCTGTGCTACCGGGGCTTAGCGGAGAGACGAGAACTAGGAGTCGGATTCCTCATTAATAAAAATATAGCTGGTAACATACAAAAACTCTATAGCATTAACGAGAGGATGGCAGGTCTTGTTGAGAAACTTAAGAGGTACAAAATGAAGGTTGTACAGGTGTACGCCCCTACATCCAGTCATGATGACCAGGAAGTCGAACGCTTCTATGAAGACGTGGAATCGGCGATGGGTAGAGTGAAAACGAAATACACTATACTGATGGGCGACTTCAATGCCAAGGTAGGCGAGAAGCAGGCTGGAGACAAGGCAGTGGGGGAATATGGCATAGGCACTAGGTAGAGTTTGCGGAACAGAATAATATGCGGATAATGAATACCTTCTTCCGCAAGCGGGATAGACGAAAGTGGACGTGGAGGAGCCCGAACGGCGAGACTAGAAATGAAATAGACCTCATACTCTGCGCTAACCCTGGCATCATACAAAATGTGGACGTGCT
This sequence comes from Dermacentor albipictus, assembly GCF_038994185.2. NCBI lineage: Eukaryota > Metazoa > Arthropoda > Arachnida > Ixodida > Ixodidae > Dermacentor > Dermacentor albipictus. Next base: position 169,654,747 of record NC_091824.1, on the reverse strand, counting down.
CAGCAACCATAGAATTTTAAGAATTTTGATCACCTGGCCCTTTAACATGCACCTTAACCTATGGGCACCTGGCATTATTTTTGCACACAGCCACCATCGAATTAATGCGGTCACAATATCCGGGAACTGAATCCACGACCACGCACGTACACAGCAGCAGGCCGCCACATCCATCTGAAACACCACCTCGGGTTTCAGTTCCCCCTGGGTACTAAATACGTGCTGATGTCATATTTCGCTGTTCTGAAAAAATAGTACTGAGCAAGTACCTAGCTCAGAATAAGAATATTTTGCTTCACTCGGTCTTGATACGTCCACTGATCTTGTCTCTTCCTTCTGCTTTATACTGCCAACAGCATGTTCAGAACGAGGCAGGCGCCACTTGCAGAAGCTTTCGCGCGCCTACACCGTATGCCGCCTTCTATGCGTATGCCTGGCACGTGAGGCTAGAGGACGACGTACGTTGTTCGTGCACATCGGGAGGAGTGCGAGAAGGACTGCCTATGCAAACCCGACGGCCGAGCGGCGTGTCCCCACGCCGATGTTCTCACGGGCCACTGCGTGGGAAACGCAAGCCAATGCGTCTGCGCCACGGCACCGGCTCAACCTTGGCAATGCAGGCTCGGGCGACCTGCTGTGCGGTCCTCGTGACGACGAAAGTACGCACTCGCGGGAAGTCTCCCCTCAGCTTGCTTTTTGTCCTTTGTGCCAAACTTTTTGGCAGAACTGTTCGAGTAGTGAAATTTTCAAAGTAATTACTAAAAGAAAGTAAGGTTTAAGCAAAAAATAATGGCAAATCCTTCACAGCTTCTAAATGCAGAAAAAGAAACATGTAAAGAAAATGTTTATATCTATCAAAGTCAGTTCAACTGGGCAGCTTGTAAATGAGCAAAATGTTGAGTTCACTCCAGTTCCTGCATAACTGGTTCACAATATAGACTTGAAAGCGATAAGTAGACGATACGTGTGCATGAGCCCACTTCAAAAAATGCAGAGATATTTCAGCCGTACTGCTTCGAATATTGGATTCTTAGATCTGGTATTCCGATCATTACCTTAAAATTACGAGTAATCACGCCGCCCCTCTCTTCATCAAAATATTGCCCAAGAAAAGTTTTTGAACTCACTATCTTCAAAGAACCTGTGTCGGTGTGCGTATCAAAGCGTCAACAAAGTATGACAAAATATCGACGGGCACATGTACATCAATTCTAAAAAAAATAATAATATAAAAATAAGATAGTTATAAGTAAGAAGGAACCGAATTACCACAGCACACAGTGCGCAACTGGGCGTTGAAAAACTGCGCTGTTACAAAGCGCAGGCCCGCTTCACGCGTTGCACACGAGTTTGGCCTCTAGGGGAACCAAGGACAAAAGTTATTAGTGCGGGACTTTTGAAGATGACCTGCTCAGCGCGCGCTCAAAGCTTGCGCCATTGTTTGCACATTTATTTTATTTCTCTTGAGGGTGATTCAAGGCTCATCATCGAAAGGAAGCGCGCACCAAACTTCGCCATCGCACGGTGGCCGTTACACGGAGAGAAACAGGATACGCGCAGCCAGCTACAATGAACCTGTGCCCTTGAAGGAAACAGCTGCTGCCGGCCAGCACAGAAATCATGCGAAAAGATATTAACGTTCCCTTCTATAGACGCCGAAAACACATCGGAAATGCAACTGATCCGACCAGACGAATCTATAGGTCAATTTTCTCGGTCGCTTGCTTTTCGAACCAAAACTTCTCCCATTCCGGCGCAGAAAAAGAAAACTGCATTATTTAGCGCAATATTCGCGCAGGTCCCACGCACTGTAGGGGCCAGCGCAATTGAGCGAAGCATTGATTGGTCGGTTTCAGTGATGTACTAAGCCGTTGCCTGCGCAACTCGTCGTAACTCTGGCACAATTCTATCACTTCAGCGACAGTGTAAGGTCTCTTCGATAACAACATTTGGAACGCGTCGTCCTGAATACCCTTCATTATTTGTTTGATCTTCTCCTTTTCTGACATCGACGAATTTACCCGTTTGCAAAGGTCGACAATGTCCTCAATGTAGCTCGTGAAGTTCTCTCCGGCCTCTTGGGATCGTGTGCGCAAACGCTGTTCTGCACGAAGCTTTCTTACTGCAGGCCGACCGAAAACTTGGATAAAGCTGGTCTTGAAGACCAACCACGAAGTTAGGTCGGCTTCATGGTTTAGAAACCATAGTTTCGCAACGTCCGTGAGATAGAATGCGACGTTTCTTAACTTGGTAACGTCGTCCCACTGGTTATGGGCACTCACTCGCTCATAAGACGATATCCAATCTTCAACGTCTTTGTCATCTGTGCCGGAGAAGATAGGGAGATCTCGCTGACGCAAGGCACCGGCACAAACCAAGGTGGCCGGCGCCGTTGGAGGAGCTGGAGGAGTGCGTGCGTCGTCGGGCATGATGGGGGGTAGAGTGCGACTCCGAAGTTCCAGGGTGGTCGAAACCTCGCACCTCCACCACTTGCTTAGAGATTTATTACAACGGGCGCGAAGGGGTAGCCGTCACAAGCGCTCGGCGAAAGACAGCAACCACGAGCTCATGCCGGCAGCGATGGTGCTGTGGTGCTGTAATCTATTTATTAAAGGGGGGGGGGGGTGAGCGAAGGCTAAAGGCAACCTGTAAAACAACCCGCCGTGGTTGCTCAGTGGCTATGGTGTTGGGCTGCTGAGCACGATCGAGGTCACGGGATCGAATCCCGGCCACGACGGCCGAATTTCGGTGGGGGCGATATGCGAAAACACCCGTGTACTGATTTAGGTGCACGTTAAAGAACCCCAGGTGGTCAAAATTTCCGGAGTCCTCCACTACGGCGTGCCTCATAATCAGAAAGTGGTTTTGGCGCGTAAAACCTCATAGTTAAATCTGTAAAACATCCGCCCACCCCCCATCTCTCTACCTATATAAATTGTGAATTGCAAGCCTGCAAGCCTGCAAATACATCTGTCAGTTAATATTGTAATTTCCAGCCATATAAGTGATTATCAATCTTACATGATGAACCATGATGGATCAGAAAATTATCATATATTGCCTGAAATTATATAAAATCTCAAGATGATGCAGTGACAAAAGGTGACCGAAGTCCCTAACCCGCACAGTAGCAGCAGTACAGCGCATCCATAACTAGACATTTCCTAATGCAAAAACGGGTAAGGCGCGCAGACACGGACACAAGGGAAGTGGACCACACGAACGCCGACTATCAACTGAACGAAGCACTGAGGCGAAAAAAAAAAATAGACAAAACTCATCTGCGCATGCTCTGGAATGGTAGCACTACATGTCAATCGGGTACACGTGCCACTCTACGTGAGAGATAACTGTTAAGGAAATTGATCTCTTCCCTATGCAAGGCTATCGGAGGCTGACACACGCAAGCACTTCCACCATTATTGATATGCCATACCTGCACGCGAATCTTCATTGCTATGCCTGTACAATATCGCGCATTTATCTAACCCATGCGTGCAGTTACAATATTGGCAGTCTTGGCAATGTAAGGAAAGATTAGAAGGCGATCCACCGATTAACGGCCTTTCATGTTCCATTAGCCTCTGAATGACACACCACCCCGTTTGCCCTACGTAGAAATGGCCACAGCTAAAGGGAACTTTATATACCACACCCATACGACAGTCCGTAAAATTGTTCTTGATGTGCTTCACTTTTTTTTTTTTTGCCTTTCACCTGCTCCTTTTTCCTCTGCACGGCAGCGCATATTTTACCTGGCTTATTGGGAGCAGTGAAAACACTTGCAACTTTTTTGAGCCTGTGCGATGCTGAATTAATGCAGGGAATAGTCGCTACTCTTTTCTTGCTATTATTGCCTTCTGTAATCACGTCCGTTCCCCTCGAAATCGACTTCTTTAGGCGTTCAGCCACAGTGGCCACTGCCACGCTAGGCTAACCAGCTGCTAATAGGCGCCGGACCTGTGCATTAAAACTGGCGATCATTTTGTGCATGCACGATCAGGTGAGAGAAGACTTAAGGCACGACATGGCAATTCCGTTTTTTACTACTTTAGAATGCTTGGATTGAAAGTTTAACAATGGCTTCGATGACCTAGGGGAGTACTAGGGATTTAGATCTAGGGCAGACATTTCCTATTTTAATAATTCTACGAGTGATTACTACCTGGTGTATAAGTCTACTGCACACATTTATCGCTAGTTAAGGCAATAGTATTGTCAATGTTAGCGCAACAAAGCAGTAAAAAAAAAGACTAACAATATTCCCGAGATAAAAAAATTGGAGGACGCTTAAGCTTCGCCTTCAAGAGTGGGACGCGACAGCGTTCCCGTCGACCCGCCAAGGGGTATAAGAGAATGCGCTACGGCACAGCGATCACTTACGATGCGCCCCGCATCGGACTTAGCGCCCACCTATCACGCGGTGAGCGTCGAGCAACGCAGCGTTCGGCGCGGCAACGAAACGTGCGCCTGAGCGAACGGAACGAACCAAAGAACTCGGTGTCTCGGAGGGGAAACGATCTACGCCAGCCAAACGTCGCGATCGGCACGGGCAGAGAGATAGATAGTAATCTAAAGAAAGGACCGGGAGTACGGCGAAGCGTCGTCAGGGGAGGGGAGGGGGAGTCCCGCGACGCGCCTCCTGTCGGGGCAGCGCCGTACATTGAGAGGAGGGGGTCTTCTGTGTTTGCCGCAAGATGGCTCTGCGTGTGTGGAAAGCGCAGAAGAAATGCAGCGGAAACGCACTTCGCAACTCGTGGAATTGTGACTTCTGTACGTTACATGTTCATAATTACCGATATACAACGCAGTATAACTTTCCACGGCTCGTTTCGAAGGCAACATCGCATTCACTAGAGGCGCGTTTGCACCGCTTGGAAGCATCGAACTCGTGGCTGAGTGGTAGCGTCTCCGTCTCACACTCCGGAGACCCTGGTTCGATTCCCACCGGGCCAATCTTGGAAGTTGCTTTTTATTTATGAAGCGCCTGCCGTGATTTATCGCTCACGGTCAACGCCGCAAACGCCGACACCGGCTTTTCTGCGACACGAGCTCCTTAACGCTATCGCGTTAAAAATGGTCCGCGACCCTAATCTTTGACTTCGGTTTCTCTTAATGGCACTCGGACCTTGGCGTTGGTGTTCTTTAAAGGGACACCAAAGGCAAATAGCAAGTTAAAGTGACAGATTAGTGCTCGAGAATCTCTAAGGCGTCAATACTATCGCGAACGGAGCTTTAATAATCGGTAAATTGAGGTAAATGCAGGACATGATTAGACTCCCCCGGGACATTCAAGCACTTACCCGATGATGAAAGCACTCCTCAGTTAACCAGTCACTAGTACTCAACTACTCGTTGCAAAAAACATACTTGTATCGTATTACAAGATGAAATAAAATTCTACTTGTACAGTTCTACTTAAAGGAAAAAAAAATGCCCTGACAACGACGCGGGAAGTCGATAGGTTTCGTTTTCGCTCGACTCCGCGCCGCCCACGCTGGTTTTGCTGGCTCTCGAAACTCGCACAAACTGCAAGTAGCACAGAATTCAACTTCCATGTGACATCACGGGATGCCTGAATGGTCTATGCGACTTGACCAAAAAGCAGCTGCAGTGGCGAACCCGCCGCTGTCTTGGCTCAGTACTGCTGTCTGCCGGCCGTTTTACTCACTGACGGCAGCAAAGGGTGGTGATGGCGTCTGCAGTCACCACTCCCCCGGTTCAGTGGCAGATTTGAATTTCCAATATTCCGACCCTTCAGATGCAATTTTCTCGTGAACGGTCTTTCTTAGCACGAAACAAGCGTTGCGAGGTTTCAGGAACGGTATGTAAACAGTCCACGTCGACTTAATATTTGCCTTTAGTGTCCCTTTAAGTTAACTGCAGGCGAATGCAACGCATGAACCGAACTCGGAGGAAACCGCTTTCCATTAATTAGCCGGTTAAATGTGCCACCCTCATGTATGACGTCGTTACTTCCGCTTCTACTTCCGGGTTTCCAGGAATTTCGCGAATCGTGCTCACGTGGCGGGTATCTAAATCCGTGCTTGGGTGTACGGACATCAGCAATTTCCAATGAAACACTTCAGTAATTGAACTTATGCCGATATATCTATAACGAAACCCAGTAATATTGTACTGCAGTATTTTTTTCTATTTTCCGATTCATTTTGAATTTCGCCTCATCGTCTTAGAAATCTCGAATTAAAATTATTCAAGACACTTCAGTAACTCGACTTGTAAACTTATGCTCTGATAAAACCCATAAATTTTTTACAGTACTTCTTTTAAAGTTTTTCTTCCAGATTTCTTTCGAATTTCCAGCACGGTCATCTCGGGAGGTGAACCGGAACTTCTGTGCAAGAAACAGAAGTGTCACTCGATGCTCAATGCACTAAAAATAAAACGTCCGATGTTTGCAACCTTGAACAATTGCAAAACTATTTCCAGCAAAGTCTTTTCTCTCTCCAGCAGCTGAAATAAGCGACTCCTGTAATTTCTTTAAAAGGTTACCAGCGTATGCTGCCTTCGTTTGAAACGGAGCAAGGCTTTCGAGCACTTATTGTGAGCAATTTTTATAAGCTAGTAATACATCAACATACATTTCGTCGCAACATAGTCGGCAATCACACTTGCCATGACCAAGCCTCCCATTCCAGCAAAATATAAACATGTAACCTATAGCTATGTCAGGACAATGGGAAGCAGATGATAGCAGCTTTATCACACATTCTAAAACTTGATGTAAGACTTTTTTAAAAGAGCTGTTTTATCAAACTCATTTAACTTCACATTGAGATTTTCTATAGTGTTTCATGCATTTTTGCTTAAGCAAATTGAATAGTTTCTGAACAGTAACCAAGGGAGTGTTAGCCAGCACCACTCTATCTATATGAAGGCAGCACAACAAAAATAGGGCACCTTGGTTCATTCTTGTTCATCCTACTATAGTAGGAATTAATTTCTGTACTTAGGTTGCAAGGGCTGGGCGACAAAGCCAAAGGAAGAAAAGTTCTGTGCACTTGATGTTATTTATTCACAGCTCATGCATCTTCTGCCTTGGTTGTCCTTGTGTAGATGATTTGGCTGTGGTGCTTGACAACCTGTTTGATGAGTCCTGCAAAGACAAAACAAGTCTCACTAAATCATTTCACTTCTGCTGGATGAAAAGCAAATTAAAAATTTGTCAACATATTTAAATCCGAGAACCAGGTCATTACATGTACACACAATGCTTCTTCCAATGTAGGGCGTGAATCCAGATGAATGACCCTTAATTTCTGCTTTAGCAATAACAAATACTTAGTCAATCCACTTGCAAATTGATGCAGCAACTACGCCCTTAACGGGAGACTCTCCTCGAAAAAAAAAAAACATTAAAAAAATATTTGTACTAGATATTTGAAAATCCGCCCACTTGGTAAGCATTACAAGTAGATCCTAATTTTTTCCAGAATCACATGAAAATAACCTTTCACATTAATAATTTTCTTATACTAACGAAATATGGCACGCATACTCTTGAAGATATAGTGCTGATACCTACTTGAAATTACAAAATCTCCAGCAAGTAGTTGCAAAAGTGCAAGGTTTCCTCAGGGAATTGAGGAAAAAGTTAGTTGAAATGCTCTAATCTGTTTGCAGTTTCAGGTTTTGCACATGCTGTTTAGCTAGATAACGGCACTTTGTGAAAATTTAGTACGTAAAAAAGTGCCCACAAAGATGGCTGCATTTTGCTATTGTGCATCACCTAACTGAAAAACTATGACCACACAAAAAGTAATGACATACTTGAAATCTGCATAGAAAGCTATAATTGGCTGAATTTTGAAACCTCTAGTACAAGTAATAAAAAAAAAAGTCATTTTGAGGAGAGTCTTCGCTTAACTTGTACATTTGCTTCTTTTAATAACCGCTCGGTGGAAGATAACTGGGTATGCTTCAAGAATAAAATGTCTGCTCTAATTAACAAATATATCCCGTTGATCTCGATAACAAATGACAAAACAAATCCTTGGTTTACTAATGCCCTACGTAAGCTCAGGAATAAAAAGAAACGTCTGTACAATACCGCTAAACGCGTCAATACTGCTCCTTCGTGGGAAAGGTACAGCCTTTGCTTAAAAACGTACTGTTCTGCCTTAGCTACAGCTAAAAATAAATATTTCTCCACAGATTTACCTTCTCTCTTAAATTCGAATCCGAAAAAGTTTTGGCGAGTTATATCACCTGACCGTGACTCTAACCGTATAGCCTTGCATAGCGATACAAATACTCCCCTTCCTGACAATGAGTGCCCCTCTGCGTTTAATACGTTTTTTTCATCGATTTTCAGTCGCGAGGATCATACCAATGTACCTGATGTTGCTGATTATGACTGGCAATTCATGGAAAGTATTGAAATCTCGGTGGAGGGAATTGCATGTCTTATTAATAATTTGAAGTTTTCTACTTCATCTGGCATTGACAATATTAGTTCCAAGATATTAAAAAGTACCATTTCTATATCCAGTAACATCCTGTACCATATATTCAAGCAGTCTTTGTCATCGGGACAGCTGCCCAATGACTGGAAAATGGCCAAAATCATACCCATATTTAAAACTGGGAATAAACACTCCCCGGAAAATTACCGCCCAATTTCATTGACCTGCATTTGCTGCAAGATGCTCGAACATATAATTGCTTCTCATATTTATAATCACCTAGAGTCCAATAATTTCTTTTTTCGCCATCAACATGGTTTCAGGAAAGGATTATCATGTGAGACACAGTTACTCGAATTCACGACTGACCTGCACCTTAACATGAACAATAACCAGCAGACCGATTGCATTTTCCTTGACTTTTCCAAAGCATTTGATCGTGTAGCTCATTGTTGCCTTATTGCTAAATTAACTGCACTTCGAATTGACTCCTTCACTTTAACATGGCTTCGTAATTTTCTTTCGAATCGTCAACAATTCACAGTAGTTAATAATATTGCCTCGTCTCCTACTTACGTTACTTCTGGTGTGCCTCAGGGCAGCGTTTTGGGCCCTTTACTCTTCCTAATTTACTTAAATGATTTGCCACTTAATGTTTCTTCTTGCTTACGTATTTTCGCTGATGACTGCATTATTTACAGATCAATTAACAGTACTGATGACCACCTGGCCCTTCAAAATGACCTTAGCCTAATTCATAATTGGTGTAACACCTGGTTAATGGCTTTAAATGTATCAAAATGTCAGGTAATTTCTTTTAGTCGTAAGCGTGACAACTCACATTTTTTATACAACGTCAATAGTAAAGAATTGTTACATACAGTATCGTACAAATATTTGGGTGTTCACCTAACCGAAAACCTCTCCTGGACAGACCATATTGCAGCCGTTTGCGCAAAGGCTTCAAGGACTTTAGGTTACCTACGTCGTAATCTGGGTAATTCACCTTCAAACATCCGCAAATTGGCCTATCAGACATTTGTTCGTCCACAGCTCGAGTATGCATCATCCATTTGGTCCCCACATCCTACATACTTAATCGACATGCTTGAATCAGTCCAGAACCGAGCTGCCCGTTTCATTTCACGTAACTATAGCCATCACTCCAGCGTAACGCAAATGAACTCGATCATTCCATACAGCCTTTAGTTCTTCGCCGTAATATCGCTCTGTTATCCTTGTTTCACAAATATGTTTATAATGCCACACAGTCCACACTACATATCCAGACCACCTCGAGCACGTCTCGTCGATTAAATAACCACTTAAGTTTTGCGCGCATGTACGGTACGACACATGCTTTTAACTTTTCCGCACTCCCTACGGCCATTCGCTTGTGGAACAATCTGCCTGATCACATTGCTTCCCAGTCAGATCAAGAAAAATTTCGTCATCTCCTACACGAGCATTTTTCATAATAGCACTTACAAATCACTTTATCTTGTTTCTAACACTTGGCAATCTGCTTCGAACTTCTTGTGATAATTTTTTTTTTGATGCATTGCTATCTCGCTCTTGTGAATTGCTATGTTATGCTGTGTCGTGTGTTCACTTGTATGCCCTGTATATATTATTGCTTTTTTGCGTCTTTTCCCCTGAATATCACTTCAAGAATTGTACTCCCTAATATGTTCATTTTTTGTGTACTTTACTTTCTAGTATTAATGTCTTACGTTAAGTTTTACTCAAGTTATTTCCTTAAGTGTGCCTTTGTGGCCTTTCATTACTTCAGTTGTTTGTTTCATGTTTCAAATGTTGGTGAGCCCTGTATTGAGGTGTATCTCTTGTTTACCACCTTAGAAGGCTGCTTACTCTGTAACCCCCCTTACACAATGCCCCCATGGGGCCTGTAAGGTATTTTAAATAAATAAATAATATTTGTACTATAGATTTGAAAATCCACGAACTTATAATGCATTTCAAGCAGATTTCAATTATGTCATTAGTTTGTGTAGCTGCTATAGTCGTTGAGTTAAGCCCTACACAATGGTAAAATAGTGATTTTGCATGTACTTTATTGTGTAATGAAAAAAATGAAGGCGGGGGCCTGTGACCTATGCGTCACGCGATCCTTGAGGTCTGGTATGGGAAAACGCAGGGAAGGAATTTTGCTTATGAAGGCTAGACGGGGCGAGTGGAGAGAGAGCGTCTTGCTTGGCAGTGGAGCCCACCTGCTGAAATCGTGGGTTCGCAGCACTGAAATATTTCTAGCTTGACTATTAATGAGCCCATTTGAAGAATGTTTGTGGCAGAATGCTCCCTAGAGGACACGTAACAACTTCCAGCGTATCACCAAAATTTGCTATGGGGCCTGGTGAGGGCCCTTTAGAAGTCGTTCAGGAAGCAATCCACTGCAAAAACTTTTAAAGGGTGTGTAGTAGCAGGAAAGACAAAAGCAAAAAAATGAAAGAACGCAATTTGAGAAGGGAAGCGAAATTAATTTCCTGCCTCCTATATGTGGAAACGTTTCGCATAGCCACTGCTTTGTACGCTTGCCTTATGTTATATCGCCCGATGCAGTCACCCTCTAGTAAGCATATGAAAAAAAAAAAACCCTACTTAATTCAATCTGAATACCAATGAGCAGTGTTTGTGTTATTCAAAAAGAGAAGAGAAGGGAGAGGTTAGTAGAATGCAGAGCAAATAAAATGTATTCGAAAAAAAAATTGCAAATCGAATCGAACATTCTTAAATACGAATAAAAAGGAGATGCATACATAAGCAAATATTTTCGAATATGAGCTATTTCTATCAACTGATGGCAAGCTCAGTGGTATGAGGCCCAAACTTTGTCATAATTGAGAGTCTCAAGAGCTTGTAAATCGGCCTCCACTGTCCTGACACACTCCCAGCCCGCGCACAACACCTCAGCGTTGTGCTTCACTGCTTTAAAGAGTTTATTTTGGTTTGGATGAGGGACACTTGCATCTCGGCATCAGCCACTTTTTTTGAGCTCAAACACCTTAAAAACGGCGGCAGCACGCTTCCTTTTCCGCTCATTCCTCAATGCATAGGTCCTTTCTGCTCTTGTCCTTTTTCCGCCACTCGTTCACCCCACGGACCATTTGAAGCATCTTCTTGGTCAGTTGCACAGTTCACGTCCGATTTTTCAAACTCGCCAGGGGCCGCAAAAACGTCCGAAAAATCGGCCAATTGGAAAAAATAAATGCATGTCATTTACTGCCCTTAAAGGCTCAAACCGCCACAGGCCCATTCGAAAATGCTCTGAAGGCCTGTCAGTACATGCATTAGGCATATCAGTGCTCGTGCTGTGACAGGAGATACCAGGTGCACGCATGTTTAAGGCATACATACTGTGTCCCGTGGCAATAGCCCCTTCCCACGCTTGTTATGCTTCACTGCAATACTTTTGCGTATGCTTCACCAAGTAATACTTCTGTACAGAGGTGAAGCTGACTATCAGAAACCGGCATTATGCAATGAATTCTCTAAATGCAAAACATGGCACCCAACTGCAAGAAGTTTAATAGCAAACGTTGAAGCAGCTAGGTCTAGCGTTGCCGCAGTGGTGCCTTTAATCCCATTTCGGACCTGCGGTAACGGCAAAAAAGTGCAGAAAATTGGACAGCAAAGGGTTCTTGCGCCTGAAATTTCAGACGTTCCGATACATTGACTCTATGGGTTACGTGCCGCCGCCGCGAAGCCGTACAAATTATTGGGCATCCGGAAAGCTGGTCGGTGACTGTACATTGGCAACTCCTCCAGCCAAGGACAGGGTATCAAAGACGATTCCTCTCCGTTACTCGAGCCTGCATTACCGTGACTTTCGACCCTTTCAATAAAATTACAGCTTATTTTCTCTAATAGAGGCACAAATTCCCCGAGTTTTTCCATACTACTCAAAATCCCTGAGAATTGCCGGTTTTCCCAGTTGGTAGACACCCAGATTTGATATAAAATTGGGTTAGAACATCATGCTTGCTTATTTGCGCTCTTTGTTAGTTCCACATTTTTGTATGTCCATATTTATTATGCCATGTAGAGTTTGTAGATAGCTCACCACCAGGCAAATTATGCAATGAAGCTGAATTCCTTAAATTTCCGGAAAGTTATTCTGCAAGAAAACTAGATGTATATTTAAAACTAGCACATTGAAATACATTAACTCTGCAAGTGTCATCAAAATTGACAAACTTAAAAAAAAAGTTTTCAGGCACTGGGTCCCCTTTAAAGCATGCCTTATATGTTGAAAAACACCATTATAAGAATGATAATTGTCAACATGAAAATGGTGCAAGTACACCTGTAACCGGTATAATGAAAAGGAAGAAACTACAGCACAGCACACAGAGCAGGTTGTCTTTTAACATGTGTAATAAACTTATTTCAAGGAACAAAGAAAGCCTGGTTCCAGCACAGTATGTTCAGAGTGATCGTTCAGTTCACTTTAACACTCAGAAGGCCCACTCACCCTTCTGGAGCAGTTCTTCAAGTGCCTTGCGGGCAAGAGAGCCTCGCACCTTGAGTCGCTCAGAGACAACAGAGGGTGTGATCAGCTTGTAGCTGGGCACCTCTTTGAGAAGCTTGTCATACGTGGCCTTGTCGAAGAGCACCAAGTTGTTCAACTTGTCACGTACTTTTCCCTTGGACCACTTCTGCACATAGAAAAGCACTGTGACAGTCACTCTCAAGACATCCAACCAACCACAGATACTTGACTAATATGAGCGAAAATTATCCAAACAGGTTCAGGAACCCTAAGCACTATGGTGGAAACATAATATACCAAGGAAACAGAAAGACTGCACATGCTAATTGCCCAAGCTTAAAGCCGGAAATTTCTGAATACAAAACCGATAACGTTTTCAGGGTTGTGGTGCACTTTTAAGGCTCAGTGACAAATTCATTCCGAACAGCAACGTTTACTTGCCAAACATTTACAGCACAGACAAGTCATCTTAGTTTGAATGGGCCCTGAACCACTTTTCATAGAAGTGCTGCTGCCCGAGCATAAGAACAGGCTCTCATGCAGCCTAGCGCAAGCAGCAACTGTGTACCAAGGAACTGGCAGCCAACTAAATCTTCCTTTAAGAGGGGACTGTCGATCTTAAAAATAGAAAATCGCGACAAAAAAAAAAAGTTTTGGCATCTGTAATGTTTAGTCTACATGTTATCAAAACGCTTTGCCCCAAAATGCACCCAAAGTGCCGGAAAAAATTTATTTTGTCGGCGTGGATGGCGAGATATTACCCAAAAAATTTGGAAGGCGCTTAACCCTTTCGCTGTCACGGACGTACCGGTATGTTCTCTATCGTGCGCTCAAAATTTCACACCTGAGCGCAAAGCTGGCGCTCCTGGACTGGCCCCGCCAATTGCTGGCCTTTTCTACAAGTTCGTATTTTCGCCTTGGCCTGTGTCAGTACATGTATTGAGTACGGTGCGACTGCCACCCGCGCCTCTCTCTTTGCTGAGTGACGTGGTGGCTCCACGTTCGCTGTATCATGCGTCGTGCGCATGTGGTTATGGGTTAAAGGGTTGTCTGCCACCTCCGCTGGTTGGAAGGTTTTTATTTTTCTTCTGTTGGTGTGTCTGGTACGGCGCGTCAAGTTTAGAGGCACGCGTCATGCCGTTGCCTCTCCGAAAAGAGTGAATTGATTGCTACTTTCGCTCTCTCGCCGCACCCTCGCTTCCAACTTGCAGCAGTAAACGTAAAGCCTTCCGAACTTTGTTTTAGCCTTTTTCTATCTCCCTCTGTCTTCTTGATCACGCAACGTCCCATTTCTCTCCGTTGTGCGGGCAACTGAAAGCGCATCCTCTCTGCGTGCGCGGTTACTTTCGGATGGCTGAGCGTGCGGACTTTCGTCTGCTCATTGGAGCGGTGGCTCAATTCCGATTCAGAATGCGAGCCGAGCTCGGATTCGGAGTCTCATGCGAGGAAGAGGCGAGTTCCACATCGTCAGATTTGGATGTTGAACGGATGTTATAGTCAGGCTGATGATGATGTTTACTAACAACAGCTGCAGGACATTGAAATGTGCATTTTGCATTGACTATGTTGTTTGTATACCAATCATAATCAAAAATAAATTGCTATGTTCATTCCTTGTTATGCTCGTTCCCTGAAACCAAGCCGACACTGGGGGGGCATCACGGCCAGGCAGCGAAAGGGTTAAGCTTTGACTTTAAAAGTGGCATGCGAGAGCATTCAAAGACTTTTACTGCTTTTCATGCTTCCCAGCAACTCCAGCACAACTGCCGCAGCCCAACGATTGGAAGAAGGCTGGAGAAAAACTTCAAAGACTTTTCAACACCAGCTATCAAGCAAAAATCAGATTTTCTTGCTCACACCAAAGCGACTACGGCAGACTCAGATGCGCTGGAGGTGGACTTAATTACCTTAAGCCTCGATTCTATAAATTCTCTCCTGTCTTGAGTAAAGCGCATGTTACAGCATGACAGCGAGCAAACGTTTACATGAACCAGTGTCGTCAAATTAAAAAAAAAAAAAATGCAACAGGAACCCCCAAATTTAATATTTCTACTTCAGACACCAGTAATTCCCACGCATTCAATAGTTTTCAATCAATTAATTCAAGAACTTCCTTTTTTTTGTCTAGAAACTGCCGATTCACTGCAGGCACCTTCATTCACAGAAAGATGTCATCTGCTTTGTCTTTTATGAGCACTCAGTGGGTGATCGCCCAACCGTACCGCTGGTTCCAGGCGGGCCTCCAATGCTGCTGTTGACGTACACTTTCATCGTGCCAGTCTTTGGCAATACATTTGCGGGTTGTTTGTAGCTTGAGCAGCATCCCTGTTTACATGTGATAATGTTCAGTTGACTGAACGCACATAACATTTGCATTCGACCAGGGCAGCACCAGCATGAATATATCAAACTCGGCCGATTCGAAGGATTTTTATCGGAAGCCTGTTGACTTCATCCCAGAACGGGAGCGAGTTTTCCCACTGAAGTTCAATGGCAGCAATTTTTCTTATCGCAGATTAAAAAATTGCACTAGGGGCACTGAGCCATTAACTACACGCGATGGCTCCAGAACGGCGTATGGATGTATGTAGTTGTGACTGGCACCCGCTAGAGGGGTACACTACTGAAAAAAAAAGAAAGGCGCAAATTCAAAGCGCTGGGCGTGTTCCGATATTCAGCACCGTTACGTCATACGTGCACGGCGATGTTTTGAAGAAATGAGTAAATTTTAAAAACTTCCGACTCTTCGAAATAACAATGTAGAAAACCAAAAACCGCTGCAAAAACGTTTAGAAGACTTAAAAACTTAAAATCCACGCCTCCTGCAATACAACAATTTCGCCTGCTAAACAGTGTAAGAACCTACTAAATTTAACGGAGAAACCTCTAATTTGGCAACGCGAGTGCGGTGTTCCCATAGAGATGGTCATCTTGTGTGGAACCTGCAACGATGCTGCGTCGGCATGGCCAAATGTGCAGCCCGTTCCTCGTGAACGATCTTGCTGTGCTAGAAATGCGGAGCAGGAGTAATTGTCAAATGGCATTAATGACATTCCTTGTGATTAGGCATTCATCTCGGGCGCGATCTGCAGTGATGCTGCGTCGGCCAAACATGCAACCCATATCTTGTATACAATCTCGCCGCACACCAAGCACACGAAATCGGCAAACCATTTTTTTTTGCAATAATAAATGTTTAACACTGCAGCATACATACTAGCACATGTGCCAGGGGCATACTAACCTGTTATAACTGGTAACGTGTAAGCGCTTCATTATACTATATCGAGATCTAGGAAAGCTACGTATTTTTTTCCAGCCTCAAATATTTTTTTTTTGTTCAGCAGTAGCCATACTGTCAATACTGTATTTTGATGATACACTAAATTGCCAATTGTTGGATTTGAAAACTGCTTGCAGAACTACACTCTACAAACAGTCTGCTGTCCACTCATGCATTATTGCTTTCTGCCCAATACGTTTTACCTATTGTCTCCACAAGCAATAGTAATGGAATTTAATTATTTACTTTATTAAAAGATCATTGCATTGTTGCGATCAACTCAGAAAGTTCAATGAGATTAAGGGGCACATGGGCCATGGAGACAAAAATATTCACAAACTGATTTTTAATTTTTGTTATTCTTCCAACTCCCATACCAGGGTGCACCTGCTGGCAAGAAATTAGCTCAAAATGAGATGTCATTGAGGAAGAAAAGACTGCGTTAGTCTTATGAATGCTCGGTTTTCCCCATGAAAGTTCTGAAATGACGTTTCTGTCATGCACCATTGCAAAACCATCATAGCCAGGTCATCTTGGTCTTGTTTGAAAAAGCATCTTTGCAGCTTGCTTTGCTGCCAACTCAACCCTCAATGCTGCTTCAGAAAGAAACTACCTGATGTTGTAGCATAAAATGTCATTCTTGCACTGTGCCTAATTTTGTGCATTTTTTTTCCATGTCAAAAATTTTCGGGAGGCACTGTGTCCCTACTACTCATTCAATCCTCTTGATTTCCTTTTTCCCTATATGTTACGAGAGTCAGAGTGCACGAAAGCTATGATATAGTGCTTTAGAACACTGCAACATTTTGAAATTTGTAGCTTTAGAATGTGATAACGCAAGCTAAAATACAGATATAAACATTAAAATGCAAACTTGCATTCTTTGAACAGTCGGGAAGATACCTTCTTAATTATAGCTCTTTAGTGCAGTACGTTTCTTGGAATTCACATCACAAACTTATAACACAAAACTAATTGACTTTTTTTGCACTAAGAAACAAACTAATAGCATATTTGTATATAGCATACAAGATTGACTTTCAGAGCCAAGTGCAGGTGGTAAGACCTGCCAAAACAAGGTTTTCTGTGTGCGGCCAAACAAAGAAAAGCTGAATAGGTGCAATTCAATATCAATTTAGTAAATATTTATTCATCCTGTATTAGGGATTGGAAACTTGGTCATGTACCACAAAGACAAGGAGTACAGGTGGCGAGTGTGCCTCAGTATATAGTGCTACACCCAAGAGGTGAGGAATGCAGCAAGATCTCACTGAGGTGATCACTTAATGTTGCGCAATGTCTGGACCTGTTGGGGCAATCAACAGCTCACCACAGGAATTCGTTCGCGCTGCATGAGCATTCGTGTAAGACAACAAAACAGCAGCCATGGAACTTGCACAGCAATGCACTGCCCATGATCTTGCAGTATACCAAAAGAAAACCTGACCCCACCTACTATACTGTTCCAGCAATTCCTCACAGCAAAGCTAAAGCTACAATGCCTACAAGTGCGAATTATTGTGCAGCAAGATTTAGTGCCACAGTCTGAAACTAAAAGGCCTTAACAAGTCTCATTGGCAGGTATTTACTTGGAAGCTTTTCAGCA
This sequence comes from Dermacentor albipictus, assembly GCF_038994185.2. Lineage (NCBI taxonomy): Eukaryota > Metazoa > Arthropoda > Arachnida > Ixodida > Ixodidae > Dermacentor > Dermacentor albipictus. The sequence goes on along the minus strand of NC_091824.1, from coordinate 169,636,922 downwards.
AGTTACAGCAATGGTTTTTTTCTAAGACTGTGCTTCGCATTTAAATGAAAGATTGACACAAAAGCATCAAATGGCCTACTGAGTGGAAGTGGTGCCTGTAGCAGCGAAACGGCATTTAAATTCGCACTAGCTGCAACGCCGCGTGACGTGCACACCTCGACAGAGCAGTGCAGACTTGCTGCCATGCCACGTGTTGCATGAAGGGAGAGGGCATCACCACGATGTACTCGCTCTCGGAGGCCTTTGTTAACTGCACATTCCCTCTCTCGCCGGAGTTCTAATTTCACTTTGATAATCGCTTATAAAAAAATTAATGTATAAAACAATACATCACCTGCCTGTGAGTTCATAACTCGGAAGGACTGCCCAGCGGCGTTCAAATGGACAATGCTCTCACATTCAAAACTCGTAAGAAGTGCTTAGATGCCTTGAATTTTTGAGTTCTACGATACTGAAAATAGAATTCTACACTTGTTAAGAGTGAAAATGTGCAGAGAAATCAATGTAACACTACCATATAGACATTTGTATTTAGAAAGTAAAAGAGTATTAAAAAACTGGTATCTCGAAGATGCCTGCCTTATCAGTATAGGAGGGAATGTTAAACTGCTGCTATCCCGTCAGCTGATCTTGCTGCCCAGTTCCACAGTGTTAGATGCTGCCATAGCCTGTGCTGCAGCAGCAGTTAGCAGAAACGGCGTGGAAGGACACCATTTTTCCTGTAATACATCAAGCATTAACATTTGCTCCCTGATGAATAGCGATCAGAAACATATGCTTGAAAGTTGTACACAGTGAAAGCTGACATCATGCTTCAATTCAGCGACCCCGTTGTTGTACCGCTAACAAGGCATTATGTGCATATTATATTGCACAGCAAAAACAGCCCCTACAGAGTTCCATTACAGACCTGTGATAGATGGAGAGGCACCAGAGTAGCCTAACGGTATCAAAGAACACAATCCAAAGAGCATTTCATTTTACTTGCCTTCTTCTTGGCCTTGCCTCCGGAGGATCCCTCCTTCTTCTTGGCAGTCCCCTTCGTGTCCGTCTTTTTCTTACTATCCTGTTTGGGCGGCTGAAATATGCAAGCAAAATGCCAAAGCGTAAGTGGGCTTAAGTCCCGACGCATGAACACAAATGTGTTTTTTGGTACGGTGACAACTTGCGCGTGCTTGAAAAACTGGGTTCGAATAGCAACGCACGCGTATCACACTGCATGAACGGTACTTGTGTTCTCAAAGCATGAGGAATTCATTGCAAGAACCAGTAAGGTTTGCAGCACAAAGGCATAAAAAAAAACGCAACAATCTACACTTACTTATGACGGGCTGAAAAACTGGCACAGCGACAGTCCTAAATTTACCACTTGTGGCCAAGAACGTGGCGTGCTATTGACAACGATAAGCAGCGCACAGGGCCAGGAACGTAGGTACGTCCGACCTTTTAACGCTATAAACGAAATATCGCACTCCGAGCTTCTTAATTAGAGTGAGTTTGGCACACTGGAGCAATCAAATGCACCTCGCGCATAAACGCTCACACAGTGCCTCGAACATGCCCAGTAGACGGACTAGGGAAAATAGGCAAACGAGCATACTGCTACAGTCTACGCCAAACCCCTGGGTCTAGAAATTAGACTGAGGCACACGCGCGAACATACACACATGAACAGCTGTATCACTACGTGATTAGCCTCGTCCGAGTTCTCGGTACCGCTGCATCACACAAGCACGCACATGCGTAGAGATCTAGGCCTTGCATGCAACACGTGTGCCATAGTTGAAGACACTGAATATTTCACCAAATAGCTCAGCAGTTCTTGATTCAGTTAAACCTTATCCTCTTTAAAGAGCTCCACAGAAAGCACGAAATACTGAATATAGTGGCTAACTACAAATTACACGGAAACAGCGAACATACCATCTCCGGCGTCTATTCGGACAGAATGCCGCAAAAGAAAAGGCCCTTACGCCTACCGGAAAGAACCCCGTGCCAGCGCTGACAACTCGATGTGGCCAGGAGAAAAGCGAAAACCCTCCTATGTACCTGATCAGGAAGATTCTTTCAGACTGTATATACCTGTCAAGACAAGATTAATAAATATTTAGAATAACAAATTCACTTTAATCCTCATAGCTTGGTTTTGCATAATGTTGAAATGAGGTTGCTGTAAAAGATGGTAAAAATTAATTGACTAAAATGTTTATATTGAAACAAAATTATATTGTAAGGCAAATTTATTATTCCATAGTGTAATAATCAAGTAATAGTTTAGTATGATAATATTTACACCAGTTAGCGTCAACAAGTTGCACATTTTATTACTTTAAATATTATTTAGACGAAGCCGCGTAGCCGTCAAGCAACACTGCATAAAACGTCTTTCCGTCAGTGCGGAAGTCCCCGTGTCCTTTTTGCTTCAGTCAGGCTCTGCCCTAGTAAGTGCGTTTTTTCCATCTCTGCATTTTCGGGAAATATCTGTTTGTGAGTAATCAAATGTTCGGATGTTTGTGTCCGCCAGTGGGAAAAGTGTCCTGGAAGTACATTTTCTAGTGATGTGCTTATGTTGTATGTTTTTCATGTTAGTGTAAATGGCACGTTTCGGAAGATTGCGGCCGGCGTTGTCCGATCAGGTTAACTGGCGTTTTTCTTTCTGTGGACACCGTTGTGCCAGTAATATTTATGTACATTTGCGTGACAGGACCCCGCTTGAAGTGGCCATTTGCGGAATCGTGGGGTAGAAGAGACGAGTGGCACATGTGCGTTGGCGAGTCTACCTCGTGTCATAACATTCCGCGTTCCTACGGCTATCCTACATTGAACTATGAACAGTCTGTAACGAATTAGGAAACCGCAAGAGTAACTTAAAACAGACTTGCAAGACGCAGCCAGACGGACCTGAATGACCCCGCATAGCTTGCGCTCAAAGTTCTTTTATATGTGTACCACTTAAACCATGCATCAATTTGCAGCAGAAATACGTTGATTTTATCTATCTCCGCTCTTTGCTTTATCAATTTAGTAATTTTTTTAGGAGGGGATACACAGTCTGCGGTTAACGTGGCTAGAGCTGCTTTCTTGGGCCATTGAACAATAATACAACCTTTGCGCTTGGAAGACTCCGCTTGGTAGATCCTATGTAGACTCCGAATAGGGCATACACACCTGACACACAATTTCCTACTTCAAAACAAAAACCCGCCAACTTGCGAGAAGTGCCATGAACCACTCACAGTAATGCACATTATTATGACATGTCCACATATTGAAACAACCCGCCGTGGTTGTTCAGTGGCTATGGTGTTAGGCTGCTGAGCACGAGGTCGCAGGATCGGATCCCGTCCACGGCGGCCGCATTTCGATGGGGGCGAAATGCGAAAACACCCGTGTACTTAGATTTAGGTGCACGTTAAAGAACCCCAGGTGGTCGAAATTCCCGGAGTCCTCCACTACGGCGTGCCTCATAATCAGAAAGTGGTTTTGGTACGTAAAGCCCCATAATTTTAAATTTTTCAAATATTGTAACACAGAGACGGAAGCTTTTACATAATCTCTAACTTACACATACCTTTATACCCCACCTCAATACTCGGAGATGAACCGCTAGTGCCCTTCACTGACTTTTTCAGCTTTCTAGAAGAAACCGTTTTTTTTACAAACTCTAATGTAACTCAGCTTTCGCTGCTTTAACATCTGATTTCTAAATATCTTGTGACTGGTGCAGCATAGCCTTAGTCGCTTTTGCGCAATTAAACCCGAATTAACTAACTTTGCGCTTGGAACGTTCCATGTTAATAACAGGAGGCTTACCCCTCTACCCTGAACAGGCATGCAAACGAGTGAGTTTCCAGTTTCAGCCGAGCTTGATAAATGTGCTACAGCGCTAGCCTATTTGCGTGACGATATTTTTTGCTAAAATATGTGCTTTAACTTGTATGCAGACCTGCACCAGCGAAATTTTGCTTAAGGCTTACTTTGTCTTTGCAGCTGACATGCATCAGCAAGTGTTCGTGCGTGGCCTTGATGGCCGGACGCTGGTTGTGGACCTGGCGCCTGGTGCGCGTGTTTCTGAGCTCAAGGAGGATTTGCGATCCCGCCTTGGCTTGCCATGCGACCAGCAGCGTCTCTTGCTGGCCTCGGGCAGGCCACTGGACGACGCTGACACCCTGGAGGCCGGCTGCAGCCTGGACCTGAGCCTGCGCCTGGTCGGTGGTGTGATTGAGCCCAGCTTGCGCATCCTAGCCCAGAAGTACAACTGCGACAAGATGATCTGCCGCAAGTGAGTGACAAGGATGCACCAGTCTGGACTTGTTGCCCTGTAGGAGCACTTAACCCTTTCAGGGTCAATTTATTTCATCATGTGCCAACCGCCTAGGGCCGATCTTCTTTTTGCGGATTCCGATTCTTCTAAGGGACCTGTTTCGAAAAACAAAAAAATTACTGCAATTTTTCTAGGGTGACTGTAAAGTGAGAAAAAAATATGTAGCGTTGGTATATATGTACTGTTTATTCATCAATAACAACAATAAAAAAGGAAATAAACTTATAATTGAAATATTAATCACTTGTTATACACATAGTTCAAGGCTTAGAAAATGCGCGCACGAGAATATTTTGCAAGTCTAGACTAATATTTACATCCATAGCGTAATTGAACTGCGTAGATGAGCGCACTCCAAAAAAACTGTGTGGTTGTGTGCCCGTTCGAAAGCAAAACGTGTGACAAACTGCCGTTAATCTTCGTCTTATCGCCAACCAGAGGCAATCTGTTTTCGCGAGTCTCAAAAAAGAAAATGCATGCACGGCGGCATCCTTCCTATGCACACCCCTGTGAGCATACAACGGGCGAGAGAACGGTGGTCGCCCTTTGAGCGATTAGTAACGATGTAGCCATCACTTTTGCGAGCGCAAGAAGCCAAAACTGCCTGCGGAACAAAACCCAAACTGCCGCTCGCCAATGTGCGAGCGGTAGTAATAGACACGCCGGAGCAAATTAGCTCTAAAACAAACCATGCTATAAAAACCGAGAGAGGGAGGCGCGAGAAAAAAATTCCTTGTATTGCCGCATAGTGTCAGCATATGCCAGGAAAGAAAAAAAATTTGAAAATTGGAGCGCTTTTTAAACATACAGATGGCACCGTAAATAAATGGCATTGACCATTTTGGACTTCTTTGCGGTGCTGTATATTTACGTCATTGGCCCTGAAAGGGTTAACAGACATGTTTAACCTCAAATGAGGGTAAATGTTGTGCTTGACATGAAGTTAGGAGAAAAGACAACCTCGTTTAACATTGCCTTGAGCCACTCTATTCAGCAATAGAAGCTGTATTCTTTGATACAAGCTCTCACTTACAATGCATACCAATTTCCTAGACCAGAAACTGCAAGCTGGTCTGTCAGAATTAGTTCCTAAACAAAGGTGTTCTTTGTCATACAGGTATGTCGACATGATGGTTGAAAGTATTGCCTCAGACATATGTGCACAAAGGGAAATGTCATTAGGTTGATGCCACATAGTACAGGGTTTGCACTGGTCATTGATACCCTCACAATTAAAGATTGCATTTTCAGGGTCTAAATGTATGGAATTTTCTTACTCTTGAAAACCCTTGAATTCTTATGATCATACAGAATAAGCCTGATTATGCAACCCGCTTTTCCAGACAAGATGCATGGTCTCGGCAAACTCTGCTATGAAACAATGCATTTAAAGTTTAAAGCTGGCGTGAGAGTACACACATTTTGCTTGATACAACACGCAAAACTGGAAATTCCCACAGTGGACGAGAGAGAAACAGGTGCTGGTTCCTCTTCCTGCATTTGATGCTGCTTTCGTCGTCCTTTTGGCCTGGCACAATGCATTTCTGAGGTACCACAGTTTCACACGCTTTGTCATGATTGGGCTGCTGTAGCTAGCCAGTGTCCTTCCTGGGTGCCAGAAGTGCTTCATGAAAGTTGATATGAAGATCGTATGGTGAATGTAATAATGCATACATTAGCACTGAAATGAAAAGTGCAATAAAAATGTTGCACATTGTGTGCCACAGTATTTTTGAAATTTCCTTGTAATGACCTTCAGTTTTTGTCCAGGAAAACTACAATACTTGCAGCAGATGCATGTGTGTGCCATGGGACCACCATTAACGTTTATATATTGTGGTGTGCTGCAAATTCCATATTGTTAGGCTATGCCACTCTAACATAAACAACACGGTACAGTGTGCCTGTGTGGTTCTTGTAATTACTTTCCTGTGCCACAAGCATCCTCGATGCCATGTTTCTCCAGCCTATGCAGGAAGATGGCAGTGCTGACTGTTTCACTTTGTGCTGTATGCAATGCTGTGGCATTCTGCCATGCTGTTTTCCTATGCTTGTGCACTTCTTCTCATACTCTTCTAGGTCACCTTGTTCTTTTCAACTTTTGAGTTCTAGATTTGCGTGTTGCATGTAAAAGGCAGGAAACGAAAGCATTTTTGATATTCTGACAAGTGCTGCTAATGTGCCACTGGTCTCTGATTTTGTAGCATTCAAACAAAACACTGCGATTGCAGTGCATTTTTTGCATGTCATTTACAGTTTGCAAATTCTTGCTTTTGGAAAAATAACCCACCAAGCCATTTATTTGTCTTCCTCATTATCTTTCTTTCTCATTACCTGTTTATTTCATAGCACCTTTACAACCACTGAGTAAATGCTGCTATTAGTGCTCACAATTTATCAGTGTCTTTGTAAGCTAATTGGTTGGAGCCTCAATTTTTTGAAAGTTCTGTGGTGGTCATTTGTGGGCAACTCACATCGATGGCCTACAGCAGCAACCAGTTTCAGTGCTGTGAATACAGCTGAAGTCTCTGCGACAACTGTCGCTGCGATATTTTACTTTGAGAACAATATTTTTCACAACTGCGACCATTCTCTATTGCCACCATAATGAAAATGTTCATATTTCATAAAATGCTGGTTAAACATTAGGTGTAGTAAATGTCATTGGGTGCAGTAAATGTCACAAAAGTTAGCAGGTGATAAGGGGGCCACCTATTTCGAATTCTACCTTTTTTTTTGCAAAAGTATGGAGTTATTATTGGGGAGCAGGCCACTTGCCCTAGGCATAAGTGTCAACTTGTGTCCTGCACATTGAATGCTCAATGCTGCCAGATTAGTGTGACACAGCTGTTCTATTTGTGTGCAGGTGCTATGCCCGGCTGCATCCAAAGGCCACAAACTGCCGCAAGCGCAAGTGTGGCCACTCCAACAACTTGCGTCCCAAGAAGAAGCTCAAGTAGACTGCACGTCTATGCTTGTTACCTTCTATGGTTGCTGGGCCAGGAATAAAAGTCGTCTTATGAACCTTGTATGTTTTCACTTGTATCTTGGGACACGCATTACATAAGTTCATAGGTATTGGCCTACACAGTCTTTGTGTTTGATTAAACAGATGGTGCTCGCATAAACACAAGCACCTATTGGTATTGCGATGGTGGCTTGCGTGTAATGGGCAAGTGGTGTTTTGACATCTTACGAGTACATTTTAAACTTTGGAGAACAAGTGATAACAAAAATGTACTGAGCATTCAGTGGTGGTCCAACTGTGCTACTTTGCTACCATTCTTGCCCATACCCACTTACATGCCATTTGTGACGTTCAGTATTTTTGCCTGCTTTCACGGCAATTGATCGTTTTCTCTAGGGAGTGTGCATATGCTCAAATATATGAACCAAATAGTGAATGTTCAAATAACTCGAATCACAAATGGATTACTACTACTGCTTTTAAATGCGGTATAATTTTGGTAAACATAATTGCCTGTTAATTCAACTGCTGTGACAAACTTTGAAAACAATTTCAGATGTGTAGGGTTTTCTTTAGGGCGGCATATCTTGTGCAATTTTTTCTAAGAAATGTTACGACGAATGTCCATTGCATTTATACTGGTCTTGTTGAAAAAAAAATTCAGAAGTCTTGTATTTATTTGCCAAAATTACAAGAAGATGCACACACTATACACACGCGAAAATTGCATAAAGTTCATGATGAGTTAATGAGTCACTGGCAGTTAAGTGGAACAACAGGCTCTCAATGGGATAATTTTTATGTTTGGACAATGGTTTCGTTTACTGAGTTGTGAAAATTTTGGTGCTAATTAACAGACATTATCTTTCAATACCAACCAATTTAGAGGCTGTTCCATTTAAGTGGCAATTCTGTTTACCGAGTCCACTGTATGTGCGGATCTGGACAGCTTCACAGCACCACCATTTGCCTCATAAATGACCAAAATAAGGTCAAATGAAAGGGGGCAGTCTAATGGGCATCTCTTCTACTGCGCACATCCTGTCTTGGAGGTACACTCTATTTGAAAGCAATCTGTGGTGGGTTCAAAGGCTAGCCAACCTGAGATAGATGATGGCTTCGTGTGCGCTGTGTTCTTTTGTGCCTACATGGGATGTCCCATATTACTTGAGCCAAGAATTTACACATGAAAGGTGCATTGGGAGTGAATTGAACCAAACGCATACTATTCACAATAGCCTGTATTAGCTCAGACAATTTTTTGTTTTCCCCACAACTCGCTAAGTTTAATTACCCTACTTTTTAATTATTGGCTGAGGACCCCAAGTATGATATGCAGATTTGTAGGCCACCTTCAGAAAGCACCGATCGAGTTGTTTATGATACATCTCATGTAGTCCTTTTTTCCGGGTTGCAAAGAAAGCCGATGAAATAGGAAAAAAGCCACGTGACTGAGCCCTTGTGCGGTGGTGCCGTGCTGCCGTCAAGCGTGTGTTCGGTGAACAAGGTCGGCTCCCATCGCATGAATGCGTAAATGCATGCTGCTGGCCAAGCGCTGTCAATGAGATAAAGGATGCCCTGCCACTTCCTTGTCGCCAGTCAAGATTTAGGTTGCAAAATAGAGCTGAGAGCAATCGATAATCTTTCATTCAAGCGAATCAACCAGACCTTCCTTCTCCAGACAACTTACTTAGGATCACTGAAGTTTTCAGTAGGGAAATTGCTCTCTGTTAAGGCAACTGGTCACTGAAAATAAGAGTCTGTTTGAAACTCGCTATCTTACGACCACTTGAATGTGCCATTTCCTGCATACGCAACATTATGTTTCTAAATCGCACAAACTACGATTCCAGAAACTAACATACTTAATACCACACATACTGAATTCATACAAACAAATACTAGAATTATCATTGCCGAGTATGACACATGCTTGTTATAAAAAACTGTAGATAAATTGTTCAGTAAATTAAGAATGCTGTGTTGTAATTTCTTTCATTGTTTACTGTGTACATCGTTATCTGTGTGTACATCGTTACTGTGTACATCGTTATCTATTGATGTATTTGTTTAATCATCTGCTGCTTTGTTTTATTTTTCATTATAATGTGCGTAATTACTGTCAATGCTGTCTTTTTATTGCTCTCTTGTTTTTATTTTGTTTGATGAGAGGGTGGGCCTACGTGAGATGTTTGTGACGCCTTTTAGCCTACTCTCCCTCAGTTTACCAAGCTCATGTACTGGAAAACTTAAAATAACAAATCAGTGAGAAACAATGGGCAAATAAAGAAAAGAAAGAGCGAGTGCGTGCCACGTACCGTACCTTGAGTGTCTGTGAAAATTGCCTCTTCATGTATATTCTGGATTTATAATTTGAATGTGAAACTCTCAGCATGGAGCATGGCAACAATCGCACATTTCGTTGAATGCGGAACGAACTGCTTGGTTGAAAGAAAGAAGCCTCACACAGAGTCACTGTCAACGTTGCATGTACTGAGGATCTGTGGAAATGGGTTGAAGAGATGGTCAAAGCTTATTTAAATTAAAGTACTTTTCAACTTGGACAGTACGCATATGTTCCACAGGCGGCAAAACTGGCTTACCCTTCAGCTGTAAATGTTTAGCTCTCTGCCTCATCGCCATCGCACCACTGAAGCGAGGGCGCAGCAAGGTTTGCTCCATGATCGTCTTGACCGGCGCAGGCTGCAGTCCAGCAGCAGACGACGCTGCAAACCAATAGAGAAATTTAGTGCACTGTGAGTATAAAACATATTACATGCAAGATCTCCTGTGGGAGTTATCTAAATGATGCGTAAGGAATTCCTACTAATCACGGGCTGTTTCGTCGTTATATGCTGCTGTGTTTGGTATAATTACGAGAAACACCACGAAAAAATAGTGAAATGGAGGAGCTCGGCTGCAACACAGAAACTTTAACTGAGTCTATCTTCCTACAAAGTATTTACTAAGGTAGAACGATAGAAAGCTGAGCTAGTTGGTAAGGATTCATTCGTGTTGTCCACTTCTCTACTCGTGTCCTGTCTGCACGCCTCACCTCCTTTTTTGCATAATGAATCCTTACCAACTAGCTCAGCTTTCTGTCGTTCTAAGCTTCATTTCTAGTACTCTGAGCCCTTTTCCATGTTCCCCTACTTATCCCGCGTTCGTGTTGTCCACTTCTCTACTCTTATGTCCTCATTGCACACCTCACCTCTTCTTTACTAAGGTAATCGCAAATAGAATCAGGAACACCTTAGACTTCTGTCAACCAAAGGACCAGGCGGGATTCTACAAAGGCTACTCAACAATAGACCATATTCACAGTATCAATCAGGTGATAGAGAAACGTGCGGAATATAACCAACCCTTATATATAGCTTTCATTGATTACGAGAAAGCGTTTGATTCAGTCGAAACCTCGGCAGTCATGGAGGCATTACGGAAATGGGGTGTAGACAAGCCGTACGTAAAAATACTGAAAGATATCTATAGCGGCTCCACAGCCACCGCAGTCCTCCATAAAGAAGGCAACAAAATTCAAATAAAGAAGGGCGCCAGGCAGGTAGATACGATCTCTCCGATGCTATTCACAGCGTATCTACAGGAGGTATTCAGAGACCTGGATGGGGAAGAATTGGGGATAAAAGTGGATGATACCGCTGCTTCGTGGACAATGAGCACTGGTCCATGCGTCCTGCAGTACAGGACATAATTTAACAATGTCACGTGTGGTAGACTTTGTACATGTAGACATGGTCGATGGCGCTGCCTCTTCTCGATGCGAACCATTATCTACCGTGCTGTGGTGGCTGCGAGTGTGCCGAATGCTGATAGACTTGTGCTGTGTTGCTTGCTCACCGCTTAGTTTGCGTTGAAGTGAGAGACAGCACGAAGGTCAATTCGCTCGCTGTTGCAGGCGCTATCTTGAAAGCGATCGTCTTATGTTACGGATGGATGTACGGGTTTCCTCGTTGGGTAGGCATAGAAATGCTTACACATTTAAAGGAAAAAAAGTTCTGGCAACACCCATCTCACGATGAATGTCGGCATCAATGCAATTAGCATTGAAGCAATGTAGCGACGCACTGTGTTGCCAAATTCTCCACTTCTCTGTAGCTGACTTCTTCAATTTCCTGTTGCCGCTTCTTGACTTCTTGCCTCTTGTTCTGCTTGTGTGTGTGGGCATGCCTATCCAGTGGCACATACCCGGTCTGGAGTTCTGGATACCTAGTGTCACATGGCACAATGGCCCAGGTTGATGTGAAAGAGGTCAGATACGAAGGGAGGAGGAGGAGGAAGTAAACTTTATTACTCTAGAAAGAGTAATTCAGCGGTCGTGCCGGATGTCTTGATCTTCTATTGGTTGATGAAGATCTCCGGCCTGCATGGTTGGCGCCCCTATTCCAGGGCACCACTGAGCGTGGCTGCTCGTCGGGCATGATCCACCAGCTTCCGTTGGAGGCTAGGGTCGCCGCTGGAGAGCACGCTCTCCCACTGCTCCGCACTCGGATTTTCTATTTTGTGGAATTCCTTATTTGTATTGCACTTCCATGTGATGTGATAAAGTGTGGGTATTGCACCACACCACGGGCATGTGTCCCTGTATTGACTTGGGAACATTTTGCATAGTATATGTAAATTTGGGAAGGTTCCTGTCTGCAGCTGTCGCCAGTAAACTGCCTGTTGTTGAGTGAGTGTATTGTGGGGCGGGGGATATCTGATTCTCGTCCCTCTATGGTAATTTAGTATGTCAGAGTACGTTGGGATCACTGTCATGAAATCCTCAGGATCTCTATTTAGGTCCGCTCGGTTTGCATGCTCGCGAGCGATCCTATCAACCCTTTGGTTGCCCTCAATCTCAGTGTGCCCAGGTACCCAAAAGATGGTGTGTCTGATGCGTTTATTCTGTTGGCCAGCGCGGAGGAAGATTTGGAGCGCTTTTTGACCGATTCTGCCATTAATGTAGTTTCGGCATGCTTCCTTGGAGTCGGTTAGAATCATAAGGGATCTATTTGTGCGGTAGCCCTCCACAGCTGCTAGAGCAACAGCCATTTCTTCTCCCTCGGTTACCGTACAATCCCGTGCCGACGCGCAAGCGATTTCCCTATAGTCCGAGTCTATTACTGCTGCGACAACTCTTTGTTGTGTTTCCCGTCGTTCTCGAGCATACACCGCGGCGTCCGTGTATACCGTGTTCGCTTTTGTTGCTAGGTATTTTTCCACATATTCTGCCCTAGCGTTCCGCCTGGCTGTGTGTAAATTTGGGTCCATGTTTCTTGGTAGGGACCCTACCTTGATGGTGCTGCGATACACATCGGGTAGGTTTGCCGTTCTTTGTTCTTGCCTTTCAATTTCTTTGTGCCCCAGTTTTTTTAGGAGCTTTCTGCCCGTGGTAGTCTGCTGGAGTCTGAGTAGCTGCGACCCTAATTGTGCTTCTCTGAGCTCCTCGAACGTGTTGTGGAGTCCGAGGGCCAGGAGCTTCTCTGTCGAGGTGTTGGCCGGCAGGTGAAGCGCTGTTTTGAATGCTTTCCTTATGATGGCGTCGGCCTGATCCCGTTCGCCTTTGTTTGTGTTGTAATATGGGAGGGCGTACGTAATCCGGCTGATTATGAGGCACATGCCGAAATGTGCATGAAGTTCCGGAATAGTGCTAATCACATAAGAACTATACAGTGAAATGGTGCATGATTTAACGTCGTTGGTGCAGCATCGTATTTATGTCTTCGCCGCAGTGAAGTGCTGTTTTCACAAACTGAACGTTCCGCCTTTCTCACTATTTAGATAGTGTCCAGACTAGCGAAGGTAAATATAGCTAACTAGCCAAACCATAGCTTTCTTCGCCAAAGCGGACAAAAAGTAGCCCAATTTTAATAGCCCAATCTGTCAACCTATAATAAAGAGCTCAACGCATCGGCTGCCAAAACAAAGTTACATCAGCTGTGCTGCGTACGCTGGCATGGAAAGAACGGCGTGTGATGCGCCGTGCTGCGCCTTGCACGCCGACGGTGATGTATAGCATTCGCATTCGTGTTATCTTTAGATACTCATTTATTTCTCATTTGTGTGGCCAATCCATGTGCGTATGGGCCACGCTCTAATGGAATCAACATCAACATTCGAGCACGCTGAGCATCAATCATGAACGAGCCGGCATGTGACAGCTGACCGCGAGCGAAGAAGGATCGTCCATCTATGTTGGGTCATCTGGAATTGCCGACTGACATGCTTCGCGCTGATGAGTGAGCCATCATCATCGCGTCTATCTATAAATAGACGTCTAAATCTATAAACGACGAGTATTTTGCCTGAGTTCTTCAATGTACTGCTGCTAACGCGTTCGTGATCCCATTGTGTCTCTGACCAAGATTGATCGAGTGTCGGCGATAAGGCAGACAGGACTCCGGTGCCTCCGAAGGGTGCAGACAGCCATGTAGAATGTGGTGAAGTTGTACCACTTGTGCAGAAGGTCTACACGGATGGTAACAGCGACCTGAAGGTGGTCCGGGCTATGCTTGCACGGACCGGTGTTTTGTGGCTGGAGCTGAGCAACTCGTAGCAGCTCCTGCCCATGCTCCTGCGGATATTGGCCGGGGCCCAGTACTGGATCGCGGTCGTTGAGCTCCTCACGGAGAAGCCCGGTGAGTTCACCGTGTGGCCGGTCATGGTTTACCACCTGCCAAGTACTTTGTTTCTTTTTCTTTAGGTCAATCTCCTCACAGAAAAGTCACCAAACTTCAGTGCCTCCTTCGGCTCTGAACTCATTTGCTGCGACGACAACATTCTCTCGCTGTGAAGGCCACCATGTTAGCTTTGTTTGCTTGTTTATAAGTTCGCTCACTCACCACAGGGAATAGAACGAGAAGCCAGCAGTTATAGCGCGGTTCGTTGTGTGGAGGGGTGCCGCCGTATAAATATGCAATAGATTTAAGTAAGAATTTGAAAAAAATATGTAAATGGTGTTTATTATTTAATCTATAGACCATAAGTTCCTTGATATTACAGAAAAGGAAGCGTGAATTAGATAAATAGGCTGTTAATTTTCTTCCGTTGTACGCAACTTTGTCTCTGTGACATAGCTTAATGTATGTTGTGGAGTACGACAGACTTAAGCACTCGCCGACTCTTACGGCTAGATTTATATGCTTGAAATCTATAGCTTTATGGAACCTTTAGTTCGCATCTGTTCGGACAGAGGCTTATGCTGATTTTTTTGGTGTTGTTTTTAATGGCGGTTCAACATTTTACTGTTTCAATGCACTTGCTTCAGACAATCTTGTTGCATCATGTTTAATTTCTTTTGTGTGCTACTATGGTGAGCTTTTGTTGTGGTCAATGTGCTAAGTTTCGAGAACTTGCTTAAAAAAGTATTTTCTGCTGCCAATCAGTGGGACAACGTCCAAGCACCTACCTGGCCAATGTTCTGGCACTGTGGCATTTAATATTACCTTTAAATATAAGATTTCCTAACACCATTTCTTAAATTATTTATGTCGATCTATGTTTAAGCCGTTGGGGATGAGGAAGTTCATGTGTTGAAACGTCTGGTTTTTCAGGCTCCAAGAGTCGCTGTGAAGGCCCTGCTTGGGGATAAATCAACTTTGAGGTCATAACTTCTACTACAACTTATGCCACTGAAAAAATGACGCAATTCCAGCTGCGAGATTTGAGGGATATTTTTCTTTACATCTGCATTTGCTGTGCTGGGCACTTGGCGGCTCTAACCACACTGTAAATATGTGGCGTTATCGCTGCGACGTCGTTGTTGGCGGTCACGCTGTCTAGGCTTTTTTCGTTGTTTTCCACGAACCACAAGATTCTTGGCGCATTGTGGGTATGTGCCGTGTTTGAGGCTGATGGTCATTATTGTCATGTACGCCTCATTTGTGCCGCCGACACTGCTCTTGCGAGCATGACAATGAAAAATTCCAGGTCAACACTGCACCATTTTGTCAAGAACAATTTCTATGCGATGCACATAATGTAATTCTGGTTCACTATACAGTATTGCTCATTCTGGTCTCCGGAATACATGCATGGGCGACATCGCTTTCAGAGTCTGGTGAGGAGCGCAAAAACTCGCAGTACTAGTTCGAACCGCTGTTTTGGTCGAAAACATGGTGGTTAAGCACACTTGACTCCCAAGTGTATACTGTTCCAGTAACAGGGATTCGAATCCCAGTGGCGGTGTTTTTGGATAAGTTTTCTTTTTTTCTCTCCTCGTGGCGATGGTGAAGCTTGACATAGGGCACGACGACGAAAAGAATCGTTATGGGTTGTCGATGGCGAGAAGGGCCGTTGTCAGCGTATCGCAGTGACTGACAAGGCGAACCATATTTCGAGCACGCAATGGCCACTGTCGCAATCTCGGCGAGTTCGTTATCTCTGTGCCGAGTTCTTGTTATAGGCTGGTTGTGAGTAAAGTATCTTGTTACTGAGCAAAATCACAAAGAACCCGTTTACAGGTGCATACTAATAGATGTTCGATTGGTTTCAATGTAATTTATTTATTCATTTATTTATTCATATACTTCACAGGCTCCAGAAAGTGTATAGCATGAAGGATAGGAGGGGAGGGTGGCATTACCGATAACTTTAAAGGAGCTAAAAACAAGTTACACAATGATATAAATATGAACAGAATGTGAAGTAGTTAAACATAATATTTTCCAGAGATGAGCGCAAATTATACCATTGTGAGGTGAAAGCCTTTCACACTACAGCAAAGTTATACCGTTAACACAATTGTTACATAATTATGTAAACGATTACATAAAGCTATTGCATAATCTAAGCTACTTTTGTGGCATTAACTATCTGTGTGTGTTACATTTATCTTAGTTATTGAGAATTATCTTACTCTTAAATGGAGTTCCTTCACTATCCCTGACCACCTCAGAGCACAAGCAGAGTAAACACAGTAAGAGAACTTTCATAAGGAGAGTTAAATAGGACAAAGTCAGTCCGCAAGAAAGCTGCCAGCATGCCTTTGTTTTTAGAGTGGTACCGACACGGCTGTTCCTTCCCTCATGCTCCAGCACAGAAGGGCTATGCTCAATAGCCCTCCTGCGCGAAGGGAAGTACAGAAAGTACTTCAAGAAGATGGTGAAAGCATTTGCGAGACTTAGCGTGAGAGCAGAGCCTTACAAAGCACTTGTCGAGCTGGAACAGACAGTGGTGCCACGCCTCCAGCGCTTCTACTACTGGAGCTCGCTGGATAACGCGAGCTTGAATGACGTGGCGTAAATGCCGAAGTCGACGGTGTCCCGATCTGCCTGGGTGGAGCAGCTGCGCACCAACTTCGGCGAGATGCCGACCGAGAACTTTTACGTGGAGAACTTCACCGCTTTCTTCGACCTGGTGGCGGAAGTGGGCGAGTCCAAGATGGCATACTACGTGGGCTGGGCAACCGTGCAGGTCATGGCTATGGTGGCTGGCCATCATATCATGGCGTTGCTTTCTAATGCGGAGCTCATTGGGTCAGTTATCAGCGCTCCACGCTCTTTTGTTTTGTCTGCAAGAACGTCGAGGGCGCTGCCGCAGTGAGTAGCAAGTTGCGAACAACTTGTTGTAGGTGGTTCTCTTAAATCGAAAACCAAGATTATTAGGATTTGTGGTCAAATTTATCAGTGTTAATAGTTGTTGCTTTGTTGTGACAGGGCCACGGGCGATACTTTGCTTGTCTAAAGTGTTGGCCAGCTTGTTGGCTAGTGACAGGGCATGAAGAAAACTAAATTACCTAATGAAAACAGCAAATCAATAGTTGCTGATAATTGTTCAGGACCATTTAAACGTTTGTTTGCCAGAAAAGCGCAGCATAATGATCGTAGAATGTCTGCTCTTGAATTTCTTTCATTTTTGCTTTCTGAGTTAGCCTGAACAAGATGCTGTCAAACTTGCCAGAAAACTTGTATGTCAATGAAAAGCTTTTGATGGATACAAGCCTATTTGTTGGAGCGTTGACACATGGCAAGCCTCTCTCTCTCACTCTCGTTCTCACACTTTTCTTGTGCGAGCTGTAGCACACATGTCTATGCGTCGTCAAATTTTGCTCATGTCGCTCGACGCACAATGCAGGTACTACTACCTGAGCATATCCGAGGCTGAGAGAGGGCGCGCTCGCTTTTGTACGGCTTGGCTCACATATACATGGGCGTCGCTTTCAATGTGGGCTATATACATCAGGGAGAAAATTGGGCGGAACAAGATGCAAGACGTCGTAGACATTAATTGTGCACTCCATCCGCTACTCGTACAGCGAAGGCCTGCACCTTGTGTCATTGCCGCTCAGCAGCCTCACCTCTGGCAGGCCGTGGCTGAGTGACAGCACTCGGCAACAAGAGGACGAGTTCAGCATGGCTGTCGTGGCGCGTGCCCAGTCTGAGGACACTCTGGACAGCATATACCAGGTATGCAGCCTCTTGCGATTGCATGCGGGCAGGGTCCAAGCCATGGGTGGAGGAAAGCTGGAGACCGGCCCTAACAGTTCTAGAAAGGCGAAAGTTGCGGCTGATTTCTTGATCTCGGTAGGAAAACGCATGGGAATAAGGGACGCTCAGTTGCAGGCACAGGAGGGGCAAACGGGGACGAGAGCTTCCTCATAGGCAGAGGCGCCTCAGGCGATGTCGCGAAGAGTGACATCAGGTCCCACCCCTATTCAGTTTTTCATTTCTCTGTGGCTATAATACATTGGGGCATATATACCGTGTTTAAAAAGGTACAAACTAGATATACAGGGTATCCCAACTATCATGCACCAAGATTTTAAAATACGCAAATGCTACGTAGCTGGACAGAACCAAGGTAATTTTGTTTGCCGTTGCTCGGAGACACTCAGATATCTTTTTGCATTCTGCCTCATTGTGTAATTAGTCTTAATTAATTAACTTCTCAAATATTATAATCAGATGAAAAGTGTCAATGACGAAATTGTAGAGCAACATGAAAACCTCCGGATACAGCTTTGTATTGCTCAATACGTGAAGAATCATTGAAAGACTCCGATATGTGCTACATAAGTGTTTCTCCTAACATGAAAGAAGCCCGCGAATACACACTGTCTCGAGCGGCCAGTCGCGCGGCAGTTTCATGTGCATTCGTGGACTTCTTTTGTGCTCGGAAAAACCTTTATGTAGTACGTAGTCAGCAACACAAAGCTGTATCGGGAGCCTTTCATGTTGCTCTACAATTTTCTCATCGACACTTTTCATATAATTATATAATATTTTAGAAGTTGATAAATTAATTAAGACTATGTAGTTAGGCGGAATGTGAAAAATAATCTGAGTATCGCCAAGCGACGGCAAACAACATTACCTTGGTTCTGTCCAGTTACTCGGCATTTGCATATTTTTTAAATCTTGTTGCATGATAACTGGGACGCAATGTATAGTGCTTCATGCAGGCTGGTCGCTGTATTGATCGGTGGCCTTGCCACCCTGGGTGCGTTAGAATAATACTGTAGGCGAATTGCCCCCACGGAAAAAGTGGTTTGCGTGTGTGTGTGCGTGTGTGTGCGTGCGTGCGCGTGTGTGTGTGTGTATGTATGTATGTATGTATGTATGCATGTATGCATGTATGTATGTATGTATGTGTGTGTGGGGGGGGGGGTAACGTTGTTGCTGGTGGTGGCGGCTGTTCGAGAGGTATAAGAAGAAGAGTGCTGGCGTGTATTCGCACAGTTTGTGTCGTCCTAAAGGACGCTCGACGCCCTCCATGTGGAAACTTGCTCTCGGGAGCGCAACCATCGTGAGCGCAACCGCTGCGCGCCGCCGCACGCGTGTGAACACGCGGATGGAGTGCTTCTCGGCCAACCAGAGACACCGCGTGGCCCGCCATGGTTGCTCAGTGGCTATGGTGTTGGGCTGCTGAGCACGAGGTCGCGGGATCGAATCCCAGCCTCGACGGCCGCATTTCGATGGGGGCGAAATGCGAATCACCCGTGTACTTAGATTTAGGTGCACGTTAACGAACCCCCCATGGTCAAAATTTCCGGAGTCCTCCATTACGGCGTGCCTCATAATCAGAAAGTGGTTTCGGTACGTAAAACCGCATGATTTTTTTTTTCAGAGCCACCGCGTGCTGCACCTTAGAAGCGACCAGTTCCTGCCGACGCTCCGGTGGCTGCAATCGACATTGGAAGCGAGATCGCCGCTGCCTTCTCGGCGCTCCTACGCCCCGACAATGAGACCTGGAAAGCGTTCACGGAAAGGACCTCTTGTGTGTCCGACGCAGCTTCGCCGACCGACAGTTTTTACGTAAGCCTGGATTCGAAAGGCTCGTGCAGAAAACCCAAAGGTATACCGTTTGGGTTCGGCGCATGCACTATGGCAAGACGCTAATTGTTAGGGGCCTACAACTTTGGGGGACCATATTCTAAAACAGCATAATACCTGTACAATAAAGAAATGCTTTTATGACATAACCGCTGCATGGACGTGAAATGAATTTGTAGCATTTGAGAAATAAATTTTAGTTCTAGCAAACCTAGGAAGCGAAAGTTTTATTTAGCTCTCAATATTTTTTCTATAAGATTTCCAAGAGTAAGCAAGTTTAAAGCGGAGAAATTTGATCAATGAGCTGACAGCATACGTGGAATAGCCACAATGTTTACAAAGGTTTTGAAGAAGGCCTCTTCACAAATTAAACGTACATTTCAGAGCGCTGTAAGACGCATCAATTTTGTTCACGTTACATGTACTATTTGGTGAAGCTTACAGAATTTTGATATCGTTTTTGATTGCCTAATTAATTTTATGCTTGAGTTATTAAATTTCATAACTTTCATAAATCACCTCCCCCCAAATTATGGCATAAATACAAAAAATTAACTTCCTTCAGTCACTATACGTTTTAGCTTTTCCTTTTAGGTGCAACAAAGCCAATCAAAATCGGTGGGCGCGGTTGCCGAGAAAACCGATTTCCATGTTCCCATGTAATAACATATAGGAGCTGCCGAGCTAAAGGTTCCTCTCGATTTGGAAGCTCTTACGCATCATGGTCTCGGTCGCAGGTCCTTCCGAAAGCCGCTTCTGTGCGCGTGCTGCACAAAGCATTCACGCACGCCCTGAATCGGACGGAGTCGCAGCCGCGCCTGGAATACCTGCAGCAGCTGAGCTACGTGCAGCTTCTGTTCATCGTGTGGTGCTACTTGCAGGGCGGACTGCCCGGAGAGCAGCGCCCGTGTGACTAGCCGGTGGCCGTGCTCCGAGCCTTCGGAGAAGCCTTCTAGTGTTCCGTTGGCAGCCCCATGAGCTCGAGAAGGGACTGCACTTTCCTCGAGTGACGGCGACCATTCTCTGCTTCTGTCACCTCCTCCTTCGCGAGCCTACCCAGATTTCAAGACTCGTCTCTGCGAAATATATACGTGGGCGCGCTAAGAACAAAATAACTGACGGAAAACTCGCTTTCCGGGAGTAACCGCTTGTGCTCTGTTCAACTCTTTTGTTTGGAATTCTTAATGCTACTCCTCACTCGAGCATGTTCGCCTTTGGAACGTGTCCGCTCTGCCGATGTCGAAGCGAAGTGAGCAGACGGCGTCGGAGAGTACACGACTCGAAAACTGCGTCGGATATCGGACTAGTATAGTTACGCCCGCAAAAAAGAGTAGCAAGCACTCATTTCGCTTTTAGTGCGTGGAACGTCAAGGGGGCAACACGAATGAATCATTGTTAGCTTACGGGACGCGATAGAATTAGGTTTATTCGTCGCTATTACTTTCTCGTTTTCTCTTGAGCGCTGACGCTTTGCAGCAAGGTACAGAGAACTTAAGTTTATTCGTTTCTTAAGTGAGACTGAACCGGACCGTTCTCACATTGGCTGTGTCGCCGCTTGAGTTTCTAGAACCGTGTAGCCGACGCGTGACGCTGCGGGATACGTGCGTAGTTTGCTTTCGCAGAACTTCAGGCATTGCCTTGATTACGCGAGAGAGCGTTAGTGTTTGCGTATGCGGTCATCTGCGGTGCCCATCGCGAAACTTCGTTATTAATCGGTATTCTGAGCCCATGCACAGCTTATCGGAACAAATTCGCTGTAATGGTACCGTTAAACTGTATCACGTGTGCCGACTCGCGAGCCTTATGTATGTGATCTTTTGGTTACTTACTCGCATTTTCTTTTATTGACTGAAACTACAGCAAATTATCTTTATTTATTATGATATTTTGGTGGTGTCAGTAGCCCAGTGCCGTCTTCGAGCAGCAGGCCGAAACCTGATGTTCTAATTGTAAAATGGACACTGTCCATGCAGATGGTGTACCACACACAGAACCTACGAAGGCGCTTTCGTCTTGCGTGGCAGGACAGATTGTTGCTAAGCACCGATTCGTCCTACTGGCACTTACGCTTACTTGCAGCACAGCGCGTCGTGGGATCCTCATTTCTAAAACGGATTAAAAAGGCTACAACACTTTTATGTTTGCCTTTGTTCATGCAGGAGACACGACTGCCGTTTCATTATAGCACCTGAACTGGGAAACGCTTGCCTTCATGCTCCGAGCAAAATGCATATCAACTGCCGGTTGTAGCGTAAACGTGGGAAGGGAAGGACTGCAACACGACGGGTATTCATTGAAGTCTGAGACCCCGCTATAGACAAGAACGGCACCGAGAGCGGCGCTGCTGCGCCGGCGTTGATTAGGCGTTGAGAGCGCCGCATGCGAAGCAAAATTCTATTAGCGGGTGGTACCCCTCTCCCATCTCTCGTTCGCGCCGCCTTGATTGCCTCCTGCACTGCGCGTGTTTGGGCACGTTTCGTGCCGCGCGCAGTGTGTGCGCGTGGACATTTCCTTCGAAGGGCGGTGTACAGTCTGTTTCACATTTAGGGGAAAACTCGAAGCGCATTGCATCGCGATGCGGCGAGCGCTTGAGTCAGGCGGCGGCAGCAGCTCGCGCAGATGCTCGAGGAGCGGGATCTTGAACGGCGTCGTCTGCTACGGCGGCGCGCGCTGGCCGCATTGTCGAGAAACGTTCTACTGTCAGGTGCAGGGCGCCGATCACATCGTTACTGCGTGAAATGAGCCGGTATTCTTTGCTAAGCGTTGCGCGACGCCCGCTAATACGCCTCGAATGTAAGTTCATCGCTGCATGGCAGTCATAGACGACGTACTGATTCCATACATTCTTGACGGCCCGTTTCTGGAAGGCGACTATATATTCTAACGCGATAGGACGCCGATCCACACTGCTCGTGCTGTGCAAGAACTGCTAGAAGAGCGCGCAGTCACTCTCTTGGAGCGGCCGCCTCAATCCCCGGGCGCCAACATCATTTAAAATGTCTGGGGATCGTTTAAAGTATCGCTGGCGCAACATCCCCTCTATCAGTCGCCCGAGGATAGGGTTCGATCCACCATCGTCAGCGACTGAGACGTGCAGCGAATGAACACATCCCTGATCAAGTCATTCTACACTTCACTGCCTTCCAGGATGAGCGCTGTCATCGCTGCCGCTGGGGACATGACGAGATACTAACTCTAACTGAAATTCCGAGCGTGACGTGTCCAATTCCCCACCGGCGGGCAGGGTCTTCTGTCTGGTGTAGCGAATGATTGTCGAGAAAAATCACTTCCAGCTCATTGTCTGAACCTAAACCTTTCATTTAATCGTGTCCGTTTGTTTCACCGTGTTCGACTCCCATTGTTGAGTGCTTTGTTTTCCTTTCAAATCAAACAAAGACTGAGCACGTTGCGCGCACATCTTGGTGCGTTTTGTCGCTGCTCATTACGGTAGCACACACAGTGAAGAAATATACGTGCACACGCTCAGTACTCCGGCTTTTCGAAAGAACAAATGAACCATGTTGTCAAAAGAAGTTTGTGGAACTCCATTATCGCCAATGAAGGATCAGAGTGCGGCGACGCACAACGTTTAGTAAAGAATATCAGCTCAGTTCCCGCAGTACCGATGAAATCGGTGCACTGCCCCTGACAGTACCACGCTTCCCGAAAATGCGGCCAGCGCGCGCCGCCGTAGCAGACGACGCAGATCACGACACCGCCCTTCAAGCGTGTGCGCCTGCTCGAGCTGCTGCCGCCGCCCGACTCCATTGCTTGCCGCATCGCGACGCAATACGTTCCGAGTTTTCCCCTTAGTGTGAAACAAACTGCACACGCTATATTTGCCTTTAAGAATTAAGGTCGGTACGCTTGACGATTATTTTTATGGCTGCAATGCGGCGAAAGGGCAGCGTCTGCTTAACCATGTAAGGGACGCTGAGCAGGTAGTTGGAAACGACATCGTATGTGCCGCCGGAAAAATCGTCAGCACATACGATGCGGCACATACATACGGCACCTACGAGCTAAAGTCATTTTTGCAGTTTCTCACATTATACTCACTACAAATCCGTGTTGTCTCTGATGGCGACAACGGACTTCTATCGACGCTGTGCGGAAATAAACAAGATATATCGCTGCATAGCACAAGTACGACATGCGCACACAACTTTAACTAGTACGTCCCCTACAATATGGAATAGAGGCAGCAATGCAGACAGCTTGGTCATTTTTTAACAGTACTCTATGGACGGAAGTTGAAAGTATTATTAATCATTCCTGCTTCAGCAATGCCGGCGCGACCAAGACGCGGGTGTGTATCGTCCAGTAACCCGATCGATCGGTGCAGTGGTGAAGCGGGAATGAACTCCGGTCATGTTCAATGCATCATGCACATATTCAATTTCTCGGCACGCGTGAACTTCGGCCACTGCTAGCGCATACAACAGACGTGGTTTCCATTCTTAGACAGCGCACACACAAACGAAACACGAGAAAGAAGACAGGACAAGCGCTCGTTGAAATTAACGTTTTTATATGAATAAAAGGATTATGTACCGAGTAATTATTAATTTCACGTGGGTTACATATAGAAACCGTCATACACTCAGGAGTGATCAATGAACGAGCTCGCTTCGTTTGCCAGACGTTTACTTAGCTCGGCGCACCGCAGTAATCCATGTCTGTCGTCTGCTTCTTTCGTACCATTTTCTTGTGAATCGGCAAAATTTCACTGGTGGCATCAACCTTTTCATGTTTACATTGCTGTCGTGACAGTTAACAACACAATAATAATTTCAGGTCATCCGAAGAGGCGCCGTCGCAAACAAGAGACGTTTCGCGCGCAGCGCGAACTGAACGCGGGCGCGACCGCGAAGGGAAGCGGCGACGGCAACCTACACCCGTTGGAGATGAAATCGCTCCGCCAGAGGAGAAACGAGCGCTGGCGTCTAGGATGAAACTTGGCGTGCGGTCGTCTATAGACATCCTCGTGAGGCTATACCAACCATGCCGATCTTTTTGTAGCTCGCGCCCTCGTGCCTAGCTAAAAACTTCATTTCAGAAGCTCTGTGAGCAGGGATGTCCAGTTGCAAGGAATATCGCAGCTGAAACCCCGCGAACGCATGTAAGGCAAGTTGCCAGAATTGCCACCGCATTGCAAAAAAAAAGAAGGCAACGCTCAACGTTTAGTGCTGCGGTTTCTGCCTCCATTAGGTCATGTTCCGCATAAGAGGCAAGACCGCCGTTTACTCTGTGATGTCTTACTCGGCTTCAAGTACACTCTTACAAAATGTTTTGTAGAAAGTCTATAGACATGTCTCAACGAAGTTCATAGACTGTCTGTAGATATTTCTTTAGTCTAGTCTATAGGCAGTCTATAGACTTACGGTTTTACACTTATAGACGGGTCCATAAAATGTCTGAGTCTATAGACTGTCTATAGATGAATGAACGTTCACGTTTGTAGACAATTGTCAGCAGAATGTCTATAGAGAAATACTTATAGACTGTCTATACACTATTCCGATAGACCAGTCCACAGACAGTCTATGGACTTATGGCCTTAAACATTTTGTAGACTAGTTTAAAATGTCTGAGTCTATATACACTCTATAGACTGCCTATAGATGAAGGAGAATTCACGTTTGTAGACAAATGCCTGCAGGATGTCTATAGACAAAAGTGTATAGGGTTATACAGTTATACTTTTCTAGACTGAAGTCTATGCAGAGAAATGTCTATAGACTATCTATAAAGCATTCCTATAGACCAATCTATATACTAATGACCTTACACTTTTTGTAGACTAGTCTATAATATGTCTGAGTCTATCCACACTCTTAGACTGTCAATAGATTAATGAAAATTCACGTTTGTAGACAAATGTCTGCAGAATATCTACAGACAAACGTGTATAGGGTTATACAGTTCTATTTTTGTGAACTGAAGCCTATGGAATGTCTATAGAGCAGAAGCAGACAAAAAGGAACAAACAGCTTATCAACTTTTGTCCATAGACAATTTATAAACCGGGAGTAGACAAAAATAAATAAAGACTGTATCGGCCTTCGTCTATAGGTAGCCTATTAAGGGGAAGTAGACAAAAAGAAACAAACACCTAACAGACTTTTTTCTACAGATCGTCTATAGAATGCAAGTAGATAAAAAGAAATTGAAACCGTATCGACTCTCGTCTATTGGCAGTTTGTAGGCTTTGTATCAACAAAAGGCCAAATCTATAGAAAGTCAGTCTTTTATAAGAAGTCTGTATACTTTCTATAGATAGTCTAAACTCATTTTTGTAAGGAAACCTTCCGATTTATCAGATTCAGATAAGTTCAATCTATTGACAGCGACGCACCACCTCATTTCAGTACAGTTTATAGTACTGTAGCCGATCTAACGCGTGCGAAGTTTATCTTTTACAAGTAAAATAATATGTACAAAATAATTATATCTGGCTACTTCAATTTTGTGTTCGCGTAATGGTCACTTTTTTTTTGTCTCAGAGACGTAGGCAATGAAGCAAAATAAAAAAAGACGATTTTTATGCAGGACACAAAATAGGCTGCACTTAAATTCGCTGGAGAAACAAGGGCGTCCTGCATGACCCATTCCAGAGCGGCTGGATGGATGGATAAGTTTGAACCCTCTAAATCGGGTAGTGGCACTCGCCCACCTAGCCGTGACTAGTAATATATTCTCACTCTTGCCTTGATTTTAACCACCAATCAGATAACCTCGGTTTGGTTATTTCTACCCGCTTGAAGTCTATTTTTCCTCTACTGTTCCTAAACCCCAATGCTTTCAGCAACAGCACGTTAAAGATTCCTGGCGGTCAAAGTCAGTCTAGAGTCCCCAACTCCGCCGTGCCTCATAACCAAATCGTGGTTTTCGCACGTAAAACGCTATAATCCATTCAAGTCAGCAACACTCGTGTGCACTTCTGGTCTGATGCGGCCCGCATTGAGCTTGTGTACGAGAAATATTATTGTTGTTTATGCTTGTCACCCTTTTTCAACCTCGAGCCGCACAGGTATTAACTAGAGGAGGGAAATTTGCAAGCTAAATGAAGTGAATGAACACATGAATGTAATGAGAAAAAATGGCTGTGGCTTAGGTAAGGTTAAGCCCAGGATGCGAAGCATACTAGCCTTTATTTTAGTTGTTGAACCACTGTTTAGCCTGGTGAACTGCTGTTGCTTGGCTATATTTGGTTCGGCTAGACGAAGAAACAACTCATGCATTACTTCTTCGCCTTCAAGAGTGGAACGCGACAGCGTTCCCGTCGACCCGCCAAGGGGTGTAAGACAATGGGCTACAGGGCAGCGACTACGCGCCCCGCATTGGACGCGGTGAGCGTCGAGCAAAGCAGCGTTCGGCACGGCAACGAAATGTGCGCCTGAGCAAGAGACGCACGCCTTAGAAACAGCGCGTTTCTAAGGCAACACCGCATTCACTAGAGGCGCTTTTGTACCGCTTTGAAGCGTTGTACTCGTGGCTCAGTGGTAGCGTCTCCGTCCCACACTCCGGAGACCCTGGTTCGATTCCCACCCAGCCCGTCTTGCAAGAGTTGAGCCAAAGCCACTTCTCCTCTGTCGTGACGTCACGGTGTCACGTGATTTCATGGTCACCGCCGCGCCTGAGGAGCTGGGTTGAGCCCTCGTAATATGCTTCGCATAAAATATGACCATTACAACCGGCTGATTACGATAAAAAAGGAGCATCCAACAAGAACAAAAACAAAAAGTCCGTTTTTCACAACGTGTGAAGGTGTCCAACAATATCTAACTTAACCGAAATCAGATGTATTAGTATACAGCATTTCATAACACTACACTAAAACGTTATTTCTTGGGGAACGACGTGAGATAGCAATCAAATATCATGACTAACTGACTAATTGCGTTTATATTGTACCGCTTGGCTGCCTGTTCTGTGATATCATAAAAGCTGACGGAAAAGCCGAATACTTCTAAATACTGAATTTTGATATGAATCTGGCCTATTGCTTTTCTCGTATTTCGTTCGATTCGAATGACGAAAATGTGCCATTTATAATTAATGTAGCCGTGGTACAGACAAAGAAGCTTAATGGTAACTAGTGGTTAATTAGCTGTGTAGCCTATGTTGGGATGAATGCTTGACTGCGTGGTACTGTCATACATTTATATATATATATATATAAAAGAAACCTTATTTATAATTTTCTGTGTCTTAGCCAATCAAGTAGTTCTGATGAATGTATATCATTTAAACATATGGGGATTCTAAAATAGATTTGGCTAACAGCAGGTGGAGATGTGCCTATTTTCGCGCGTAGAAGGGGGGGGGGGGCGGTAGGTTAGCATGGGTCTCTTCTATTTTGGTCGCGGCTGCCCACGGCGCGCGCGGCCATGGCGCGACCTAGTGCGCCCGCGCGTGCCCTATCTGGGACCTAGTAAGCGGTAGGTGCAACGTTTAGGCGACCCGAGATGGCCACGGCTGTTTGGCTCGCGTTGGAGCGGGAGGCAGCATGAAGGGGAATTCGCTCGCTGCTGCTGCCGCTCTTTATCACTGCAGCGTAGTAGTGACAGCGAGTGCCCGCGTCCGTCGAGTGAGATCTGTTCATGTTTGCCGGTACGCGCGAGACACATGATTGATGGTTTATTCAGTAAGCGAATGTTTACTGCATTTTATACGGCCGATAAAACTATGAATCTTGCGTCCAATACTTTGCTATCGCTATCAATGTTTCGCCTTTCGGTTAAAACTGCGATATTTTTAGGAAAACCGTTCTAGACGAATGCTTGCAAGAAAACGTTCATCGTGAGTGAGCAAATACGTCAATGAACATTCATCTGCGGGTGCGCGCACAATGACCTTCATTCTCATCTTCCCTTCCCCCTTCTACACATGTGGAGTAGTCAACCGGGTGAGGTCTTGGTTCTCCACCTCGCGTTTCCATCTTATCTCTCTTTCATGTTTTGGGAATGGCCAGGGTACAGAACGTGTTTGTATTCGTTTCGGTGGGTAAAAGTGCCCGATCACCATCGTCGTCAGCATCAGTTGCGCGCTGCCGGCTCGCGGCAGAGCACGAGACAGAAGAAGAAACAAGCCGGACGGCGACGCCATGTTATGAGGCAACAACAACGACAACAATGTCGTTCTTGGAAATCGCGGGAACCCTTACCCTCATCGCGTACTACATCGGCATCGCCTACGTAGGCACCCGTTGGACAAACGTTGAGTACGACGAGGACGAGTCGGATAACCAGCAGCCTGGGTACGTGAGCGCATCGCATGACCAAACCGTGCATTTACCTGCGCTGCCACGCTTTG
This sequence comes from Dermacentor albipictus, assembly GCF_038994185.2. Lineage (NCBI taxonomy): Eukaryota > Metazoa > Arthropoda > Arachnida > Ixodida > Ixodidae > Dermacentor > Dermacentor albipictus. The sequence goes on along the minus strand of NC_091824.1, from coordinate 169,608,040 downwards.
CCCGAACTATATAGTACAGCAACGACAGTCTAGAATTACTACAAATTTACGACTTGGAGGTGATTGGAGAGCAGTTTTAAAGTGACGCAATGATTTTGAAGCACAGGTTTACAGCGAACGTTATCGCATTGGGGCTCTGCCTTGTTTTACGTTCGAATTATTGGAAGTGGGTTCAACTTTCTCGTCGGAAACTAACGTTGTTATGAATACTCAAATATGCAGAAGTGTTTACAGGAATAAATGCCTCGTGGCAGTATCGATATCGAGAGAGAGAGGAAAAGTATGCAGACAAGTGGCTTGCAGAACAAGGTTTGCTACTTTGCCAGTTCAATTCAAGCTAACGTCAGCATTCAATTGGCATGCCGACTCGCCGTAGTTGTTTAGTGGCATTGATGTTGCACTGCTAAGCGCGATAAGCACGATGTCGAGGTATGGTATGCCGGCTGCGGCGGTTGCATTTCGAGGGGGCGATATGCAAAAACGCCCGTGTGTCGTGCATTGGGTCCATGTTAAGGAACCCCAGGTGGTCGAAATTAATCCGTAGTCCACCACTACGGCATGCTGCATGATCGGATCGTGGTTTCGGCTCGTAAAACCCCAGATTTATTTTTTAAACTGGCATGCGGCATTTTCCCGGCGGTGTAAATTTCATAAAAAAAACTTTGTTGGTTGCATACAGTTGAAGTAACATATCTAAGAACCGACTGCAATCCTCGTGCTTTAAAAAAATGACCTTGTTCCCTTGTTTAAAATCGTTGCGGACGAATTCGCTCGGCGTCATTCTTTTTGTCTTTCTGATAAGGCCACTCTTTGATTTGAACCATTCTTGGCACAGAACGCTTCTGTTTTTACGTCTGTTTTTACCTCTTCTCGCAAGCTGCACACAGCGGTCTATGTTCTTTGTGCAAGAGCCGGTGCATGTAAATGCTATTGCATACAGTACAAGGCGACTGACGTCAGCGTCCTAGCACTCACGTCTTAGTATTAACTTGACTTTTTTTTGTATTCACATCAGGGAAGTAGTTGTATACAGCCGGCCTGAAGGACAATGGTGAAAAAATTATCGCTACAGAGTTGGTCGATCATAACAGTTCTGAAATTGCGCTTAGAATTCCAGATATGGTCGGGCACCTTTCGGATGGTATTTAAATAAGTAACGCGCCATCAGTGAGATACAATATGTAACTCCTCGTCACACATCGCCTGTAAAGAAGTGTTTGAAATGGCTAATCGGACTAAAGACGAAAAGGGCGGGAGGACATTTGAGGATAATCTGGTTTACTTACACTGGCAATATCTTAATTGGTTGTTCTGTGTTTTTTTAATTAACTGACGATTGCGGTACTCCCTAAAGCGAAATTTGAGCGCAGCTCAAAGTGTTCTCTGGTCACACAAAGTTTGCGGTTGTACTTGCAGTTCGATCGTAATTTGAAGATATAAAATGAGAGGAGTAGTATTGGACAAGTCCTTTAGAAACAATAAGGTAGTGTTGTTAGAACCTCATACGGCAGATACAACTCTAATTTTGGTCATAGCCGAGTAAGCGTGAAATCATTCCAACAAATTGCACACCTGTAGGCTTTACAGCTCTTGATGATCACTAGTTTGAGTTTCATCAATTATACTTACTATGTCATAGCTCTCTCTCTCTAACGTGACCATTCCTGCTCGGATTGACAGACGGACTGCCGAGCTACGCCCCTCTGAACGCCTCACGCGAGGCGAAATTTAGCTCCGATTACGTCAAGCGTGGCACGACAAGGGCGCTATCTACGCACGTGGCACATGCATCGTCGAGGAATGGCTCATTTCCTTTATGCAAATACACCAAACTAAGGTGCGTGGGTAGTATGGTCGCAAAGATATATGCGATAATGCTATAATGTGTTTTCGTTACATAGGCTTCAGCAAGCGACTCCCCTCGGGCCTTTTTAAGGACATTTCACTTCAAAATTCTTCACGTATGTATGCTAAACCGAGCAACTCATACATGGGAGGCAGCTCAGCTGCATGAGGTAGCTCTCACATCCTTCGGAAGTATACTATAGCGGACTGTTCTGCCACTGTTCGAAATCCACCCAAGACGATACGCAATTCCTTCGCTGCAGCCGAGCCTTTTCATAAGCTTCACTTTATCCGAGCTTTGTGCGGTAAGCTGTGATTCTCTTCTAAAATCATTAAAAAAGAATAAACGATATGGCACGCACGTACATATACTAGAATTTACCTTAGCGAAATAGCCCAGACGCGGTACCCACAAAATGTTTCTCGATTTGGGCCCCTCCCACCCAACCATGCAACTTTGAGCTGGTGAAACGCCACGTGGGAAACAAAAATTACGAATTACTTACTACAATGAACCATGCCAATAACTTGTTATTCGAGTGAGGTATATACGCAAGGTTAACGCTGCAAATTACGCTTCAAAGCAGGTTCGGGCCTTCGACGCGGGCTGTGTTCGCTCGCTCTTATTTTACAGACATTTGACGCCGACCGTGTCGCACAAAAAAAAAAAAAAAGCGGTTGTGGAACGTTGGCCGTACCGTGGCGTATACGTGTTGCATACTTGTTGTCTATAGGTGACGCTACAGTCGGCAGACCCGCGGACTTTTTGCCAGTCACAATGCCCGGGTTTTGAAATGTGCGACTCTGTCCATAGTGTCGCAGTTGATATGATATAGAAGAGCTACATGCACTGCCCGCATTTTGCACAACTTTCGGTTCACATCCTTTTCGTGTCGCTCGGCACGCCGAGTGGCCGATGGCGGCGAGCAATCCGAGTCAACGACGAAGGGCGAAAAGATGGGTAATATGAAGTGGAATTTAAATAAAATAGAAGGGTCAGTAACACAGCATCTTGGTCCCCGTTCGGTTGCGCAGGCAAACCGCGGCTGCAAAACCGCAGGATAAGAGCGGGGACGACCTGCTGCGCCTGTTTCTCGCCAACCGGAGCCTTCCGCTTTCGCTGGGCTTCGTTTCTATGACCGGTACGTGCTGGCTTCCGAGTGCCGCACCCATATACTCTTGTGAACCTGATAACTTCCTCTTGTCCTTTATCACCTGAGCGAGTGGACAGCGCACACGGAAAAGTAAGACATCTTGTTTATTTAAACACGTGTGGTAGTCCTGCTTGCAGTATATTGAACTGTAGGTCAACTGTACCTTGCAATTCAAGAGAATTGTCGGGCACGGGAATGAGCTCTGGTGGCTTACAAGTTTCTAAATGCGTAAACTTTTTAAGCTGAAATTTTGTCGCGGGAGTTCTCTAGGCCTGAAGCTACGGTAAGCCAGCATGACTATTTGCGATTCGCTACTTTCATGGACTGTTACACACGTACGTATAGCACTGCAAACATTTCGAATGGAATGTCATTGCAGTGAAAATACGCTAAATAGCGGATGGCGGAGGATGCGACTCTTTTTCAAGGACACGTTACATTGGGCCCTAAAGAAGTACGGCACTTCGAGATGCCGAATATACTAGAAGATTTGAAGGTTGAAGCTAGGTTGTTGGTACAGGTTGCAGTGAAAGGGCACTACTGAACCAGCACACGAAAAGTGTCGTGTTCACGTGCCGTGTGCGTCCTTCTCGGGCGTTCTGGTCGCCCAGGAGCGCGTTTCACTTCGCCACAGGCGCTTTCGGCTGCCCACAACGCTGTTCGCGAAAAGGACGAAGGCCTATTGCCCCAAGGGACATGGCGAACAGCACAAAGATGTGAATATATAGTAGAGTAGCTAGATAGTATGGTAGATGGTTCGGACAGGAGGCTTTACAGTTCCTGCTCAACCAATGTCTGCTCCTTCCAAAAGGAGAAGAAATGTGTAGTCCTCCGCAAATATAACTTGTTATTTTCATCACGGAGACTCCGGCACATAACGAGACGCACGAGAGCCTGTGTTCTAGAGGCAAATGTAAATTTATGTAGAAAGTTCAAGTACGTTGGTAATACCTTATTCACCATAAGTTTTCTCAGGGTTGCTGCGACCCTGAGACCGAGTCGCTGAGACCGTGCGCTCGGAATAATGCGTTTCATTCATTGTAAGTACGCAGGTCTGAGATCTCTTAATTAAATCAACACACAATAACGTAGCCCACAGCACCGTTTGCTTGTAACCACCGCACATAGGTGAGCACATGGGCGCTAATTTCACTTATTTTCCTTGCATTCATTTCTTGTCAATCACCCCGGTGAGTGGCCGATCCCCGCAACCTACGCAAGGTCTACAGTCTGACGAAGACAGGCGAGAAGTACCGGTACAAAATCTGGCTCTAAAATAAAATTGAATCAAAGTAATTGTTACGAAAAAAAGACCCAGTTGTCCGTTTAGTTCAGATTCGAGCTCTTGAAAGTGCGGGGTAAAATAGGCAGACTTCAGAAGTCTTCTCTGGCTCTGAACCCCTATTTAATGCATGTGACATGCTGTCAGTGAGTACACTGCTTTCTTCCAAATATCGAGTACTTCGCCGTGCGCAAAATAATAAAAAAAAGGGCCCCTCGTTTTTTACAGCAACTTGGGTCGGAGCCGGTTACATCAACGGAACCGCCGAAGCTGTGTTCAACCTCGGCCTCGTCTGGTGCCAGGCTCCACTAGGCTACGCGCTCAGCCTGGTCATCGGTGAGTGTTCTTCACTACGAACGTGCGAACCGCTGCCGAAGCGCTCTCCCGCTCGAGCTGGTGGCGTTGGGAAAGAAGTGCAGATACTTTCGCCATTCCAGCAATGGAGGAGGCGCATACCTCCGTGCTTTCCGTCATCTGCTTTCATCGCAGAGCGACATTGCACTGGCCCGTCGATATCAGCGCTACGTCCTTCAGCCCTTAGCACAGCAGCGTGCTTGGTCATGGCGCACCGCTGCGCGGAAGGGATACAGTTGAGAAACTAACTGCGCACCGCTGCCCTAGCCTCGACACTATTCTCTATTTTTTTTGCCTTTTCTTTTTGCATTGGATCGGCAGCTCGAGATCTTTCTCGTGTTTGCCCGAACGTTGTGCGCATGCATGAATTACGCGAGAGATACGTGGGGCCGTTTGCTCCTCGAAATCTGCCTATATCTGCATACCTGTACGATGGAGAACGGTGCGTTTCTCCGTTTGTCCATAGCCAAGCTGCACTATGCGTCGGATAAATACTCCGGGGTAAGCTAGTTCTTTCCGTTTTTGTGGCGCCGTGCCAAAACGTTCGGCTCGTGTCTGAATGGTTCTGTGTTCAAAATCAGTGCTTGAACTTTTCTTTTAGTTTTAGTTTTTTCCTGCATAATTATATCATTTACGTCTTTCACTTCTACAGTGCCTGTTCTGTTTCTCCTATGTTTCGCCACCACGCGTGACACCGAGGGCTTCTGCCAAGGGGAGCGCAGCGAGGGGGGGGGGGGGGGAGGGGAGGCTTCTAGTAGACTATAGACGCCGCTTTAGCGGCCGCAGATTAATGAATAAAGACACGTTGTTACTGGGAATTCGTTTAGTGTTAACTATTCAATTACACGTTGTACTGAAGCGCGTTTACGGTATGGGCGGTGCATATGTCTCCCGTACTCCTCCCGTCGCCGACGATCGTGCCAATGGCTGAGCTCCGAAGACGCACTGTGAAGCAGCAAACTTTAGGTCGCGTACGCCTCAATGACACATGGGTCTACCACTAACGAGAAAAAACTTGCGCTTCGCTCCATGTATCGGCCACTGTGATCCCGTTTTGAAGGAAAGCGCGTCGTCCTCTTTACTATTTACGCAAGCGCACATTTTGAAGCACCAACAGAAGCAAGGTTCCCTTGCAATAACTGCCCACATTTTTTTTCGACTTTTTCGAGTTTGGCAAGCGTGACAAAAAAACATCTCGCATCGACAGCGGCGTTTCAGAGAGACCTTCGCACCCAATAGCTCTATCATTTAGCGCCCGGCACTGCAGGTTTGAGGCAACGCTCCGTCCTCTGTCAACGCGACAAGTTTTCGTCCGCTGGACGCCCGCCGGGTTAAGTAACTGGTTGCGGCTTCGATTCCCGGCCTCGATGAGCCACTCACTACCGCGCCTTGTGACCCCGTCTGTGCTGTTTCGGGACGATAAATCCCACGATTGATTTCATTTTATTGACTGAGGTTGTCGCTTTCAAAACAGCGTTCCGCACGCGGAGTTTCCAAAGAGGCTGCTTTCCAAAGAGTCGTAGTCGCCTTCTCTGCAATACCAACTGCTGCCATAAGATGCGAAGCCCACTTTCTTCCGAGTCCAAGGACGTAACGCGAAAGCGTGCGGACATATGGGCGTTCTTTCGCATTAGGCCACCATTCTAGTTTTCGTAAGTCCGCAAATATCACTGTGATGCTTAAAACAAATTTTGTATGTTTAAGCTGACATACAAGCGTTCTTCAGTGTCACTCAATTCCTATTACGATTTGTACTTTTTTTGGATAAACGTGAATCTCGTGGAATAGTTTTACCGGTGGATGTCAATCAGACATCTTATTGGTGAACTTAATCAAAAGCGCAAATTTCAACCAGGAGTGCACGCATGTGGTCGCCCAGGTGGACTGTTCTTCGCGGGCAGAATGCATGCAACCAAGGCGTTTACAATGCTGGACCCGTTCCAGCAGCACTACGGCTGTTGGATTGGCCTCTTGCTCTGCGTGCCAGCGGTCTCTGGCGAAGTCTTCTGGACAGCCTCCAACCTGTCTGCCTTGGGTAAGAAACGCAGAGCGTAATCTGTGCAAATAAACCAATATTGCTTTCTGTACAGCACAGTTGCCCGTTCCTTTATTTTCGTTATAGATTGTAGTACGTTTTTCTCAGCAGAGTGCTCTACTTGTTATGGTATTTGCATAACGCGACAGGTTGATGCCAATAACACCTTATAGTACATATTTTCCTTGCTCAAGATAGTGTATAATTTCCTGTCATATACAAGCTTAGTCGAGCCAATTGGTTTGATCAGGAAATTTTGTGCCCGTCTTTGGAAGTATTACAAGCAAATGTGAAAGTTGTTTTTGCACGGAGAAGCTTGAACGAAACTCAGATGACATGCGCGCTAATGGTGCAGTGCAGCTGTGTATTGGGCATGTAGGTGAACATACTTGGAGAGCATTGTTTTCTTGTAAGCTTCTGCCGTGCAACGGTTTTCAAACTACTCAAACATCAGTTTACTGTTCATTCTTCTGTATAAGGGTATAGGCTGAAGATGCGTAAGAAATCAGCACATTTACTTGTCACATGGGGGTGTTTCTGTTCGTTAATATAGAGCTTGCAAAAGCCAAATCTGTTGTCAGAGAGTGGGATATGCATGTGCTAGCATTAGGAACAACTGAGCAGGCTTCATCAGCTGTGGCCAGCTTCACTGATTTGCCTCCGAGGTTCGTGCTGGCCATGCCGTTCATTGCATTCCTTTCTTGACACTGTCTTCAATGAATCACGTGCACGCAACCGAAGCCTGGCTGCATTGCTGCCATTCTTTCAGGCGAGACCGTGGGCACCCTTACGCAACTAAACGTCACCCTGATCATAGTTGTGTCCACCTGCCTAATCCTGTTATACACGTCGAGGGGAGGTCTCGCCTCTGTGATGTACACGGACGTTTTCCAGCTGGGCAGCACCATCATAGGCCTAGTGAGTGACTGGTATATATAGGCGGCAAGCCATGTGCACCGCTGTTGGCGGGGCGTGCGGTCAACTGTCCCCATGCGGATAACGCATTGAGATGCGCGGAAGAGAGATAAAAATGAGGGAAAAGAGGAGAAGGAAGGAAGCTATAGTACGCATAGAGTTTCTCACTATAACACCTAGAGGGAAATGTGGCGCTACTGTCTATGGGAGTTTCCTAAGGGGCGCTGTGCCGTCATGGGAATGACGGTATGTGTGTCTGCGAGGCTTGTGTCGGCTGGTGTTGCAAGAGGCTTCGTCTAAAACGTGGATATGGCTACACAAATAACGCGTTCTTAAAGTAAGATCTTCATAAAATGTTTCTATTCACGCAAATTGCATCTTTACTCACCTGCAATGCATGACGAAGGGAAGAAAAGCAAGAGCAGACGACAAAATGTTTCAAAGCGAGCGCGAATCATGTCGTCTGTCCTCCAACTTTAGCGGCCCGCTGATACTTTTTACGTATCATATAATTGTACATGCAATAACAAGTTCTCATAGTTAAACAGAACATGTTCTTGTGTAATAATAAAGCTAAAACAGCTTTTTACGTGCAGTTCTAGTAGAAAATGAATCATTGTGACAGACGGAACGGTGCTTGCCTGGTTCTCCGAGAAGGATGCTAATCCGAGGGTCCGAGGTCACAATATACCGGCATTCCCATGCATACCACGGCGCAGCAGCGCCAGATTTCCCTCTAGGTAATATAGTGAGAAACTCTATGGTAGTACTTAAGTGTCTGCACATAAGCGAGAAAATTTTTATAAAGCGACGGATATGTGCCGATTTTCTGAGTGACTCCTTTAAAGCAAAGTTGTGCAGCTTCTTGAAGGAGCAGCTGTAAGGTCGTTCTATATAACCGCGGTGAGGCAATTCCCGGATAACCGTGATTCTAATTGCGAATCTTGACTCGGTAATGTAGTCTTTTGACAAAGATTGAATACCAGGATGTTGATTGGTTTTTGGTTGTGAAAAAGTTGGGCGTATCATGTGCATGTGTTACAATGCTTATTTAGCACTTTTAAACGCTCTTGCGGCGCTGCCCATACGCAGTGGTGCTGTGTGCCCTTCATCGCGACCAACCAGGCCGTAGCGAAGATAAGCGACGCACAAAAAGAGTGGGTTGGCGTCATTAAAAACCAAGATGTTAGTCAGATCTTGGACCAGCTCTTCATGACCATCTTCGGCGGCATACCCTGGCAGGTTTGTCGGGCCCTGTGTGGGCCTTTTTTTTTTTTGCTTATGGCACTGCTTTTTGTGCCGCGTGTGCTAAAGGTAATCTGAATCCGCATGAAATTGTTTCCCACGTTCACCGAGTGCATGGTTGCGGAATCGTGTGACCTGCATTATTTTAGCGTCATAATTGACGCACGTGTTGGAATGGACGCGATCTAGCTATTCGGCCCACGTGCGGGCTAAGAACGAGCTGATCAGTCTCTCTCGGCTGCGCAGGTATACTTCCAGCGGGTGTTGAGCTCCGATTCCGCCTTCACCGCGAAAATGCTCTCATTCTTGTCCGCCCTGGGATGCGTGTTCCTGTCCCTCCCACCGGTCATCGTTGGTGCCACTGGGAAAAGCGCTAGTAGGTGTTCAAAAATTCCGATGTATTACGTGCCAAAACCGCAATCTGATTGAGGCGGGCCATAATGAGGGACTCCGGAATAATTTTCACCACCTGGGCATGTTTATCGTGCAGCCATTGCACGGCACAAGGGCGTTCTTGCATTCAGCCCCCATCGATCTGCGGTCGTCGCGACCGCAGTAGGTGTTTGGACTTTCTGCGATTCTGCCGCGAGATGTTGGTCGAAATGTGTGTTGCCTATATGCAAAACTATTTGAATGAAAATTTTCTCTCTGCTTAGGCGAATAACGGTTTACTATGTTCACTATGAAAATAAATGGTGGTAAACTAAGCCCATCCTAGCCGAGAATCCTTCAATCAACACGGACAAAACATGTGGCGTCTGGATGTCATTTGGTGTCGGCTATTGCTTGACTCAACACTGCGCCGCGCTGCGTTCGGCAAGCCGATATTAGAACGCATTCTTCTGTTGTTAATTACAATGTAACTTCTGTTTCATGCGCGCTAATGGACTTTTCCTCGATTTTCTATCGCACACTATGCGGGAAGAGCTATATCTGTCTTTTTTGTGCTGTTTGATCTATGCAAATAAGTACTTCGCGTTTAGCATCGAACTGCTTAATCCTTGTGCGGAGTGATCTGAAGTCTTTCATTCATCTAACAAATTACCGTGGTACGGAAGCCAGGAACATACTTGTAGTTAACATTTTCCACTCCGAAATGAACGAATAAAATATCTTAAATCAGTGAATATAAATTGTTTTTCCTTTTTAACAAAACAATATGAACTAAGCACATCGCTTTCGATTGCAGACTTCACGGCGGTGGGCTACCCTGGTGCGTACAACCTGGACGAGGCCCACCGCAAGGACATTATGCCGTACGCCATACGGTACCTGACGCCGGGCATGATTTCGATCCTGGGCCAACTGGCCATCACGGCGGCAGTAATGTCGTCCGTCGACTCGTCCATGCTGAGTGCTTCGTCACTCATCGCGCGCAACGTCTACCAGCTTATTTTTAGGCCCACGGTGCGCAGACAAGCTCACTGTAGCACTAAAACTGGCGCCGTGTTACTTATGGTGACGCAAGATTTGTTTCGTTTTGTTTAGAGCTGCAAGTTGCAAGTTGACTTTGTAGCATAATTATATCATCCTCGGTGAACGGTATATATACTGCAACTCCGTATGCTGCTATCAGAATATATTAATGTTGTCCTGGAGTAGCGTTGCTATATACAACGTTTCTTTCTCCGCCATGTACTGCTTGAAGCAATTAACATCCTGCCGAACGAATAACGAGTTCTGCGTTTTTCGCCAAACGAAATGAAGGTTTGGCGTCCTTCTGCATACATTGAGAGATGGAATAAACTCGAAATATTTAACATGATGATTCATTTTAATGCGAGAAAGCCTAAAGGGGCGAATATTTTGCCAGCGCCAAATTCTAATTTTTTTATCTGAAGGGCTAATGTCTTGTTGGTAGGGCTGACAACTCGGCGAATCAAACACAGCACGCAAGCGATATTCGATATTTCATGATGGTCTGAAGCGCTGTGCAATGCAGACAATGTAGAATGGAAAGAACGGCTGAGGGAAAGAGCAATACGGTGCTTCATACTCCACATTTGTCGTTCACAATTAGGATCGCTCAGAAAGAACGGCATGCCGCTGATAAGCTATGGCATTTCTTTCGGAATATGTAGAGTATTGTAATTTATACTGCTGTAATTGAGGCTGAACCGTTGCTAATACAAATAAACTTCAGTCGAACAGTTTGCACGAGCTAATGCTCCCAAGCCCGTTCCCTGCAGTTTAGACAATTAACTGCACTAATCAAATGGTGGTTAGAACCTTTCACCCACAACCTCTGAATATTTTTGCACATGACCAACAATGTGAGTACAGTTTCATATGACGTCATGGTCCGATGCTTGTTCGCTAGTTTACTAGATAGCACATATCAGGGCCGCTGTAATGTGTGTTGCAAGCACGTGTAACAAGCTCTAATCCACCAGGAGAGCGGCAGCACGAATGTTCTGCACTCTGTCGGAGCCTTTCTGAAATCACGCGCTCTGGCCTTCCGGTACTACAGACGGCGGAGGACCGATTTCTCTTTCGATTTCAGCACAGATAGTGGGTGCCTTCGTCTCTGTGCAATACAAAAGAAAGGCCTGTTGGTGAGCGCGGACGGCCGCGAACAGGGCCGGCAATTGCGGGTGCACTAGGAGAGCCAGGGTTTTGTTCTGCGCAGAGTGATTGAAATTGCTGTTGTGACCGTGCAGGCATCCGAGGTCGAGCTGTCAGCTGCGCTTCGATGCGCCCTGTGGGTGGTCGGCCTGTTGGCGATGACCATGGCCCTCAAAGTGCAGTCGGTGTTTGCGCTCTGGACGCTCTCCTCGGACCTTGTCTACGTGCTGCTCTTCCCTCAGTTCATCGCGCTCTTTTTCATGCCTAGCAAGATCAACGCCTACGGCGCAGCCAGTGGTAGATTTTTCTTTTTCTCACTCTTAAGCTAAGCCTTAACCTTGAATTTAAGGATGCCTCGCAGTCTCTCTCACAGCACACACAGTTTATAACCACACACATTATGTATAGAATGAAGAAGTCACAAAAAGGGCTATATCAAAAGACCTGACGATTGGTCGTGATAAGTAGAAGCCAGATTTTTAGGCACTAAAATGTGGGTTCTAGGCGCCTAAAACAGGTACTTAGACTCATCTTAGATGCTACAAGGACCAGGATAGGCACTATAAACTGCTCGGAAACAACGACTTGTTTTATGCATTGAATGCGTAAAGCTCGTTTTCATGGTAAGGAAATTGAAGTAGCATTGAAGTGTGAGAATTCAAACGCAGCATGCAGCCGTTTTGTACAAGCCATTGCTTCGTAGGGCTTTGCTGGGCAGACAAGCGGCGGCTTTTTTTACAACCCACTTATAATGCAGCTAACAGGCTTAATACGTTTATCCTAATGCTATGAGCAGGTATATTGTCTATTAAATAGCCAAACTTCATTGCTTTCACTGACGCATCAAGTGGAGCAAGCACGGAAAATACAAAATACGGTAGGATAGCGGCTGATGTGCGGGGATAGCTGTGCGATAGCCAGGGTTTATTGCAGAGGAGCCGAGTTAGCGGCTGGTATACTGCAGAGTTCAGGTGTGCTGCCATTGGCAGGTATATCTGCGCAACCACAGAAAAAGCGGAGGAGCCGAAAAAGGCAATCATGTAACCAGAGTATGCAGTACTTGCAGCGAATTTCGCACGCTTCCGCCTAACACACGCGCAGCGCAGTGTATACAGTAAAAAGAATTTTTAAGCACCAGTGGGCATTGCACCTGTTGTACCTTTCTCTGTCAAATTTCCGCCTGCAATGCAACACAGAGTTGCGTGCCCACTGCCGAAGAAGGATGCTTTCTCAGACATTGCTAGCCAGTCAGTGTGAGGAAGATGGTGAGAGGCCCTCACAGGCTTTGTCTACGCAAGCGCTTATTTGCTAAGTCACATTGCCAGGTGCGTTGACATTAGCAGCAGTGTCTGTTAATACTGCCAGGTGTTGTCGAAATAAATAAGCCAATGTGCTTTCGCATCAAAAGAAAAAAAAAGAAAGAAAAGGCACAAGGTAGCCCGAAAAGTGAAGCAATGATAGCACTAGCAAAGTTTAGACAACTACATAAGGTTCGTGTTTTTTACCGGCCATGTAAATTGCATTAAACATTCGCTTGCTAATTATATTACCTAGCATGGTGTCACACTCGCCCAGACAAACATGGACAGATCTCTCTCGATGACCGCGAACACTCGCTGTCACAACGTGACGAAGAGCGCGGCAGCAGCGGCGAACGAATTGCCCTTCGTGCTGCCCCCCTCATTGAAACGCGCACTATAGACGCGCGAGGACCTACCATGGTTCCTTAGCGGCTATGATGTTGGGATGCTAAGACCGGGGGATCAAATCCCGCCCATGTCAGCCGCATTTAGATGGGGGCGAAATGTGAAAACACCCGTGCGCTTATATTTAGCTGAACATTACAGAACCCCAGGTGGTTCAAATTATTCCACAGTCCCCTACTACGGCGTGCCTCATAATTAAATCGTGGATTTGACACGCCAAAGCCTATAATTTCTTACAGCGAAGCTGTTAAGGGCTACTTTTTCCAGAATCGTGTCCGTGTGTTAACACAAAACTATCATCATCACGACATGCTCTAGCGTCGTCGTCTAGCTGGCTCGTTGGCGCTACCGCGCAAACGCGCTCGTGCCAGCGCCCCCGCGCTCGTCGTCGTCATTAATTTAGAAACACAAAGACGAAACCAATTTTACAGCGAAGCTAATAAGGGCTAGTTCCCCGAGGATCGTGTCCGTACGTAGACAAAACTCCCCACCCGTGTGCCGATCCCGAAGATAGGGCAATACCGGGCCGACCCGCGGCGGAGGTGAAGCAGGCGTTAAGCACTCTCCATACGTGCGCCGATCCCGAAGATAGGGCAATACCGGGCCGACCCGCGGCGGAGGTGAAGCAGGCGTTAAGCACTCTCCATACGTGCGCCGATTCCGAAGGTAGGGCAATACCGGGCCGACCCAACGGTGGAGGTGAAGCAGGCGTTAAGCACTCTCCATACGTGCGCCGATCCCGAAGATAGGGCAATACCGGGCCGACCCGCGGCGGAGGTGAAGCAGGCGTTAAGCACTCTCCATACGTGCGCCGATCCCGAAGATAGGGCAATACCGGGCCGACCCGCGACGGAGCTGAAGCAGGCGTTAAGCACTCTCCATACGTGCGCCGATTCCGAAGATAGCGCACTACCGGACCGACCCGCGACAGAGGTGACGCAGGCGTTAAGCACTCTCCATAAGTGCGCCGATTCCGAAGAATGGGCAATACCGGGCCGACCCGCGGCGGAGGTGAAGCAGGCGTTAAGCACTCTCCATACATGCGCCGATTCTGAAGATAGGGCAATACCGGGCCGACCCGCGGCGGAGGTGAAGCAGGCGTTAAGCACTCTCCATACGTGCGCCGATCCCGAAGATAGGGCAATACCGGGCCGACCCGCGACGGAGCTGAAGCAGGCGTTAAGCACTCTCCATACGTGCGCCGATCCCGAAGATAGTGCACTACCGGACCGACCCGCGACGGAGGTGACGCAGGCGTTAAGCACTCTCCATAAGTGCGCCGATTCCGAAGAATGGGCAATACCGGGCCGACCCGCGGCGGAGGTGAAGCAGGCGTTAAGCACTCTCCATACGTGTGCCGATTCCGAAGATAGGGCAATACCGGGCCGACCCGCGGCGGAGGTGAAGCAGGCGTTAAGCACTCTCCATACGTGCGCCGATTCCGAAGTTAGGGCAATACCGGGCCGACCCGCGGCGGAGGTGAAGCAGGCGTTAAGCACTCTCCATACGTGCGCCGATCCCGAAGATAGGGCAATACCGGGCCGACCCGCGGCGGAGGTGAAGCAGGCGTTAAGCACTCTCCATACGTGCGCCGATTCCGAAGAATGGGCAATACCGGGCCGACCCGCGGCGGAGGTGAAGCAGGCGTTAAGCACTCTCCATACGTGCGCCGATTCCGAAGATAGGGCAATACCGGGCCGACCCGCGGCGGAGGTGAAGCAGGCGTTAAGCACTCTCCATACGTGCGCCGATTCCGAAGATAGGGCAATACCGGGCCGACCCGCGGCGGAGGTGAAGCAGGCGTTAAGCACTCTCCATACGTGCGCCGATCCCGAAGATAGGGCAATACCGGGCCGACCCGCGGCGGAGGTGAAGCAGGCGTTAAGCACTCTCCATACGTGCGCCGATTCCGAAGAATGGGCAATACCGGGCCGACCCGCGGCGGAGGTGAAGCAGGCGTTAAGCACTCTCCATACGTGCGCCGATTCCGAAGAATGGGCAATACCGGACCGACCCGCGACGGAAGTGACGCAGGCGTTAAGCACTCTCCATACGTGCGTCGATCTCGAAGATAGGGCAATACCGGGCCGACCCGCGACGGAGGTGAAGCAGGCGTTAAAGGGACACTAAATGCTACTATGAAGTCAAGTTAAAATGATAAAGCAATGCTCTAGACAGGCACGTACCCAGGGGGGGGGGGGCCCGGGGGGGCCCGGGCCCCCCCCGAAATCAAGTGGCATACCCCCCCCCCCCTCCCCGCCCACGCCACCACTCCTCACACATTCCTAAAGCGCCGCCAGATCAATGTTGAGACTTCGCAGCTGTTCATCGGTCAGCATTATGCTGCCTTTTGCACTCCTTTTAGATGGCGGTAGTTATCGGCATCTCTTGTAATGTGAAGGACAGTTTTATCGTAGATTCCGCACCCGCGCGATTAACTCGAGATGCGTTCAGTTGTCACCATCTATTCAACCGTCACGCGCAAAACTGTTGCTTTTGTTAGTTCAACCTTCTTTGTTTAGGCTGATCCTGGGACCATGAGAGGGATGCGGCTGTTACTCAGCTGGTCTGTACTCTCATGGAACGAGTTGCGGCCGGAGAAAACGTCAAATGCGTTTAACTTAGCCCTTTGCTTCTTTGTTTCCTTGAGTTACGGCTCGCCCCGACGCTGGCAGATGCCCGGAACCATATACACGTGATATGGGTTAGATAAGGTGGGAAATAAAATATTGTGAAAGAGCGTCCATAATGAAACCTTGCAATAACCCTTAAACACATAAGCAAGATAACTGTCGCCCGTTACCTCGTCTGTTTTTCCCTAACTGTATAGCACTTTTCGTGCAAAATTGGCAACTGGAAACAAAAATCGAAAGGAGTTGAGAAATTAAGCGATCTACTAAGGGAGAGCCAAGGCAACAACCAAACTGCAAGCAAAAGCGAATAATAAAAAAAGTTGACCGTTGTTTATGAGAATATTTATGGATCAACATCTTTTTATTTAAAAAGGAAGTAGAGAAAAGGCCGCCGGAAGTGGAGAATGATTACTTGTTTTGAATGACGCTTCTACAGTTATCGGTCGAACCACCTCACGTAGCCACTTCTCTGCTGTGCTTATGTGGGTGTTTTTCTAACCTTTCGCAGTGAGCGCAGTACGTCTATAATCGCAGAGTCCTGCGCTCTACGCGGTTGTATGGGACTGGCGGCCGCACAGCGTTACGCAATTCGCGGAACTGTCAAAACTGATCAACAAGGCGAAAATAGCTGATATTCGAAACTATAACATGAGAAAGACTGAAGAAGCCGTAAAAAATGAACGCAGCCTGAAATCAGTAAAAAAGAAACCTGGAATAGGACAAACCATGATGTATGCACTTTAAGATAAGAAGGATAATATCATCAGCAATCTCGAAGATATAGTAAAAGCAGCGGAAAAATTCTAAGCTGACCTGTATACAGTACCCAGAGGAGTCATGATAGTTCATTTAGAAACAGTAATGAACAGGATACAGAAGCTCTCCTATAACTAGCGATGAGGTCAGAAGGGCCCTGCAAGACATGAAACGATGAAGAGCGGCAGGATAAGGAGGAACAACAGTCGATTTAATCAAAGATGGAGGAGACATTATGCTTGGAAAACTGGCGGCTCTTTACACGAAGTGTCTATCGACTGCAAGGGTCCCAGAAAACTGGAAGAATGCAGACATTATACTAATCCACAAAAAAAGGAGACGTTAAAGAATTGAACAATTATGGGACCATTACCTTGCTCCCAGTATTATATAAAATATTTACCAAAATAATCTCCAATAGAATAAGGTTAACGCTGGATTTTGTCAACCAAGGGAACAGACTGGCTTCAGGAAGAGATACTTTACAATGGATCACATCCATGTCATCAACCAGGTTATCGCGAAATCTGCAGAGTACAATAAGCCTCTCTATGTGGCTTATGTAGATTACGAAAAGGACGAAAAGGCATTTGATTCAGTAGAGATACCAGCAATCATAGAGACACTACGTAATCAAGGAGTACAGAACGCTTACGTAAAAAGCTTGGAAAATATTGCTACATGCGTGAGGTATCTGTTTGTTTGAACGAGGCACGTAGGCGGCATCACTCCAGAAAAGAGAAGAAAGAACGAACTGGGCTCGCGCTGTGAATCTAACCGGTCAGCGCTGCAACCGTTGTTGTAAATATAATCTGTAAATGGTTTCTCGTCTTACTGACTCGTCTTTCGCGTTAGAATATCTACGAGGTTCTACAGCTACCTTAATTCTACACAAGAAAAGCAGGGACATACCTATAGAGAAAGGGGTCAGACAGGGAGACACAATTTCTCCAAAGCTACTTTCTGCGTGCTTAGAAGAATTCAAGCTATTAAACTGGGAAGGCTTAGGAGTAAAGATCGACGGCAAATATCTGAGCAACCTTCGGTTTGCCGATGACATTGTTCCATTCAACAACAATGCAGACGAGTTACAACAAATGATTGGAGACCTTAACAGAGAGAGTGTAAGAGTGGGGTTGAATATTATTATGCAGAAGATGAAGATAATGACAAATAGCCGGGCAAAGGAACAAGAGATCAGGATGGCCAGTCCGCCACTAGAGACTGTGAAGGAGTACGTTTACCTATGTCAATTAGAGGGAACCCTGATCATGAGAAGGAAATTCACAGAAGAATAAAAATAGGTTGGATCGCATACGGCAGACATTTCCAGCTCCTGACTGAAAGCTTACCATTATTATTGAAAAGTGAGGTGTGCAATCAGTGCATTTTGCCAGTGCAATATGTCCAGTGCCAATGCATTTGCCAGTGCATTTCCCAGTGCATTTTGCCAGTGCATATGGGGCAGAGAGTTGAGAGCAAGTTAAGGACCACGCAAAGAGCGATCGAACGAAGATTGCTAGGCATAACGTTAAGAGAGCAAGAGAGTGGTTTGGATCAGAGATCGAACGGCTATAGACAATATTCTAATTGACATCAAGAGGAAAAAATGTAGCTGGGCAGGTCATGTAATGCGCCGGTTAGATAACCGTTGGTTCATTAGGGTTACAGAATGGGTACCAAGAGATGGGAAACGCAATCGAGGGCTACAAAACACTAGGTGGAGCGATGAAATAAGGAAATTCGCGGGCGCTAGTTGGAATCGGTTGGCACAGGACAGGGGTAATTGGAGATCGCAGGGAGAGGCCTTCGTCCTGCAGTGGACATAAAACAGGCTGATGATGATGATGATGATTATGATGATGATGGAAGTGGTGGCCCCCCCCCCCCCCCCGAAAAAATATCCTGGGTACGTGCCTGGCTCTAGAACGTGTAAGGCGTCAATATAATCGCGAACAGAGCTATAGTAACCGAGAAATTGAGGTAAATGCATGACACGATTTGAGACCCCCCCCCAGCAACATTCCGGTACTAGCCCCATGATCGACGAAGGCCCTCCTCATCATAATTTATGCCACTAGTATTCAACTACTCGTAATAAAAAGATCATTTCATTAGATTATAAGAAGGAAGGAAATGCTACTTGTCTACTTCTATTCGATTCCATGCAAAAATGACGTTTTGACGTTACGCTTGAGTAGTATGGGTGGTTGGAAAGGTTTCACTCAACTCTGCGCCGCGCGCGCTTTGGAGTTGTTTCGTTTTCGCGTCGTGGTGCGCTGGTTCTGCTGGCTCGCGAAACTTGCATTTGGAACAAACAGCGAGAATGCCACGGCCATGTGATGTCATGGGATGCGCGAACGGTCCGCGGAAATTGGCCAATGGCAGTTGCAGCGGCGAATCCAACGTTACTTATCACTTTGTCCCAACGAGTGAACCTCTCCGTTCGAAGGGGTTCAGTGCCGTACCTCTGCCACAGCGCGTTGGCAAAGAGCCGAAAAATCTCGCAGTCTACTCGTCGAATATTCTTCCAGAGGATTACGAGTTCAACGCTGACTTACTGAAGTCGTGTGGAGTGCCTTTCTAAGCAATGCTTTCCCGTAGCTCTGCTCCGTCGGTCTTGCCTGCATTCTCCGAAGCGTAAGAACAACTGCAGGCCGAAGACGGGGTGGATAGTGCATCATTTGGCTTTCACGAAGGAAAAGCTATAAATGTGCGAATATGTACAGCCATGACATACATTTGCCATCGTAGTAGTACGCAACGACGCCGGCAAAGCGAGCCATCAGCAGCAGGTCACATTCATCAGTGCTTCAATCGCTGAAGTCGAGCCCAGCATCGCGAGACAATGTGTCGTTGTCAGGGTCGTCCATTGCAACTAGCGTCGAAGTTGGCGTCATAAAATAAAGAACCAGCTTATCGTCGCGCGCTTTCCCTTCCACTACCCACCATAGTTCCGCTTTCGCACTGCTGTCGGCTCTCTCTTGGCTCTGTTTCTGGCCGCGCGTTTACGTTTTTCGCAGAAAAGCCGTAGCGCCGTCTGCGGGCGCCGCGTTTTACTAATCGACGGCACAACGTCACTATAAGACCATGACGTCACCACTCCTCAATCGGAGGGCGGGTGATTTGACTGCGCTAGAGGTACGCGGACGCTTCAGAACGCAATTTCTCTTAAGATAAGTCTGTTCTTCGCATGAAACAAGTGATTCGAGCTTTCTGGGATAGTATCTCAACAGTCCACGTTGACCTAATATAGACCTTTAGTGTCCCTTTAAGCACTCCCCATACGTGCGCTGATCCCGAAGATAGTGCAGTGCCGGGCCGACCCGCGGAGGTGCAGTTCGCCATTAAGGGGCCCACATACACAGCTTCGCTGGTCATCCTTCTTCACAGAGCGGAAGGGCACTGAGTTTTAGTTATTCAGGTCTGTACATTATCGGAAGTTTTTATGGACATTAAGTGCAAAATAAATGCACGTGTGACATAAATGAAAAATGATAAACTAGACCTGACTCACTTTCTCGACGCCTTTAAGAGAACTAAATCGTATTAGTTCATACTACAATAAGCGTACCTAACAATTTCCTTAATTGACATCATAAAGGTCGAGAGTCGAACCCACGACCTTTGGTGTTAAGGCAAAGTTAATAAGGTACTCGAACCCACGACCCAACACGGAGATTTGGGCGAACCGGCCACATCTCCAAGTTGGATTCCAACCGACATCGTGAAGGTCGAGAGCTGAGTCGAGAGCCAGCATTCCTTGGCTTAAGAAACAGTCGCAGCTGCGACGCAGATGAAATGCAAATAAAACCAGTGAAATATGTTATTGATCAGATTAGTCCAGCACTAACACACATATTTCATCTCTGTATTTCGACAGGGGTTTTTCCTTCGAAAATGCAAACGGCACGCGTAATAGCTCTCTACAAAAAGGAGAACAAGCATAACGTTGCCAATTATCGGCCGATATCTATTCTCCCCCTATTTTCTAAAGGTTTTGAAAAAAATATTTTTACTCTTTTATCCTGTTTTTGCACCAAATATGTCCTGACAAAATCACAATATGGCTTTCAAAAACATAAGTCTACAGAACACGCCTACTGGATCAAAAAGAATACGTCCTACAACAGTTTGAACGTAAAAATAATGTAGTCGGAATTTTTGTGGATTTCACACAAGCATTTGACTACATCCACCACGGCATTGCGGTAACGGAGGGGGAGGAAGTCGCCGTAGCTCTAGCGGCGGCTGACGGTTACCGCAGGAACAAATCTCTGATAATTCTAACGGACTCCAAAGCAACATGCAGGAACTACACACAAGGCAGAGTTAGTAAGGAAGCACTGAGAATCCTCCTCAAAACAGAGCCTCCTAACAAAAAAGATAAAACATAGGATCTTCTGGATACCGGCACACACCGGGATAGTTCGCGAACTCACGCACCGAGCAGGGCAGTCGGAAACCCTAGAGGCCCCCTTAACGGTGGAGCCGACGTATGTAGAAATACTTAACCACTACAGAGGAAGGAGACTTAAATACCCCCCACTCCACACATCGCTCACACAACATGAGGCAGTAAGCTGGCGAAGACTGCAAGCAGGTACGTTCTTCAACCTGCACACATTACACAACATGTTCCCTACCCAGTACAGGAATACATGTCCGTGGTGCGGAACAACCCCCACGTTATACCACATTACGTGGGAATGCAAGCGTAATTTCGCATTCCATAAAGTAAATAACCCAAGTGCGGAACAATGGGAGGGTCTGCTCACCAGCAGCGAGCTCGCAGCCCAACGGGCAATTGTGCAGCACGCCTGCGAGGCAGCAAGACTCAGCGGCGCCCTGGAATAGGGACGCCGACCTTGTGACGCGGCCAGGACTCAAAACATGAAGACACCGGCCCACCGCCAATCTCTCTGAGATATAGAGAAATAAAGTTTTTCCATTCCATTCCATTCATTTGAAAAATTAAACCATTTTGGCATTCGTGGGCTCCCACTCGCATTACTTAAAAGCTATCTTGCGCATAGATGTCAATTTGTTTCTATAAATGATTTCGTATCAGATAAGAAGAAGATAATTTCAGGTGTACCACAGGGGAGCATTCTTGGTCCTTTATTGTTCACTTTACATATTAATGACATAGTCCATATCTGCCCAGAAGTTAAGTTTATTATCTATGCAGATGACACAAGTATATTTGTCACCTCAGCATCAGGTCTTATTCTTTCTAGTAAATCTAATGACGTCTTACAGAAGTTAGACAACTGGACAAGTAACAATAAGTTAAAAATAAATACAACTGAAACAAAAGCCGTAGTTTTTCATTCGAAAGGTCAACAAGTGACTTTCCAGAATAACCTTGTATTTAGAGGCTCAGATAGAAATAGTGAAGTCAATGAAAGTACTTGGGGCACATTTCTCCAGTTCTTTGCAATGGGATGACCACGTCAATAATATTCAAATAAAACTAAGTCGGATAACTGGAATATTAAGCCATATCTGGTACCTTATCCCCAACTCAGTGAGGTTACTGATATACAAATCGCTGTTTAGTTCTTATCTTAACTACTACTATTTGGTTCGGGGAACAACTACAGAACAAACTTAACGAAATTACTGAGAGTACAGAAGAAAATACTGAGGCTGATAGACAACGCTACAGTTCTAGCACGTAGCAACCCACTATTTAAAAAATATAGGATAATCAAAATGAATGACCTATATCAATACAAACTACTAAGAGAGTACTGCCTTAGCTGCAAACGCTCAAACTTCTTGTTCATGGGGATGGCGAATCTTTGCTTAAAGGAAAAGGCCTATGAAACAAGAAATACAGAAATGTGGAACGTTCCTTACTTTCGTACTAATTATGGCTTTCAGATGCTTTGATGTACTCTTCCGCGAATTCTAAATAATTACACTAGCAAAGGTATATATGTGTCTCATTTAAGTGTCGCAGAATTAGAGGATATTTTTGTTGTATAAACTGTAGCAATTTATTTAAGTGCAGAAGATTGCAGCCGTTTTCTTCTTTGTATAAGCTATGTATAAACTATGTTTTCAGTTTTCCTTTATGTCTTGATCTTCAACTAAAACAATGTGTCACTTAAAAAAAAGAAAGAAAGAGTGCTGTGATATTGTGACGTCCTTCAGCTGCTGCCATTGTTTACAAAGGGGGCGGAGGATCCCTCAAGCCTTCATTTGAACGGCCTTTCCCTCCGCCTCCTGTTACACGGTACTGTGACGAAGCAAATAAATAAATAAATAAATAAATAAATAAATAAATAAATAAATAAATCAGTCAATCAATCAATCTACCTTTGGTGTTAATTAAGGTGAAGTTAATAGAGCCACAGTTAATTAAGATAGAGTTCATTAGGGCACTAGGACCCACGACTTGTGGTGCGAGTAGAAACCGCGACCTTTGGTGGGAGAAAACAATAGGAAGTAACAACGCATTAGAATGAAAATGTGAAGTAATGTAATGAATGTATCGGGTGCGCGCAGGCTTTCACCTTTATCCTATTTAGCGTAAGCTAAGGTGACTGTCAATTTTTTCCACGTCGCTACCGTTTTCAAGTGCATTGAAAGGTTATTCGTCGCAACAGCGAAACCGAATTAAAGCACGTCAAGATAAAAATGCTCCCTTCCCCCCAATTGTGGGGGAGGGGGGAGGGAGATATTTAAGAACTACTTGGATATATAAAAATATCACTAAAACCAGCAACCAAGGAATGCAAACTAGCAGCTTACAAATCCATTGTGAGGCCCACTCTAGAATATGCATCTGTTGTCCGGTTACCTCCCTGCGTATCTGATGTATCAAAGCTTGAGGCTGTGCAGAAGAAAGCTGTTAGATTTGTTTGTAATCGATGCGATCGCACTTTCTCGCCTTCTTTGTATGCTGGTCTGCTATCGCTTGAGCCGTTGGTACATAGGCGTACGTATGAAAGGATTACAATGTTGCACAAAATTGTACATGCTTCTGTCATTGTCTACGTACCTGTGACATTTGTTGGCTTCTCGGCACGTGTAACGCGAAGAGCCAATCCCTTGAATATTGCTCCCTTTCGAGCTCACTTAGGTAGCTTCAAATTTTCTTCTTTGCCATTTACCATTGTATTGTGGAATAACCTACATACTCATCTCCGAGAATTGCCACATGAGTGTTGTGTAGACGACGCTCGTTTACATGCGACATGTTGATTGTATGTTGCCTCGATGTACTTACCCACTCCTGCTATGCCTCAAATCTGAGACAGCAGTATTTGTAAATAAATGAATAAATGGTCTACCGAGAATACAGCCTTTGTACTCTGCTTCGTTCCGTTCGTTGGCTCGCAGGCTTTATGATAGGCCTGTTGGCGCGGACCCTTTGCGGCGAGCCGGAATTCGGCGTTCCGGTTCTCTTGGCGCTGCCCCTGTACGACGCTGAGCGGGGCCAGCAGTTTCCTTTCCGGACCTTCTGCATGCTGCTGAGCCTGGCCAGCCTCCTCGGCTGCTCGGAGCTCGCTGCGTACCTGTTCCGCTCGGGCCACCTGGAAGCAGACCGGGATGTGTGGGGCTGCTTTGTGGAGGGGCCGTCGGTCCCGAATCTGCGCAGCGGCTTGTCCACGAACGCGCCTTTCAGTGCCACTGCCGGCGGTGGCGTGAGCGCGATGTCCACACATATACAAACCGCTGGCATCAAGTCACGCGGCCGGCAAGTCTCCGACATTGAAGGCACGGAAGAACAGCGGAAAGACCGTCGCGCATCGATGAAGAGCCAGCGGCCAGCTGCTGCACAGCAGCACTACGGGACCGGCGCCCGGGAAAGCAAGCGGCCGAGCGATGCGGACACGAAGGGCAGCGGTCATAGCGTCAAGTTGGCGAACACTGCTGCCGGGAAGAAGACCCTGTCCAAGAGAAGCAAGGAGCGGAAGGGCGAAACCGCCCCGGCGAAAAGCGAAAGCACCCCGGCAAAGGGCGCGAGAGCGAAGAAGCATAAGTAGCTCCATCCCTTAAAAAAAAAAAAAGAAAGAAAGAAAAATAGAAAAGAAAGGATTTTGTCCGAGACGCTGATTTGGCGTATATCATGACACATTTGAAATTCGTCACTTAATGCAATAGCCAGTCCTTTATTTTTTTTTTCCGTTTCCTTCTTTTTTGCGGTAGGACGTGTAGCAAAGCTTCACAATCGTTCGGCGCATTTTTTCTTTTGCTACACAGCTTCTCAATTCGTACGCAGCGAAGAACCGCAACTCGCTTAGCTTCTTTCTTCACTGAACTTTTTTGCCTTCGCGTTTGTTTAGAAAAGCACATCGCCAGCAGTTGGAGATGCCAAGGAAGGCGAGTGCATGCTGTTATGACCCACAAGGGGTGGTGACCAAGTCTGAGAACTCTTTCTGCATGAAAGCAGATGTTAAACGTTTTTTTTTTTTGCGTGAGCGTATATGTAGTAAAGCGCAGGTTGCTTCTTGAGAATGTGGTAAGCACGGCTAGCAGCCGCGTTAATTCGAAGGGCTCCTCGTTATGTGTACGGAGTCTTTTTCTCTCTGGCCTAAGTGGTTTTTATTCGCTGTGGGTGCAGCACATACGCGAGAGGTCGACCCTTCTATCTGAACCTGCTGCAGGCCTCTGACCGCGCATATGAAATGAGTCGCGGGATCTTTCATTGCTTTTTCATGCAGCGAAAATGCCTTCCGGCTAGTACGAAATGTCTGTATACTCCTTGTCTATATACAATGTCTAAATATCTTCTAACAAATACGAATGACATAATTTCTCAGTTCGAAACTTACTACATTGTATTGTTTAGTGCCACTCAGGACGATCACGATGCAAAAGTTTTAAAGAGTTTTGTATCTCTTGTAAAATCGTTACGAGATGATGACGGTGCAGTCATCAGTGGTAGCCTTACGATCCAAGAAATTGGGCTAGCTATTGATCAGCTACCTTTGTCGAAAACACCCAGCCCGGGTGGACTTTCAAGTGAATTTTAAAAAGCTTTCAAATCAATTATCAGTCCCATATTATTGGACATTTCTAATACAAGCTTAGAGGTCGACGCCCTTCCGCAACAATTTGGAAAACCCACGCAATTTTAATTCCCAAAAGTTCAGATAAAGAGAAACTGCGTTCTGTTAAAAGCTACCGAGCAATCACGTTGTCAAACGTGGATTACAAAATTTTGCAAATGTTTTATCTAATAGATTGCAATTTGCGATATCAATTCTAATTGGTTCCCATCAGACATGTGAAAATAGGGGCCGATCAATTCAAACCAACACACATATCGCCCGTACACTTCTTGTTATGGTTCCACTGAGCAGCTTGCAATGCTCCAGGTAGACGTTGCTAAAGCTGATCATGTCAGTCACTCTTATTTATTTTCTCTTCTGGAGCATGCGAATGTTGACTCCGTTGTGTTTAAAGGCGTTAGACTTTGCTACACCTGTTGTACTACTCGTTTAGTTATTAATGGCCAACTCTACGAACCAGTTTCTATTTGCTCATCAGCAAAACAAGGATGCCCGATGTCCCCACCACTATTCGCCCTTTACCTGGAACCGCTATGCTTAAGCGTAATTCAGTCGAGTTACATCCATGGCTTCAATATACTGGGTAATGAAGTAAAAGTCTTAGCTTATGCAGATGATCTAGCGTTCTTCTGCGCGGATAAGTCCAGTGTTGAAAAGGTAGTATCGACAATAAAAGAATTTGGCAGCGTATCAGGAGCACGAATGAACATGCAAAAAAGTTTAGGCTTATGGTTTGGCTCATGGTGCCATACACCAGAACAGTTTGCAGGCGTTAAGTGGACTGATGTTTCCAGTGATGTTTCCAGTAGCGCACTCTACTGGAAAGAACGGGTTTCGGCCCTACAAAGTCACGCCCAGACATTAGTTCCACAACGACTTTCTATTTTTGGAAAAGCCGAAGCCTGCAATAAGTTCTTGGCAACAAAAATTTACTATGCATTGCAAGGTATTGTGCTAGGCTCTACATCCAACGCTTTCACTGAATCTTTGCAACCTTCGTATGGTCTTAAACTTTTGAGCCCATGAGGTGAGACAATATTTTCAGGCCCGTTAGTGAAGGTGGGCTGGGTTTAGTACATCTTTATGTGCGGCAACTAGTGTCTCGTTTCTTCTTTTTTCGCGATACATCGCATCCTATAATTAGGTCATTCATGCAAGTCACACTTGTTAATGCGTTACCTGATTTAATTGTTTCTTCCAATTTTTCTTCGCGTTTATGCTTGTGGGGGTTCATGCAAGAAGTTTACTTGGTGGTTCGTTTCCGGACAGTTGGGTTTTCCACTGAATACTTGTACTCTGTGTCGCGTAAAACGTTACACAAAGATTTACTGTCCATGCTATTTCCGCCTCCATTTTACCGATCACTATACATTCAATGGCCAGGTCACGATGTACTAAATCGAGTTCGTAAAATGTATATATCCCCTTGCTGCAAAACATTCTTTTATAAACTTCATACTGAAACCATATCGGTAAAAACATGGCTACAGAAAAAGGGTATCTTTGTCTCTTCTGTTAACTGTCGCCTTTGTGACGTGCCAGAGACAATTGAACATTGTTTTATTAGCTGCACCGACGCCATACTATTTTGGTATCTTCTCCAACGGACTTTAAAAAAAGACTTTGAGATTAACGCTCATACAGTGCGATACCTGCTGCCGACCTCTGATAACAGTGCACCTTTTGCTATGTTTTTTCGCATTGGAATGCACAGTTTGTGGAAAACGCGAATGATGGACCGAAACGCCGAAACGGTTGTACCTACAAGGGCAAATTTCATCGAAATGACACTACACCTGAAGCAAGTTTATGATGGACTCGATACACAGCCGGACTGGTACCCCATTTTGGTGAGGTGCCTATCCTTACCACCCTTCTAAAGTGAAACCAACATTTCTACCGACAGTGTGAACCATGACTTTTCACTGTGTGACTTTCATTGTGCTCTCCATTGTCTGACTATGCACAACTGATGAACGTCGGTTTGTTGCTACTGTAATAAATACCATGAAAGAAAGAAAAAGAAAAGCATTCGCCGCCAGCGTTGCCAGGTAAACGTTAGAGGGCCCCAAAGAAATAGCGTTGGAGCCACTGCGTATGCGCGATACGCAAACTGCGTTTCGGTTTTGCGTCGGGCGCAATCTTTCACTGATCGAGAGGGAGCCGCAAACACTGAGACAAAAGATATGCGTCAGCAAATATGGCGGCACCCACCGAAGCGATGGCTCTAACCTAGCACCAAACGGGGCTCGATTCGAGGTAACGCGTGAAGTTCGCAAGCTAGAAGTGACTGCGGCTATGACTTTCTCTCAACTAGCGTATGTTATGAAGATTTATTTATTAGACGCCACTGATTCCGAATTCAATGATTGATTTCATGGCTCGTAGGCCTAGCCCGGCTTAGCTTGAATAATAATAATAATAATAATAATAATAATAATAATAATAATAATAATAATAATAATAATAATAATAATAATAATAATAATAATAATAATAATAATAATAATAATCCTATTTTATGCCCATGGCAGCTTGGCTGGTGAGGGCAGGTGGGCAGGTTAAGTTGGTTACTCAAAACTAAGCGCAACTAATTGCTTGCTGCTAATAGAATAACCTCTAAATTGTAATTAAATCCGAAAACACTAAAATCAAAATTATTCTTATCGTGAAATGGTATATTTTATTTATTTATTTCTAACAGTTTTTCTTTGACGCCGTAGTGGCGCTGTGAGTGCAAGCCGCTATCCGCAAACACAAAGCCCTATCTTAAATCTCTTCACTCCTGCGTGCCCCAATGCTAACCACCGCGAGCTCTTTGGGGCCCCAAACTTTTGGGGCCCGTATTCTAAATCTCTCTATTACGGTTACACTAGCTGCTGTTGCGGGAAAGCGTGAGAAGCAGTTAAGGATCCTTGAATGCTATCGCGTTTAAGGCGAAGCTTAAGCGTCCTCCACTTTTTTTTTGTCGTTTTACGTTTACAACTGATTTATGATTTTTTTACTGTCCATAAATACATCTTGATACTTATTAGTGCATGCATGTGGCTTAATGCAGATGATATATGTGCAGAGGTCCCCACTTTATATAGGTAAGTATACGTACATTAAACAGTTACTTTCGTTTGTGATGTGGTGAAAGCAGTATAATGGCAATTATTCGATGCTAAATGAGGCTAATCGTCGCCATGGATGAATTGGATTTTGGATGCCACATTAGTTTCCAGCGACTTGCATGAAATAAGGTGTAGCCGAAGCCATATGTTACTACTTGCAATCGTTCTATTCTCGTGCCGGCTGAAGAGCCGCACACTTGGAGCGCACGCCTATGCACTACCACCACGTTCCGCCTAGTTTCTTACCTCGCAATTTATTCAAATATGTGTGAAACGCAGCAATACTCTGACTGGACAAGCGTTGAACCAATTTAAACGCTGTTTATTGTATTTAAGGGATACAACTGTACTGTACCGATTGTATGTTTCACAATTTAAGTTTACGGCCTTAATTTCTTTTGCAGAAATCGCCGACAATCGTTAAGTAAGAAAAGAGGTGCAGAAGCTTTACTCTCCAATAACGGGTATTATTCAGAGCGGTGTATAATGCGCCAATTCTGTCCGCTTTAGTTTTCTCGACAGGTGCAGTTCTCAGAATTGTGATAATTTTTTTTTTCATTTATGAGTTACACGTTCGCAAACTTAATGTTCCATCTAAATATAGCGCTCTTTAAGTCAATTACTTTAAAATATGGTCTAACTAAAAATATCTACTTGCCACACTTTGTAGATCTTTCAAATGCAACAACGTTATCAAGCTAGGCGCATTGGATGCTGAGCAACACGATTTCTCCATTTTTCATTTGTTTTCCTTTTGACGGGCCTGCAATCTCTAGCACGAGGCGAGGAGCTGCCCGCCACCTCTTCAGAAATCGTTTGTCACTGCGGATCGCTGCGTCATGGCGCGCCAGACGTTCGCTTTAGTGCGGCGTCTGCTGCCGCGGCGCAAGTACGACGACGGTGCGCGCGGAGTGCATCGACGGAACCGGCGCTTCGACGGGAGGAGAGCGCCGCCTTGTTTCCGGCGATATTCTCATCAGATAGGGGGATGTCCTTTTCGTGCTCCGGTCAAGACTCGGTTTTTTTTTTCCTTTTACCAATCGTCGCGTTTGGTCGCGCTGTTCGCCGCCTGTGGCTCCTCGCTGGTGATACAGACGACGCACGAGAAGGGGCCGGAACATGTTCGCGCTTACGGTGAGGTAAGCACGTTCAGAATGATTATGAGCGAACGGCTGATTCCAAATAATTTGCTTGAATCTGAAAACATGACACGCGAGAGTTTTGGATGGCCCACTACTAGTAAGAATGCAAATATGAAAAATACGTGACGCTAAATCGGAGTCAACTTTTCTTTGTGTGGCATGGCAGATAGTCATAGGGTTTCCTACTGAAATTACTAAAGATAATTCTGTCGCTGTGGTTGTTGAGCTAAGAATGGCGGTTAGTGCACGGATTTGTCTGGTCTTCGTACTTGTGGCTTCAGACGTTGGGGTTTCATTTACTGCGCTGTATCTGAATTACTTGGCCTAAATTTAGAAGTAATCCTATTTTTCTAAGCTCGGAAGGCTGTAAGCGTCTCCGCACATGCACAATGAATGTGAATTATTGCATTATAACACAATATATTGTTAAACATGATGATTATTCAATGTCGCGAAGCCGTTTGTAGCTAGAAGGACGAAGTTTAGGACAAGATAATCCATGTACAATTTATCGTTCTCATGATGGCTGAACCGCCTAGCTTGCAGCTCCCATAGACACGGGCGCCATAGTTCCCCCTAGTGATTCTTGCAGGAAACTCTGCAGCCAACGCACCAACCTGCCGCAGCGGCTTAGCGCTAAGCTGGAGGTCACGGGTTCCATCCCGGCCGCAGCGGTCTCATTTCGATGAGGCGAAATGCAAAAAAAAAGAACCGCTTGCTTATTCAGTTTTAGATGTACGTTAAAAAACTCCACGTGGTCAAAATTATTGTGGAGACCTCCCACTACGGTGTGCCTCGTAACTATAATGCAGTTTTGGCACGTAAAACCTCAGAATTTAAGTAATTGGTCAATGCCCCTCTCAGAAAAGGTTTGATAAGTATAATATCAAGTGTAGCATCCGGGTGCATAAATATGTTTACTTTCACTGTGCTTTTAGACGACTATGTGTTGCCCTTCTCCGTTTCTTGTGGTCATATTTCCTGCAGTCTCGGACAGCACTGAATTACTCCGCCAATGTTTGGGCGTATATAATGCAATATAAAAACTTTCTAAAGTGCATCCAGCTTTGTTTTGCCATTGTGAATGAAGTTGACTCACAGGTATGGCGCCAGCCGTAATAAGAACAACATTCCTCGTCTCTTGAACAGGTGTTACAGTTACACAAATAGTGTTATACATCACTGCCATGGTTGAGTGACTCACGGAAAGCAGTCCTGTACGCGTTCACAAGACAAATGCGTTGTAAGCTGTAAAGCCCGGACATCACGCGGCACATTACAAAGATAAGAAAATTTAGGTCATTGGGCGGTCAAGTTTTTTCATACAGCGCTGAAAATGAAAGAAAGAATACGCCAGACAGTAACAGGTTGACCGCCTTCGGTCTTTGCATGTTTATTCCATTGAAATCCTTCTAACTCACTGAGCCATTTGCTTCGCAACTCATAGATGTGACTAGTGTCTTTCTTGCACATCGGGGACTAACTACTGTGCATTATAGTACTTTGAATTTGGGGAGCCAAGGTCAGATGTGGCTCCTTAACCTGTCGAACTCAAAGGCTAAACGTAAAACGTGGTTGCCTCTTCAAGGTCGGAGCAACTAGTTATACAACATGCCATTTTCGAAATGGTCCTGCCTCTCCGATGACGAACAGAACTGGAAGAAAGCCGGACACGCGCAGTTCGTGGTGTCACTTTTTCGTGCTCACTATTACTGCGTATAATGATGCTTTCATGTGTGCGGTGGCGGAACACGTGCGTGTGAAAATACACACAGCTCATGCGCTCTCGATGTCACCTGTATAGACCAAACGCCTGTCTGTCAATCTTCGCAGGCTTTCGCTTTTGCGCTAGTTTCTGTGATGCGAAGATAGATAATGTAGAGGTGCGTGCTGGCATTTCTGTACGCGTAAGCGATTGCGCGCGTTTCTGTGTGTGAAGGCACACACACACTATGTCGAATATTTAAGGACAGTTCAACAAAAAACAGATTTTGTAATGTTTTTGTTTCATATGGTTGCTAAATATCGAGTCAGTCTATGCCCCTTATTCTTCTTTCCTCCACATACATACATACATACATACATACATACATACATACATACATACATACATACATACATACATACATACGCACAAACAAAATCATCGCCCACGCACTCCGTACAGATGGTTAACCAGCGAAGCTGAAATGTGCGATCCCGGTGTTTATCACTGGGTAATGCCGACGCTTCATTAAACGACGCCTTGGTAGGCTGCCGGATCTTCGGTACGCCGTTGTTGCTTGCACTCGGCTGCAAGAGCCTGTTCTCGTAGATAAGCTCGTTCCCGGTTCTGCTCGTGGCGTTGCTGATCGAAAGCTGCCTGCTCCTCAGGAATACGTATGACGCCTGGCCAACCCATTTCTGAGCCGGAGAGAAACTGCTGCGCACGCGCTCGGCTGCGACGGACAGTAACGGCTTCACTACTGCAGCAGTCAATCGCGCGCCTCTCTCTTTCTTTTTTGCGCATGCGCATGAGGTTGCGCCAGAGGAATTTTCGGCTTACAGGTGACAGACGGACGGACCAAGTAGTTAGCGCTTATTTATTATTCAGTATCATATACAACTTGTGCTTTAAGGTCAGCAGTTAAAATTTTGCTGAGCGAAATTTTGTTATTTATCAAAGCAAACATTGCCTTTTGTTGTACAAGTAATGCTCACTTCCTCACACATTTGACGTTATTTTTTTCATTGTCGCTATCATGAAAATTTGTCCGAAGTAAAGAAAAAAAAGCAGATGGTATCATAGCGAATGAACACACAGGGCCGCGTTGTACTCTTCAGCACCATAGAGAGGGAAAGTGAGATGGGAATGTCAGACAGATGAGCGGGAAGTGACAAGTCTAGTTTGCTACCTTATGATGGGGGAGGTATGATGGAAGAAACATGAATCAGGAGAGCAGCTTGAAGGAAGGAGATACTGTGGTATGCAATAATGCTTACAAAAACCAGTTACAAAATCTGTGGGCATATTTTCGTAACGAAATACCCAAAAGAAGTTTGTCACTTTCAGCTTGTTCGTCTAGGGGATTTCAGCATATTGCAATTGGATAGAGCAAAACTTATATTCTGCTAGAGAGGAGGTAGGTCGGAAGGGAAATGAAAGAGCATAACATTCCTTCCTGCCCGATTAAAGCATCTTTTTACGTGTATGGGACAGGTATAAAAATTTAATCAGCTATCGACAGCTGGGATAAAAAGGAAACATTAAATGTAATCTACGTGGGCAAACTGATGAAATGTTGCTCGCGGCGACCTCACTCAACTTGAAATATTTGTTTCGCGTTCTAAGTATTCAAACAATTATTAAAATTATTTATCCATATCAAGTAAGGAGCGTTTAAGCTTTGTTTAAGTTACAACAGTTTATACTGTCGTCGGGAGCACAAAAATAAATTGTCCGTGCAATGTTCCCGCTCACGTCGTCTCTTTTCCGCTTGCAAAATGATTAACTAGAATAAAAATGTAATAATAACAAGATTCTTTGCACATGGTGACTTCGAGGAACTATATAGTAGTCTTATGGGCGTAGGTTGTATTGTTATTAGAATAGTGATCGTTAGTTGGAGGGAAGGGTACATTCATTGTAACTTGCTACTGTAGCATAAGTCGCATCCTATTAACAATTAAAAGAAATGATAACAGGATCGCAAAATGCAATACGCAGGATCTAGTGTTAACAAAACATAACTATTCTGTTAGCTATACATGGTCCATCCACTGTCATGCAGGATACTACTCGGGGTGAGCACCATCCTCACTGCTCTTCTAGGGAGCGCGAGTGGTCTTGACGGCAGGCTTCCGTACCCATTCGAACGGGAATCTCCACAGGAGCTGATCCCGCTGCCTCACTGCAACGCGTCTCTATTGGCGGATGGCAGAGTAAAAGCCTTCTGCAAGATTCTCATCGAGGCGCCACCGCTGCTGTCTTTCATACCGTCGGAACCCGAGGTCATGACGCTGGACGAACTTCTCATCTCTGACATCCCGCTGGCGCACAATGAGGTGGCTGTGATGTCCCTCACGCGTGTGCATATAAAAAAATGGGACGATTTCCCGCTCAGTTCGGCAAGCCATTATGACGGTTTCGTAAGCAATACAAGCAGCTTATTGGAACAGGTCGCCTTGTATTCTCTCATGGTCTTCGTCAGGCAGCTCGAGCTTAGTGTGATGTTTCTGAAGCCCGTGAAAATTGCAATCGCGAATTGCTCAAAAGCGAAGGAAAGTGCGAAAGTCCACTGCAATGTATATGGCTTTAAGAAGCGCTTCGTAAATAACGGCAGCTTACCCGCTCCCATGAAACACTTTCCCAGTTTCGGCCTGACACTAGTGTTAATCCATCAGTGGAGCGCGGAACACACGTTCACCTCGAAAGTAAATGTAACGTTTGCCGGGCACGTCAAGAACATTCCGTCTATGGCCTTAAAAATTTTTGCTCCTTTCCCGTTTTTACGCCTTGTTTTATATAGATGCAACTTTAAGGAAATAAGGGGCAAGGACATCCCACAGATGCGCTATTTAGAACAACTAGACTTCGCCTATGCTCCGATCACTCGCGTGCATGCCAACGCATTTGACCTGGTACCGGACATACAGAACATTTCTCTCGTAGGAACCAATCTAGCGTTTATACCCGAGGGCGTGTTCAAATTGAAGAAACTTCGTCGGTTGAATATGGCCATGACGTCTGCGAACGGGACCTTTCGCTTTTGCCAGGGGATATGCGCGCAAACAAAGTCTCTTCTGGAGCTGATCTTAGCAGGGACGACTGTACAGTACTTACGTGACGGTGTGTTTTGCGCATTCCCTAACTTGCAGTTGCTCGATCTTAGCGGATGTTCTATCGTAGAGATGTATGGTTCCCCGTTTTCATGTTTGCAGAATCTTCGCGAACTGGACATGCAGTCGAACCAAATCATGTCGATTGGTGCGAGAGTCTATTCAGGCTTAAAGCGGTTAGAAATTCTTAACTTGAGAAATAACCTGATCAGCACTCTTTCCGGTGCCGCATTATTCGGAAATCTCCAATCTATCAAATTATTAGACTTGTCCTCCAACAAGATTAAGAGCCTAGAACACTTCAGAGCTGACACAACGTCTGTAAGGTTCATAGACTTATCCAGAAACCTAATTTCCAACTGGATACCGCCACTGTTTTCTGTATTGCATGGCTTGCGCACACTGGTGCTTTCATTGAACCTAATATACACAATAGACAGCCGTGCGCTTCGGGATATTCAGCAAGTAGAAACGATTAACCTTTCAGGCAATCCCTGGGATTGCGGCAGCTGTTTGCTCAATAATCTGCATGTCCTCTTGAACAGCAGTACGAAACTTAGCGCTAACGACGTAATGTGCAAAGAACCAGAGAGATACGCTGGTTTGCGCGCAATCAGTGTAAGATGGAATTCGGACATCTGTGGCTCTGTAGACTTCTACACGGCAGTGTGCGTGCCGCTGCTTTTCACCGCCCTCGCGACTACTGTTATCAGCTACGGATTGTACACGAAGCGCTGGTACATGATGTACGCACTTTTGTACTTACGGGTAAAGATAAAGAATTACAAACGGCAGTCCCACTCTGGCCGTTTTATGTGGGACGCCTTATTGTGTTATCATATTTCTGATGCCAGTTGGACCAGGAACGTTCTCTTAGCAAAACTGGAATCCCCGCCCATGCGGTATCGCATTTGCGTTGCGGAACGAGATTTCATTCCAGGAATTCCAATAACCGAGAACATCTGCCGCTGCATCTCTCAAAGTCGGGTAGCTCTATTCGTCATTAATTCAGAATTCTGTCGAAGTCGCTGGTGCATGTTCGAGATTATGCTTGCGCAGCATCGCCTGTTCGAGTCGGAGAGGGACGAGCACATCGTGTTCATCAAGAAGGGCCCGATCGATGAGTCAGAAATGAATCCGATGCTGTCGTATCTCACAACGTCGAGAACGCACATTGATGTGCCTCAAACTGGGAGCGATGAACGGCTGCAAGACATCTTTTGGCTGCAACTCCAAGTGGCGCTGCAGCAATAAGTCCAGAACACTGGACTCGCATTTTTCATTGCGTGTGTCCGACGGGAGTAAAATCAAAGCAGTATACCGACTCTAGTTTGAATCGCATGCTTTATAATTAATCCAAATCATGTTCACTTATTGCGGTTTTACTCATTTAAGACAGTACCACCGCCATATTTAGTATGCACTGCCGAAAAGGAAAGCGAGATTTTGTTGCCGGTGAAATCGACAGAGTGAGGGAGGTTTCTTGATGAATTTTGAGGACAAAATCACTATATAAAACCGAAGATATGCGCTACGTCACTCATTACGTATTACTTGTTCAACGACGAAATGTTCAGATCGAAGACGCTTAAAAGAAAACTAACGCGCGAAATTCAGACTTTTATGGCCCTTTCCATGGCTTACTTGGAATGAGAGAAGTAGTGTTGGTGCAAACAAGTACTTGGGCCCAGTAGGCACAGAGAACAAAATAAGTTATGCAAGGAAATGAATGTGGTATTTACAAAGTTCTAAATAAATTTTACGCGTGGGAAGAACCGGGGGAATTCAAGGACCAGACCTGCTTTTACGTTTCTACCAAAGACATTAATTGAAGACAAAGACCTCGAGACGACAATTATGCCGCTTAAGCGTTCTAAAGAGCGCTGTCACCAGTGGCGTGGTGGCTTTTGTTGCACTTTTAATGTGTTTTCTAACTTTTCTTTGTTTCCCATGACACAACATATGAAAACCAACACGTAATCAACCTTTGTTTTCAGTGGAGAACGCCAACCCCCTGTATATTTTTCCCCCATTGTTATGGAGACCGCTATGCATACGCTGCCTTGTGTGGCAGCGTATGCATTATCAAACAATTTAAGAATCAAGCTATTTGTTTAGAAGATAAAATGACATACGGAGAAAAGAAAACAGAACATTTGCTAGAGATGTTGTAATTGACTCAATATCAACACCAACAAGTAACCAACTCCTGGTCCGGCTGGTTTCTTCATCTTTGGGGTGCACGTAATTGCACCTTGTGGGTTACATCTTGGGTACAATAAATTATTGGGTTTTACGTGCCAAAACCACGATGTGATTATGAGGCACAGTGTAGTGGGAAACTCCGGAAATTGGGCCACCTGGGTTTCTTTAACGTGCACTTAAATCTAAGTACACAGATGTTTTCGCATTTCGCCCCTTAGGAAATGCGGCCGCCGTGGCCAGAATTAAATTCCGCGACCTCGTGCAATATAGTCACAGTAAGACGTACCAAAATCCCAACAAAATGCTGTTGTTTAAAAGATGGAGGCACTCCACGAAAGTGCATGTTCGTTAGTTCTCCCGAAGTGCCACGACACCCCTAGCGTGGTTGCTTTGATGTTTGACCGAAGCGTGCATACCTGACGCCATAATAGCGCATGCAGGCTTTTAAATATTTCTGCTCATTCTGTGCTCTTAGTGACATAAGCACATTTCGCCTCACACATTATGTCCCCTAGCCGCGGGTGCTTCTTTAAAGCACGGAGAGCAAATGAGTGTTCCATGGTGCCCTTCCTCGGCCACTGCTGTTAAGATACAACGGCCCTATTCTTGACATAAATATCGCATGTTGCGTCATATCCACACGTATGTGCCCCTACACGACGCCCCTACACTTGGCGTGAATGTAGAGCCGAAATCACAATGCTCAGGATTATGAAAAGGCCAGTTCTCACTTAGCTGGAAGTCGAAGCAAAGCTTTATATTTTAAGTGGCAACGCTGTTTTGTTCGCACTGCTGAGTTGATAATTTCTTTCTAATGTGTTGCTTGGCTAGCATGTAGTATAGTGCATGCTATATAAGCATATACCTGCGTATATGCTTATATAACATATACCTGTGTCACATGTACAATAGCACCATAGCTATGCATAACTGTGTATAGCAGCATATGTGTAATACACCAACTATTCGTATGAGACAATGGGTAGCCGGCGCCACACTTATGCGCTGACACCCAATTTCTGTAATGTCAATAAAAAGAATATAGTTTTAAAAGAAACTCGTTGTGATTGCTCATATTGAAAGCAACGCAGTAAAATAAGTCGCCTTGGTAGAACGACAGAAAGCTGAGCTAGTTGGTAAGGATTCATAATGCAAAATAGAAGTGAGGCGTGCAGACATCGGCGTTCGTGTTGTCCACTTCTCTACTCTTGTGTCCTGTCTGCACGCCTCGCTTCTATTTCGCCTTGGTAGTCGGTCTAAGAACGGAGAAAACCAGGAAGCTGGTTGACAGCAAGACGAGAGTGAATTAATTGATAAGTCTGAGTGAAGGAAGATTGAATAAGCCTCTGAATTACGGCTGAAATCCACAAGGTTGAGTAAGTTCGTAAAAATGAAAGTTCAGCTTCAAGACGGGGACCAACAAATGGAAACACATTTTGCATAAAATTTGGGTGAAGAGCGGTAACGTGCCTTTGAAAATGATAGATCTATCTATTGAAACGTCGGCCAGCCTGTCTGAGGCACCTAACTTCAGTTCGTCCGACTTTATCTCACAAATTGAACGTCAGCATCTATGTGAGAGTAACATGAAGCAGTACAGAAAATCCATGCGGCCTCTTTAAAAAGATAAGCTCTATCACAGCCCTTATTGCTTCTTTTTTTCTTTTTAGAGGCAGGATTTAGTATAGGTTTAATTTAGTTACATGCATTTGAGAGTGGGAGAGAGAGAGATACAAGCTTTAATGATATGCTGGAGATGTTAGCATGGGTGCTCGTCTGACATGCTACTCCAGGTGCTGGGTGATGATTATGATATATGCAGTGATAAACACTTTACAGGACGTAGTCATACACACACACAAGAGGTCTGTTAGAAAGGTATCAGACCTTATTATTTTTTTTGCGAGCACCTGATGGATATAAAACAAGCGCGCTTGCATCAGCCGACTTTGAACTTTCGTGCGCTTGCGCGAATTTTTTCCCGCCTGCCGATAGCGTCAGTCGCTGGGACGCCGCATTTGAGTGAGGTA
Organism: Dermacentor albipictus; assembly: GCF_038994185.2. NCBI lineage: Eukaryota > Metazoa > Arthropoda > Arachnida > Ixodida > Ixodidae > Dermacentor > Dermacentor albipictus. Next base: position 169,569,210 of record NC_091824.1, on the reverse strand, counting down.
GTGCACAGTGCTCTCGTCAGATTTTATTGCAAGGAAAATGGCGGAGTGACTGGAGCAGCGCTATTGCATCAAGTTTTGCCAGAAACTGGGCGACAGCAAAGTGGAAACCATTCGGAAGATTCAGACGGCTATTGGTGACGATGATATGAGCAGCGCACAGATTAAGGAGTGGTACAACCGGTTCAAAGACGGCCGCACATCGGTGGAGAGCGAGCCACGCTCCGGTCAGCCATTAACATGCCGAAATGACCAGTTCATTTCCGAAGAGAACGCTGTGGTTATGCGGGACCGTCGTGTGACTATCCGAGAAATTGCGGAAGAGGTGGGCATCGGCACTTTTTCTGCACATTCTATTATGACTGAAGATTTGGCCATGAAGATAGTTGCGGCGAAATGCGTGCCGAAGCTGCTCACGGTGGAGTAAAACAACTTCGTGTTAAAGTCTCATAGCACATGCTGGATTTCACAAACAGTGACCCCGACTTATGAGCACCATAATCACTGGTGAAGAGGCTTGGGTGTACGGGTACAACCCGGAAACCAAATTCCAGTCGTCACAGTGGAAGCATTCCACGTCACCAAGACAAAAGAAGGCCCGCCAAGTGCGCAGCAACGTCAAAGGGATGCTGACTGCTTTCTTTGACTCCCGCGGTGTGGTACACCGAGTACGCACCACAGGGTCAAACAATCACCATATAGAGTACCAGAGGGATGTCCTTCGTCGCCTACGTGATGCTGTGCGGCGCTAGAGACTAATAGCTGATTCCGTGCGTTTGCACGCTGAGTGGTGTTGTGTTGCCGGGATCGACTCTTCTCTACCGGTTGTTGTAAGATGGTTTAAGGCATTCCAAGTGCGCAGGAGTTGCAGAGAGCAAAGCCATCTTCTTGCTCGCCAGCCGTTCTCTTCCTGCCCAGCGGTTGTCAGCATTGGCCAGTCGAGATTTTCCGGGCCATAGAGGAGCTGTTAGGAATGGCCTGCTGCGGTGCAGACACGCAAAGTTTTATCAGCCAGGTGCGACAGCGGCGTCGACATTTCCTGGAAAGCCACCGTCACCCTCTAGCCAAACGGCGCCACTAAGTCTACTGCGTGCGGAGGACAATACGCCACGTCCGCGACTCTTCGTCGCGGGATGGCTGAGATGAGTTCGACGAACCAGGCTTTGTTACGGAACACGTCACCACCGACCTGGTCTGCCGTGAGCGGGCGAGTTCCCGAGGGAATGTATCTGGCGGCAACGTCCCACGCGCTTTTCAGGACGCAAGACAATAGAGAACCGGCGGCCACGCTGCAGGGGTCAGCTTGTGGAATAAGAGGTACCTCATTTGGTCAAGACGTAAGCCCCGAGTTCTGCGAAGCCCGTCTCACCTCGGTGGCGGCAGTGAAACCAGTGCGGACGTGTGTGTATAAGCCCTCCCGCTCAAAGGCGGCTCGGCTACGATGGCTGGTCGAACGTTTCCGTCACCTAGGGATGTCGGAAACACGGAGTGTTTATAAGCAGGGGTTTGTCGGCTGCTAGTGTGCTTGTCATCGTGTTCTGTGCTGCGTATTTGGAGCTTCGTGCTCGCATGCTGCATGCTTTGTCTTGCGTGCTCCATTTGGGAGTCACGCTAGACTGTCGAATGTATCTCATGTTCCAATCTTAATATGTAAATAAACCCTGTATGCTTAGTTCCTCCCAAGTTCCTCACTACGACCTATAACCCTGTCAACTGGTGGCAGCGGCGAGATCGTCCGACAACTCTTACAATACGCTGTCACTGAAGGGGCTACAGTTAATGTGTTTTTCGGTAAGCACATATTCAGGACTTTTGCTTGCGTACATGTGAGTGCTGTTATGATGGTTTGGGAAAGGTTCTGTAGGATAGGAAGGCTGTATCGTAGGAGGCCTTCACAGAGAGCCGTATACATGGGTAGCAGAGCATTTACGGGAAAGCCCTCAGCATTGCTTGATAACATACGGAAGATGCTCGCGTATGACCCAATTTTTTTCTTTTAATATTCGAACGTGGGGTGTCCACGTCATTGGTCTGCCGATTGTCACGTCCAGAAGCTTGTGACTTGACACATACCGATAGGAGAGTGCGCGAGCTTTGAGGTGTAGCGCGAGACATCACACCTAGTGAAAGAAATGGCGGCCCATCTTTCTGGTGACATCGTTAGACCTCGGCCCAGTAAATTTTTAAAATAGAATTGATAGCGTTCTGCAGTCTTGCTCGTAGGACACATCTGTTACGACGACAGCTTCATATACAGATGCCACCTGCGTACAAATAGATTTCAACCGATGTGGGAATGCACTTCCCCGGTCCAATAAGAAAGATGTTAAATAAAGTCGGTCTTAAAACACCACCCTGGGGATGTGTCACCTTCTTTTGTGGACATGTAGGCTGACCGATCAGTGAAGTAGTCTGAGATCCAGCGGTGCATGCGACCACCACCTCCAACGGACTTCAGAGCGTATCCTAAGATAGCCTGATTCTATCGAGCGCTTCCTTTATGTCGAGGAATACGCTTATAGTGATGTTGCGTGCAGCTTTGTTGGGTTTTACGCAGCCGACAAGGCTAATCACGTTGTCTCTGCTGCTGCGCCTCTTTCTGAACCCTGACATTTGCGGAGGGCATCTAGTCATACTCGTCAACAACCAGTCCAGGCGCGTGAATACCCTCTTCTCCATAAGCTTTCCGACTCAACTGAGGAGAGCTGTCAGACGATAGGAGCTTGCGTCTGCTGGAGACTTCCCAGGCTTGAGGACAGTAATAACATGAGCTCGTTTCCAGCAAGATTCAAAGCGGCCACTCGCCCAGGTTGCACTGAATATGGTAAGTAGATACATCTTTGCCTTGTCGACTAAATGTGTCAACTCGGCGTAGCTGATGCAGTCAGGGAGAGGAGATGACGCCTTCTTCACCAACGCCAACGCGCCAAGCAGCTCCATGATCGAAGAAGGTTCGTCTCATTCAATAGTACTTCATGTAGCTGGAAGCTCATTTGCTGCTCGGGGCAAAGTTGCGAGCGCCGCTGCAGCAGTGATCTTGGAGCAGAAAGTCTCCGCCACGTCCAACTCGCTGCTGTTACGGCACAGCGCAATCGAACTGAAAGCATGCATTGGAGTCGGCGGTGTTTTCAGGCCGGGCACAATGATCCATATTTTTGACAGCGGTATTCTCTGATACAGTTTCGAAGAAAAGCCCTGTTATTGGCTGCTGTCCAACTTGTCCAAGTGACGTTGGATATGTCATTGCATTCTCCTAGCGTTGCGAGTGTCATCTACAGAAAATGTCCTACAAGCACGTCTCTACGTTATGTGGCGCATTACCCGGAACCTCTCGTACTTCATGTCGGCCATTGAGTGAGTTCGAATTGGTTTCAGATGTTTAGTGCTGCTTTCTTTTGCTTGCTTTAGGGCACGAACTCCTCGTACGTCAATCCAGTTAGTTCTGAGTTCTCGATTGTAGCCTTATATAGCTCCCAGTTAGTGCAACGAATCGCCTTTTATTGTGTGAGTTTATATATATATATATATATATATATATATATATATATATATATATATATATATATATATATGTATATATATGTAATGAACGAGAAGAAAGGGGGTTAACCGAGGGGCCCGATCTTTATTAGTCATATCATAAGAAGCCAACAAACACTGACACCAAGGACAACATAGGGGAAATTACTTGTGCTTAATAAATGAAATAAAGAAACGATAAAGTAATGGAAATTAAAGTGGATGAAAAAACAACTGGGTGTGCGTCTAAAGGTTTTTCGTGTGCGTCTAAAGGTAATGTAAATAATTGTCGCATGATATTACTTATAATTTCATCCAATAAGGAACTCGCTAACGCGGTGGGCTTCACACGGCCGGGTGACGCGGTTTCTATTCCACCCAACTTTTCCTTTTTTTTTTAAGAGCTACGTGAACGAGGTTGGACCCACATTTTTAGACTGTGGTATTTTCAGGATCATCTAATTGTTTCTTTTTTTTTAGACTGCGCTACCTACGGGATCGACTCACACTTGTTTTATACTTCAGTATCTTTGGAATCGGCCCATATTTTTTGCGGGATAAACAGATGGCGCGAAATAATAAAAAAAAAACTCGCCCGCCAATGCAAAGAGTGCCATTCAAATTACGGAACTGTGGCTGGACGTGTGGATTATGTACAAAGCAGGATTGATTCCGCGTAAATTGTGTCGTCTGCTGCACGTGGTACGGCAGACGCCGCTTATCGTCGGTGAGTGCGTCCAACTGGCCGCCAACACGCACGCCGTCACGCAGGCTCAGTATTACGCATCGAGGACGCGTGACGCGTATCGTGGGTTGAAGATACACAGGCAGCCCACACACAGGCAGCCGATAGATTTCCGGAACCGAGCAATCGAGCGACATGAGCGAGCGATCTGTTCGCGCGACGCCCCGTTCCGTTGCTCAAAGCCGTCGCACACCACATCACTCTCATTGGGCTTTAGGTAGTTTCAGTGGTACAGTACAAGTGTAGAGGGACATCTATTGGAGAAGAGGCGCACCGAATAGGCTGATATTTGTGATTGTTTACTTGATTACAACCGACCTGGTATTAGTTGATCGCGATTAGTCATTTAATATGAAAACAAACAATATATCTTCGGCAGCATGTTACACGTATATCCGCCATGCATTTCGTCACAATAGCACCATCACCATCGGCACGGCCCCGCGAGAAATTGTCTGGTGGTTCATGTTCGTTATCTTCCTTCCATCGTTGGGAGCGCAATGCCTTGATGCCGCTAAAATTATAAATACGTACGATCATATTAATTACCATTAGTTAATTAACTTTATAATGGTTGGTCTTAGTGACTAAAGAAAATCGCTATATTGGAACCTGACCTGAGCAAAGCAATTTTCTTTAAACAAGCTCTTGTAAGAGCTGCGCGAACAAATATCGCTGGACGCTATCAAGTATAGATATAGGCACTATATCGATCATGTATTGTTGAATTAGAATGTTGGTCATATATTGTTGAACTCTACTGATGGAGAGCAAATGATGAATCATTGGCGCAAATTCCTTGACAAAAGATTCTTATTTGTCAAGACAACAGGTGTCACTCTGGCACAGATTATATGCGCTGTAGTTGCCGTTCAAAAGTGCGCAAGCCCGTAGCTGTGCACTGAGAAGCATAATGTACGAAATGCCACGCCTGCAGCAGAGGGGGTTACTCCAGCAGCAGCAGCGCATTCTGGTCCGGTGGGAGCGTTTTGGCAGCGGACAGTGTCTCCTCTCTGCTCTTCCTGTTCTCGTCGAGGTCTGCATTTGACTGATGATGATGATGATGATGATGATAATAATAATAATAATAATAATAATAATAATAATAATAATAATAATAATAATAATAATAATAATAATAATAATATGAATAATGTTTATTTGCCATCATACATGTTAGATGGGAGGGCGGTGGGAAAAAAGCTGCTCGCAGGCAGCTTGACGAGCCCACAACCCCTGGTCTGTTTATTTTGGCAAGTACAGCAACACATCACAAGTACGCAAACAAAACAAAGCAGTGCAGCTCCTGCTGCTGCTACTGAGTTAAACATAAATACAGGGTAATGATCGAACAGAAACAAATTCTAATGACAATACAAACCACGGAATAACATGAAGTCACTGTGAAAGGAAATATCCAGAATTGAGCACTGTACATGAGGCGAAGATTCTGGTAAGAACAAGAAAATAAATCAAAGCTTCCTGTAGAAAGACGATTGAAGGTCTTCGCACTCGGGCTCACTCTGCTCCAGTTTACATATTTACTGCTTGCGCAGTTTGTGGCGTAGGATGCTACTCGCAGTTGGCGCCCTGCTGCCGAGTGTCCACGTATCGCCCACGCGACTTCCTTGCCAGATGGCGAGCCCGTTCCATCGACATTGTTGGACTTGTCCCTGTCTGCCATTTTCGAGCAGCTCAAGATGGACCTGAAATCCAAAAAGCTGGGCGACATCTCCTGCTGGCGTACTGTTTAAATGCATTACTCAGTGAAGGCAGCATTTGCAATGTTTTCGGTTTTATCAACCGATTTCTACATTACGACCATTTACTTGGCAAGTTACGAAACGCTTCCGAGATAGCCCTACTTTTTGCAGTTGTGAACGACTGGACCCTTGTTTACATTGGGGCAAACAGAAGAGAGAAACCGCTTAATGTACGATGAAGATGTCAGCCCCGATATATGAATGGCTTACTACTTCAGGGTTGGGCAAGTTGCACTGTTCTGGTCTGTTATAGATAGGTTACAGTGGACAGATTGAGGTAGAAAGTCCCTCGCCTATACCATTTCTCGATGTTATACATTAAAAGCTAAAGAAGTTGAACTAACTGCACAGCAGAGGCATATCTCGTAGTATCTTTTCCCCGTCATCACTCCTAATTCTCCTCTACTTACCTGTTTTAATGCGAAAACATTACATACCCCATGAAGGGGAAACTCCGGCGTCCGTTGTTATTCAATAGTTCCAAAACCCACGTGACCATGTGATGACGGCACGTTACCGGCGCTGGACCTCCTGTGGCTCTCCCTGTGAGATTTCATGGTGACAGCCGTGGCGTCGGACCTGGCCCACTCTCAAAATTGGACGAAGGTGAATTAAAATTGATTAAAGTGAATTAAGGGGGAATAAAGTGGATTAAGATGGATTAAAGTTGGTACAAACTACAGCAAGGTGGGTTAAAGCGGATTAAGGTTAAGTTTTAATTTAAGGTGATAACTTAGACCAGCCCTACTGTTTTCGTACTCAAATCCCGTAAGGATAATTAAGTGACTGTCAATTTTTTTCATTCCCTCTTACTCAAATGGGGAGTACCAGGCCAGAGGCACGCTTCTCCGGCCAGCTTTCCTGTCTTTTATCTCGCCAAAACTTTTCCTTCTCTCTCTCTAGTAATGCAGGACAAGAATATAAAAAATAATAATAAAGATAAGACAACTAGACTGAACGAACAAATGAAGCTCAGATCATGGGAAAAATGTCAAACTGTCTTGACTAGCGTAAGTATAACACTTCTGTCCCAGGGCGCTACGAAGTCATTACTCTGTATTTGTCCTCGTATACCAAGCAAATACAGTGTCGTAAAGAAAGGGAATATAACCTTCGCCGAAGCAGTAGAGAACAATTCCAGAGCCTTGACGAAACATTTCATTTCTTTCTTTTTCTCCAGGCAAGCGATTACCAGAGAAACTTCAAGCAGGTAAAGAAAAGTGGCAAGGTGGCATACTGCACATGTGCTACCTGAAGCAGCTCATGTTTTACACTCACCGTTCACTAGCGTGCATCGGTTGGTCTTTGACTTCATTCCAGATGCAGCGAATATATTTGCAAAGTAGTAAAAAAAGAAACTCATGCATTTAACTTAAAGAAAGTAATTATAGCAAAGGTAAACAAATAATGTGATGTGTCAATTAAGTTCAGCTACGCTGCAATATCGTTTATTGTCTTTAGTGTCGTTGTTGAAATTTTCATTGTATCACTTAGCCTCGCAACCTATAGGCCAAGTAAATTTTCGGTTAAGACAACACATTTGAATGGGTTGAGAAAACGTACAACGGGGGAACCATCATCATAAGTGTAGAGTCAAGTGAAACTGATTAGAATGTCTCGCACGCGTAATGACAAGAATATGCGACGTGCAAATCACTCTGTAGCCGGGTTATAAGCATGCAGTCCAAAATGTACGTTTTGTAATCTTAATTAAGCCACTGTCGCAAATGAAGGCGACTATTGAAAGGCAACAATACGTTCTGTGCATGTTCGACTTGTCGACGTTTGACTTCATGCTGACCGTAGTTTATTCACTGCGAAAACACAGAAAGCTGGGGGCATTTCATGCGCTTACGAATTCAAGAAGACAACACAAAATGGCGAACACATATCGGAGGAAAATTGACAGTCACTGTCAGTAATCATAGCAGTCTTTGGAGAATCGTGCCATCTTATATCAATGCAAAGAGTGGTATTGGACGTGTAGATACGAACGATGAGTGAATGGCATGTAAAAGCTGTAGTTACAATGTTCTCTTCAGAAAGTAACACGAACACAAATTGACACTTTTTTTATTTCAGAAATAGGAAGCACATAGCGTTGATATTGCTCTATTACGTGGCTAACTGTAGATAGTTCAGCGAACTTTAGTCGATAGATAAACATACTGTCACACACTTTCGAGGTTGACTCTGTAGCCCGGCTCAGTAGTCTGCCGTTCACTGAAGTAACGGTCGCAACATAACTACGGAAATGGCTGTTCTGTAGGGCACGGGAGCGTAGCGCTGCAAGTTTACGTCTGCAGAATCATATTACAATACCACTAGCGCACCGTTACGGCGCCCAATAACGACCATCCCCAGCAGCTTAAGACACGATATCCTTGTAAACATCACACTAAAAAAAAAAACCTCATAACCATCAGGTATACGACGATAGGTGAAGGCATAAAATGTAGATGGCAAAACGGTAACTGGCACGCTAGAGTGCGCTATATTTACAACTCCAAAGCCGCGCGAAGCTGCAGCCAGAAGTAGTGGCGCACACTTTCGTCGGCGTCTTCGGGTGGTGCCTGTACGTAGGTCTTCGTCCTGAGCAGGTAGCTCAGCAAAGGGCACAGGGTGGACTCGTCCATCGGCTCACGGCGTATGAAGACCATCTGGTTCTCACGGTCCGACTCGAACAGGCGATGCTGCGCCAGCGTAAGCTCAAACATGCACCAGCGACTCGCGGAAAACTGACTACTCAGCACGAACAATGACTTACGGCTCTGCGCTATGCCTCGGCACACGTTCTCCGCGATTGGGAGTCCCGGTATGAAGTCCCGTTCCGCGACACACAAACGGAATCGAAGTGCCGTTGACTCCAGCGTCGGAACTATGTGCTCGTGCACCCATTCGGCGTCCGAGTGGTGATAGGAGACGAAGGCGTCCCACAGAAAGCGGTCCGCCGAACGCAGTCGCTTGTAAGCCTTGGCTTTGACGCGGATGAAGAGCAAGAAGTATCGGATGTACCACCTTTTCGTGTACACGGCGTAAGACGTCACCGAGCCGAGAAGAAGGATCATAATGATTGGCACACCTATCACGACGTAGTAGTCCGGTGGCTGGCATGCCTTTTCGGTACCGGGAGCTGCGTCCATGACGGGGATGTCGGACAGCGACCCCTGGCCGTCACTGCAGACGACGCAATCCACGCAGCAGTGATTGCGGCCAGTTTCGAGCAGGAACAGTTGCACGTTCTTGATGTCACAGTTGGTGCATTCCCAGGGATTATAGCAGATGTGAACGTTCGACACGTTGGCAACGTCTTTGTACATGTTGTCGTCTAAGACGTGAATCTTGTTACCATCCAGGCGCAAGTTATCGAGGTAAGTCATGCGGGAGAAGATAGGTGCCGACCACGCCGATATGTAGTTGAGCGCTAGCGTGAGCTTTGTTACGGAAAGACTGACGAATATTTCTGGAAAGAGGACATCGATCCTGTTGTCGCCCAAATGGAGAATGTTCAGACTAACCAGTGGAGCGAACACAGGTGTAGGATCGTGAAATGCTATCCTGTTCTTCGTGAGCTTCAGTGCCCGTAAGCTCACCAGGCCTTGGAAGGTGTCGTTAGTTATAGTTGTTAGTTCGTTGTTTTTGAGCTTTAGGTACTTTAGGCGTCGGAGACAGATGAAAGGGGAGCCGTACATCATTTTCAAGGAACACAGTTGCAAGTTCAAATTTTCAAGCATGGGGAAGTTGCAGAAGGCGCGATCAGCCAGGGAATACAGCGCTGTCCCTTTCAAATTCAGATTCGTGATCGAACTGTTCTTCATAGGACTCGGCGGAACGATTGAGAAAAATTGCTTAGACCCAATTACTGTATGTTTAACGCTTAGGCTTTGAAGAGTGTCAATGGAAAATATCGCTTGAGGAATTGAGCTCATTCTGGACATTAAGAAAGATAGCTTTTGTACGCCCAGAGGGAGTTCAAGTGCTTCATTTGTTGAATTTTTAAATGAAGTGTCATAAAATTTAACGTGCTGTAAATTTGGTGCTAACTTCAAGTCACCTATTACGAACGTGTCGAACGAACAGCCATATATTACAACTCTCGTAGCGTTTTTAAAGGCGTCATGACTTTGCAGTATTTGGGACATATTTTGAGTGCCTCCTAGGAAGGTGACATTTGTGGCAAGAGCAGAGTCCGAGATGGCCCCATCAGACGTCTCAATGGAAACACGGCACGTGCTCTGTGATTTGTTGTATATGTTAGGCTTGTCAGCCACATCTTCCTTCACCGATAACGGTATGAACACTTTTACGCTACAGCTGATACGGGTATGATCTCTTGCGCATTCTCCAATCTGGGCTATAATGGGTTCGTTAATCTGCGAAATACGTCGAAGTTTACTTACATCATGAGCAGAATGTGATGATGTCTCATTTCTGTTATACTGGTAACAGCAATCAAAGCTAACGTTATGAAGAGACTCGCAGGTGTCCCAAATGCGTTCACGAACTGTCCACAATGAGAGGTTAGAGTGCAGCGTCACAGTAGCTTTTATGACGCCTGCTTTTGGAAGGAGTTGTGAGCGCGACCTCTCGATTGCGAAACACTCGACGTCCGCTTGGTTGTAGCCTTTTGGAATCATCACACAGTCCTGCAGTAGCACAGCTTCCACGTGTAGGCCCGCTTGCTCGTGGCACGGCGATTTCATCTGGGCGGCGACCGCAAGGAGCCACCGGGCAGCAAGTAGTACTTCTGCTCGCATGCTCTCCTGTGATAAAGGTGATAAAGATGCAAACATTCGCGGTAACAAACAAACAGACAGACAGACAGACAGACAGACAGACAGACAGACAGACAGACAGACAGACAGACAGACAGACAGACAGACAGACAGACAGACAGACAGACAGACAGACAGACAGACGGACAGACGGACAGACGGACAGACGGACAGACAGACAGACAGACAGACAGACAGACAGACAGACAGACAGACGGACAGACAGACAGACAGACAGACAGACAGACAGACAGACAGACAGACAGACAGACAGACAGACAGACAGACAGACGGACAGACGGACAGACAGACAGACAGACAGACAGACAGACAGACAGACAGACAGACAGACAGACAGACAGACAGACAGACGGACGGACGGACGGACGGACGGACGGACGGACGGACGGACGGACGGACGGACGGAGGGACGGGCAGACAGACAGACAGAAAGACAGACAGACAGACAGACAGACGGACGGACGGACTGATGACAAATGAAATGGTACGCACAGTGGTATCAGTAACGAAGGGTAAATGTCTAATTTGTGTAGGATAATTACAACTTTTATGGAAGGTAATTATTCTAACTTTCCATAGCGTCGTTGCTGTGATTCGCAATGTTTCCCAGGCTCCTAAAACAACTGCACAATATGCCAACTTCAAGTTCGGTGAAAAGTGGGAGAACTTAAAGTGCATTGTTTGGCAAGACTTTCACGTTTATAGCCTAAATAGAAGTGTTGACAATAAAACTGAACCATAGTTTCTTTCTCTATTTTCGTACATCATACGAGGTTCGTTTGTTTATCCGGTGTCCTCGGTGAACTAAGGAATGCTACTCATTTTCATTTGAGGAGAATAAGGGGCACGTTACGGTGAGGCAAGTTCCCGAATGGGTGGGTTAAATGGACCTATTGAAATATGTATTTAAGTGCTTCGGATCGCAGTATGCTTTACTGTAGCGTAGTAAAATTTAGACCGCTGTCCTTGCGTAAAAACAAATGCCACCAATATCAGTTACATAGCGAACATGGCGGGATCACAAGGAAAAGTATTTGCGTGGACTTAAATGCGTGTTGACCTAATACACCTTTTGCAAAAAAATTCCTATTCAAGCGTTCGAAGAGGTGACGCTGCCGTTATTAGTCGCGTCTCCACATGTCCCGAGAGAACTCTGCCTGACGCAAACTTTCTATTTAGGAGAAACGGGGGGAAACTTAAGTGAAATATGTCACGAAATTTTAACGTTTCTGGGTTATTTACGGGTGTGACAAATAAATATTGAACTCGTTATTCTTTGCTTTTTTCATACGGGATATGAAGTGCACTCGGTGTCCTCGCAGCTAAATGAGACCGTTTCTTTAAGTGTATACTGACAGCCAGGGCAAGGTGATGTGTAGGCAAAGTTGCAAGTGGGTGGGCATTGGCAACAAATTATGTATGCAAGTGCTCTGTAGCGCTATAAGTGTGCTGACGAGCCGCGCAGAATTTAGCCAGTTTCCATAGCAGGAATGCAAATGCCACTGAGATGAAATTTACGGAGAGTGGGTGGAACGCTATAAAAAATTTCTGTGCGTTGTTAAATGCAGTTGTATCATATACAGCCATTGTAAAAATCTTTTAAATCATGTGTTAGAAAGTGTGATACTGCCGCAATCATCTATGATTTCAGATATGCCCACATAGCTGCAGGTTACAACAGTTCTAGATCTCGTGTGAAGGTGGCCATGGTAAGCGCAATGTGTGAGTAAATATTTACTTTCCTCATTTAATTCTGCAGAGCACTGCAAATAATTACCGTACCTTCATCTTGTTTTTACTTTTTTCACGCGCCTTACGACGTTCGATGTTTTTTCTCCGGTGCACATGTCTTCGGCGAAATAAACAAGGCACCTTGCTTATATTTGGCGAAAATGAGGGGCCGTTATGGGTAATCTGTAAGCAAAGTGGAAAGTGTGAGGACTATTTAAGACGTTTTCCTTAAATTACGCTTACGAGTGATCTGGATCTTTAAGAATGCGCTTTAAGAACAAAGCAGAATTTATTGCGCTACCCTGGGAAAACTGTGGACTCAACCGAAATTAAACTTAGCAAAAATGAATAAAGGGGAGGGGTTCACGAGTGACATTAGCTATGGCTGTTTTTCTGACGCAGTAATATGTGTGTGTATGAATTACTCCTTAAAAAAATGTGCTCGATAGTGTTATTTGCGGGAGAGGTTTCAAACAGAACAGAGAACGTTCTAAATTATGTGATATAATTACAGAAAACTGAAATTCTTTTTGGAATCGCTCGAAAGAAACCGCTTTGCTGAAAACTAGGGCTGTGATTCTGCATGGTCGCACACATCTGCTGTCTTTCTTTTTTCCGTGTGCATGTGTGGCGCGTTTTCCATGTGGATATATATATCCGCCGCGGTTGCTTAGTGGCTATGGTGTTGGACTGCTAAGCACGAGTATGCAAGATCGAATTCCCGCCACGACGGCCGCATTTCGATGGGGGCGAAAACACCCGCGGTACTTTGCTTTAGGTGCACGTTAAAGAACCCCAGGTGGTCCAAATTTCCGGAGTCCCCCACTACGGCGTGCCTCATAATCAGATCGTGCTTTTGGCATGTAAAACCCGATATATATATATAGGTGTGTGTGTGTGTGTGTGTTTGTGCGTGTGTGTGTGTGTGTGTGTGTGTGTGTGTGTGTGAGTGCGTGCGTGCTTGCGTGCGTGCGTGCGTGGAGGGTCGGGGGTGGTTTACTATTAGCCCCCGTACTCGAGAACTAGTTGGTACGCCACTGAAATTAGATGTCTTTCGTTGCGCTGTCAAGACAACCTATCCAGAATATTAAAAAAAAGGTGAAAGCACATTTACTTCAAATAGCCTGCAATAGATAGCACCACTCCGCATTTTATGGATGGGCAAAATAGATTTCAACAGATTATGGAATCCATTGAGTGGATATTATGCTGTTCCGCCTTTTCCGAGAAAAAAAAGCAACGACGACAGAGAAAGAGAATTCGAAGCCCAGGGCAGGCACCTGCTGAGCCCATTCTTGTATGCCAGTGGATGGGCAGCGGCAATGAGTGCCGAGCGCACTTCTTGCAGCCACAGCAGCGTCGGCTACAACAAAGGTACACCTTCGGCGGTGTTCCGTCGATGGGAAGTTTATTACACCCGAGATGCAAAGTGAAGACAGACCCCAAAAAAGAAGGGACGGGATAAAATTCATGCTTTCACTCAGATTGTGGAGTTCAATGCTGTGTTCGCTGAGGCAACAATGGCCGCGAACATGAGATAAGCGCAAGAAGTATTTGCCAGTGCACAATTGAGAAACATAACGTAACGGAATACATCTACTTAGGGCAGGTAGTGACCGCGGATCCGGATCATGAGGCTGAAATAATCAGAAAAATAAGAATGGGCTGGGGTGTGTTTGACAGGCATTCTCAGATCATGAACAGCAGGTTGTCATTATCACTCAAGAGAAAAGTGTATAACAGCTGTGTCTTACCAGTACTCACGCACGGGGCAGAAACATGGAAGCTTACGAAAAGGGTTCTACTTAAATTGAGGACGACGCAACGATCTATGGAAAGAAGGATGATGGGTGTAAGTAACGTTAAGGGGTGATACGAAGATAGCACATTGGGTGAGGGAACAAACGCGAGTTAATGACGCCTTAGTTGCAATCAAGAAAAAGAAATGGCCATGGGCTGGACATGTAATGAGGAGGGAAGATCACTGATGATCATTAAACGTTACGGACTGGATTACAAGGGAAGGGAAGCGTAGCAGGGGGCGGCAGAAAGTTAGGTGGGCGGATGAGATTAAGAAGTTTGGAGGTACAACATGGCCACAATTAGCACATGACCGGGGTAGGTGGAGAAGTATGGGAGAGGCCTTTGCCCTGCAGTGGGCGTAACCAGGCTGATGATGATGATGATGAATTGAGAAAGCTCCACGACTTAAAGGGCCCCTGAAACGGCTCGGACAAATTTTGTAGACGCGTAGGGTACAGCTAAAGTTAATCATTCTCACCACAATTTGTGTGAAGCGTCTCATATTAAGAGAGCTACGGATGATTACAAGTTACTCTCCTTAATAGTCATGAATTTTCTCCTCAACTCGTTCGCCAAGTGATCGGGGCTAAGCTCCGCCTAAACTGGCTCTGCGTCATGATGGCACGTCGAGTCGTCAACTTCCGGTTCTCTAGGAGTGAGCGCGCGAAGCCTCTCCAAACTCTCCGCTATCTGCTTGGCAGCCAACCTCAAGCGCGAGCTATCAATGCGAACATTCTGTCACAGCGCCGAACGTGTCTGAATATTCCGGTAACCACAGGCGAGCTGGGGGTTTCGACGGATGGCTGAAGGCATAAACTCCAGTTGATGAGGGAACTTTAGCGTAGACGTACGTGAGCGGCCTGATCAGTCTGCACGGTCCAGCCACTTGTTGGCGCAGAGCTTAACCAGCCAAACAAAAAGCTAATATTGCTCTAACCAAGTGTAGAACATTTTAAAGATCGACAAAAACCAACTTGTTGATGATTACACTTCTACGAAAAATTTACAGCAGCAGCGAAGAAGAAGACATTTCGTTACTGCTACTGTGTATGGTTGAGCTCTGTGCCATCAGGTGACTGCACCGTGCAGACCCTTCACGTTTGCACTTCTGCTCATCCCGTTAAACGGCACGGTCAGACGGCCAGGCCCTGTCCCCTTGCGCTTGCGTTTACCCGAATACCGGACTCACGAAACGCTATTGCGGTAGTAATCCTCCGGTGTAATATGACAGCCGCAAACGCGCAAATCCTGGCACCGATCGAATAGCGGCAGTCCGATCAAATAGCGGCAGTCCGATGCACTGCAGCCAGTCCGCTCGACCGCTGCCTTGCAGAGGGACACGATGTCGCAGCTTGACATATTGCCAGTCGCTACGTTTGCAGCCCACAACGCAACAAAGTCGAATCATGGTGCTCGCGAAAAGACTGAGACCGACTCTGACCGCGGAGCTCTCGTCAAAATGGAGCACGTTGTGACACAAACAGTTGACGCTTGCGGTGTGCCGGAAGTGCGTAAGTGTAGTGAGAAATTGTTCTTGTGCATTCTCATTATGTTACTTCCTTTTTATAGAAACAAATGAACTAACAGTCCAACAATTACGAATATCATTTGTTCACCATGAAGGTGGAAAAATGATCGATGACGCGCCCTGGGCAGCCAGTCAGATAGCTCGCCCTACTGACGTGCACACTCGGCACACACTCGGCAGCAGTGGCTTCGTTTGGTCTGGCTGCTCTGATTCTAAGCAAGCATCATTTTTCTTCACAGGAACCGACGCGTCACATACCAGATAAGAGCCTGGCGCATCCAGTGACCTAGACGACTGCCATTGGCTCCAAGAAAGAACCAGCTCCTTACGTCAGTGCAAGCTTCTACAAAAGGACGCTGCCATCCTGCAGGCACCCGCACACACTCGGCAGCAATGGCTTCACTTGGTCATGCTGCTCTGATTCTAGAAAAGCACCATCTTTCTTCACAGGTTGGTTGTTTTTCAACATGTACTCTTATGGTCTAATGGTACCACTGCTGCCGAGTGGTGGTGTTTTTCGATGTGACAACTAAATCATGTCGGACTGTCTTGCTTACCACAAACGGCTTCACGATGATGAGCCATACCTATCATGCTGCGAATGTGATTTTAGTTTTCATGCGGGCACTTGCTCGGGAGTAACATTAAGTGCGCACAAAAAAAAAAAAATCCGAAACTGCCTTGAAATCTTGGAAGTGTGCCACATGGCAAAACAGGCAGGACCAGAAGCGGTCCGAGCACAGCAAATGTCGACGAAGGACCAGAATTGAACCTAATAAACGAAATTTCCGAAATACACCGCAAGTTTGCTGTGCTGCTTGAAATGAAAGTCGAGATAGACACTCTGGAAGAAATAAAAGAAACGGTGGAAAGCGTTGAACAGGCAATGCAGGAAATGGCTACAAAATATGAGGTCATCCTTGAGACGAAGCAGCAAAATGCAGACATTGCAGACCTTCGAAAGCGTGTGGAAAAACTTGAGATCAAGGTAAAAGAGGAAGAAATCCACAAACGTAGGAAAAACTTGAATGATATCGATCAGTACGGCAAACGGCTTAATTTTGAAGTACATGGTCAGCCGCATCATGTGAATAAAAAACTTGCTAGAAAAGTTGAGCTGTTTAGCGGATGACCTCGAGCTTCCAGAACATTCGAAACAGGACATTGAAGCCGTCCACCACATTCCGTTGAAGGTCAGGGCTGACTCAGTTGACGTTGAAAATGAAACAATCAGCACAGAAAAAGCAGAAAACGTCCCACCTATCCTGGTTCGCTTCACTTCTCGCGCGACCAAAGATGCTTGGTTCGGGAAAAAAATCCAACTGAAAAAATTAAAGTAAAAAAATTTACCTGAATGAAACTCTCACAGCACAGACCAAAAGGTTTTCTGGCATATGAAGACGCGGGCGGCTGAAAAAGAGTACAAGTAGGCCTGGCACAAGAATGAAAAATCCTTCGTGCGTCGTGGTCCTCGTGATCGAGTCATCAGGGTTATCACAATGGATAACCTTGACAGAATAAGATAATCAGGCAGTATGGTTTTGTATGTGCGTTCTTCAATATGGCAATCCCTTTTCAAGAATGCAAGTACTACGACAAGCTTTCCTTCATACAGAGCAGAGAGTTACGTGATAGAAATCAGATGTCTTTGTTTCATTTGAATACACAAAGTTTAAAAAGCAAGCACGAATCTGTCTGCATGCTTCTACATGAATTGCAGCATGAATTTGATATTTTAGCGTTCTCTGAGACTTGGTTCCGCGACGAGTACGATGGTGTAAACTTCTCAGGCTGTAAGTGTCGTTCACTGTCCCGAAAACGTAAGAAAGGGGATGGGGTAGCTTTTTATGTAAAACGCTATATGCGCTTTGAAGTAATTTTTGAGTTTTTGTAATGCACGAGCACTATGAATCCCTCGTGATCAAGTGTGCGAATACTACATTTGTGGTTAACTACAGGCCTCCATCCGGTGTTGTATCCAGGTTATTAGATTTCATTGAATATATGTTTGATTTTCGTACACAGCTTGACACTCCCCTCATTGTAACGGGAGATTTTAATATTAACTTGATTTCAATAGACCGATTCAAACAAGCGTTTCTGGATGTTTTCTTTTCGTTTGGCTACGAAAATGTATTAATGGGCTGGCCTCACTAGATTGGCTGTGCGCAGGAAAATCGCGCGCCTTAAGTTTTTATATCAACTCTATCACAATAAGCTGAACCTGAATTCCAGTTTGTATTTGAAGCCTCCCGGAAGGGTTTCACCACGAACTAACCACAATTACGCTATAATGCCTTATGTGCCAAGAGGTGATGTCTTTAGCACTCTTTCATTGTCAAGACAATTGTTGAGTGGAATAACTTGAATTCTTGTGTGTTTCCGAGCAATAACAGGGTTGACTGTATTGAAGAAAACTCGACTGCGTTCTTTGCGTGAACTTTGTGCTCTGTATTCCCACCCTGTAAGAGCCCGGCAGGGCTCACAGTATTGGAAACAGAAAATAAAATGTTCCAACCAGGGTGACGAACAATTCTGAAAGCCTACTTGACTTGTGTTTTACAATGCGATTAACTGGATTAGAGTCGGGTGTCCTCATCTCTGATGTAAGCGATCACATGCCTATTTTCCTGTTCTTTACACGTGAGACGAAAGCGTGCCGACAGCGCAAAAGTGACACGCGCTTACAGTACAAATTGATAACCAAGAACACGATTGCTGATTCTGCAGCATCAGTCAGCAAAGCGGAATGGTCCGATATATGCGCATTGACGGATACTGTCAAGGCCTTCAATCGCTTTCTCGGTGTAATCAAAAACCTTTATTAAAACGCTTTCCCTCTAAGAGAAGCTAGAAGAAGCAAGAAATGCAGGAAACCATGGGTTGACACCGCGCTTCTAAAACGAATAAAGGAACGCGATAGACTTCTCGCTACTTTTATAAAGACAAGGCAACCAGAGTACTTAATGAAATACAGAAATGTCAGGAATAAATTAGGGCGTGATTTAAAGCTGGCAAGGGAGAGGTACTATGAGAATAAGTTCACTCATATTCTTAATGGTCCAAAAAAATGTGGAAAACATTGAATGATCTGCTTCCGAACAGTGACCAAAATTCTGTCCTTGAGGTTATGGATAAAGGCGTATCTTTCACGGGGACTGCACTGGCCGATAAGTTTGATCAGCATTTCTTACAATGTGGCGCGTCTGATGCGTTTGATGCTGTTAGCCCAACTAGCAGGTCTTATGTTGCATGTAGTATTAGCAGGTCGCTATTTCTTGCACCAACAGTTGAGGCTGAAATAAGTAACTTTTGTCTAAAGTTAAAGAATTCCACAGCATGTGATGTGGATGGCACAAACGCAGAACCAATAAAAGCTGTGGCGCCACAGATCTGTAAAGCAATGTCACTCGTATGCAATTTAATTTTGTGTACTGGCGCGTTCCCCGATGAATTAAAGATTGCACTGGTATCGGTAGTTTTTAAAGGGGGAGACAGGAATGACGTGAACAACTACAGACCGATTTCAGTTCTCCCAATCTTTTCCAATATAGTAGAGCAGGTCATTAACGAAAGAATTTTATATTTCTGTACCAAAAATAATATTATAACAGAAAAGCAATACGGTTTCCGAAAACACCAATGTACTGAAATGGCGTTGCTAAAGATCAAAGAAAAAAAATAATAAGTAACTTTGAGGACAAGCTGTACAAAATAGGAATATTTCTTGACTTTAAAAAGGCATTAGATTCTATTAAACACGATATCTTCTTACAAAGATTAAATGAGTACGGCATTAGGGGAGCTGCTCTTAACCTAATTAAATAATATTTAACCAACCGACTACAGTACACATACATGTGTCATTCCAAATCAGCAATGGGTGAAATCAAATACGGTGTTCGGCAGGGGTCCATCCTAGGGTCACTTCTTTTTTTATTATACATTATTGACATCACAAACGTGCCTCTAACACCTGACATAATTATGTATGCTGATAACATATCTTATTTTCTGGTTGAATCTTGCTTACTCTCGAGCAAGAAGCACATATTTGGCGCAGTAATCTTTCAGACTGGCTTAGAGCGAATAAGTTGGAATTAAACACTAAAAAGACAAAATACATTATTTTTCGGCCTCTTAACAAGTGTATTGATGATAGCTTAGTATTACAATTCCGTGATGAAGTCATTACACGTTCTACGTCTCACAGGTTCCTTGGTGTTACGTTTGAAGAAAACTTAAACTGGTACAGTTATGACGGCAACAATAAAACCAGCATTGCAAGATCCATCGGAGCTAGTAATAAATTAAAGCATCTATTACCTTCAAGATTAAAAAACAATTATACTATAGCCTAGTGCATTCGCGCCTCCAATAATGTTTATCCGTCTGGCGTACCACGACGAAAACCAACATCCATAGTTTACTAACCACGCAGAAAGGCCTGATTCGGGTAATTCATGATGCGCCCTGTGCGCCCCGCTTTTCAAGAAGAATTGTATTTTAACAAAACAGCCAAAAAAAAAAAGAAACAGCCATTGCAATATTTAAAGAGGTAAGGCTCAATGAAAGCGCCTTTTTTAAAGCATGCTTCCCGAATGAACATAAATACAAGACAATTAACTTACAACAAGGGCAAGAACCTTACAAATTACGGCATTGAAGAGCAGGCATTCGTAGTTGCAAATGTTCTGAATCATCACCCTGGCTTATTCACTAGAATAAATGAATCCTCGTCCCTAAGCACTTTAAAAAAAAGTGAACATGTATTTGCTGTCGCTTCAGGTATGACTGTTCATTCTTTTTTACGCAAATCGCATTCAATATTTCTGTTACGTATTTCATGTACTTTTCATTTTTTTCTGTATGTATCCACTTTGTGTACCACGTTTACCCTGTGTACTTGAGTGTTTTGTGCACTGGGAACGGGTCGGGGGAGGGGTCTGACTCTTAGGCATTCGCGCCTTTTTGTCAGCCCCTTTGATGGAGATACTTTGTATTTTTTTCTGTTAAAATAAACATTAATTCATTCAACGTCAATTGGGTGGTTTACGTCATACGGGTAGGGGCACCTGAAAATTCCGCAGAGCAGTGTGCTGCGATAGGCAGCGATGTACATTTTTAAAACCTTATAACAAATTACACGCTTTACGCGGAGCACATGGATGCGTCAATTAGTGATCAGAGAGACCTACTATAACGACTCCGTACGTTTGTACAATATCGTCAAAATCGTTTCAGGGTCCTTTAAGAAAAACTGGGCATTGGGGGACCATAGGTTAAACTCACATAAACATCCACCTCCAGTACAAAAAGGATATCGAAGTAATCAGAAACGTGCGCAAAATTAATGATGGACCATGCTGATATCAGGAACCCTCACCGTACTCGTTGAAACGCCATGGCTTGGAAACGTTGTTTGTGTAGTCTCTGATGAAGTAAAGCCCACCTGCTCGGGGCATCAAGCCGTCAATTAAAGATGTGAAAACACTGCTATTATCGATATTAAAGGCTGCTACAGGAAGAAAGAGAAAAGGACAGTCAAACGTAAACCGGTCTCTTCGCGCCTGGAGACAGACCAACTTGTACGCTTACCTCGCGCGAACACTGCAATATTCCTTTTGTTTACACTGGCGCGAGGTCGTGGGCCTGGGTCTATAAACGAAGCGCAATCCATGCCCAGTAGCATCTGTCAGCTTTAGGCGCGCAGGTCTTCCTCTGGAGCTGGTTGAATGCAGGAAGGCGGCCAGTTACGACGCCTGTCACGTGGCCCGATCTCTCTCGTTTCACCACGCACACGCAAGTCCCTCGTGTGTCGCGCGCAACGCCGGATGCGCCCGTTATAGACACGCGGCGGGAAGGCGTCTGTTCGGCTGATTAGGATCCGGCGCCGGCCGATTGCTTTATCGACACGTAACAACGACGGAGGCCTCACGCTGCTTTTAGCTCCTAAAAGACCGCAGCTGATAGCTTAGCCACAATCTTAGCCACTGCCTTCAGTAAATGTAAAGGGGATGTTTGCCTATATATCGCAAGGCATTCAGTCTACCGAAAATGGCTGCATGTCGTAATTTAGAGAAAGTGGACTGCTTCGCCACACTCACATTACATTAAAGTAAAAAAGAAGCAAACAAAACAAAGGGAAGAAAGTAAACGTTCATTCGCCGCGGCAGCTCAGTGGAGTTCTGCAGTTGAGCACGAGGTCTAAGGTTCGCATCCCGGCAGCGGCGGCGGCGGCCGCATTACGATGGGGGAGGCATGCAAGAACGCTCGTGCACCGCGTGCTTTGTGTGCCGTGTTAGAAAACAGGCAGGTTCAACTCCTGCTGACATCTACAGTAAAGCGAAGCATCCTTGATTTCATGAACCATGTGCGTGTCTATGCCAAGTGTGGCTTTCGAGGTGTAAACGTTGATATTAAAGAGCAGCACGCTATACCAAGAAATGATCTTATTTGCAGTGAAGTACAGACAGGCTGGATATCATATTCACATACAATGCACCACGCCATCTATGTTGTCCTTTGCACCCACACTGTTTCTGATGCGTCAGTTTCTTCTAGTGCACGGACGTGTTCTAGAGCAAACAAGAAACCGAAACGCCCCAAGCGTCTCAGCGCGCTCGTTTGCAGGCGAGAAAGTGTTTTCTATATGCGGCTTGCGGGCGCACGCGTTCGTGACGTAATAGTTTCAGAATCAGGCTTGTGGTGCTAGAGGTCCTGCGTTCGAATTCTGCCATAGGACAGTTTTATTAATGCTTATTTAATTAGTTATAATGCCACACTTTGTTGAAAATGACTAGTTTTCAAAGTCAGAAAGCCGGTTGAAGCCAAAAGGATGAAGTTTGGGCAAATCAAATATACCAACCATGATACCAACCATCATTCCCATGCTGACTGAATCGCCCTGTTTGCCGCTCCCGAAGACGCTAGCGCCACAGTTCCCTCTGGGAATTATTGAATGAAACTCCATGCCTGAAACGTAGAACCCGTAAACTTATTGTTCGCTGTACCATTCCTAAATGGCGCGACCATCCCGTTAAACTTCAAGGGGCTTTAGTTAAACGCATTCGGCGTTAGAGGCCAGATAAGCGCGAAAACGTGACCCCTTTTACGGCGCAACTCATAGGCCATGTGCAGGATTTGCGACATTACACTCCATAATCTACTTTTGTTGAAGCAAATGCGAGCGCTGTGGAACTGTGTAAGCCTCATCGCTGCACGTGATCGCAAAACTGAAGGGCAGGCAGTGGCGAAACGAAGGCGAGGGCAACGAGCGGCGCGCGTGGCCGGACAAGAGAGGGCCGCGCTTGCGCCTGGCACGTTCGCTTACGACGGGGCGGAACAGGAGCGCCCGAGACCGGCGTCTGCTCTCCTCAACGGACGGAAACGCGAGCGCCTGAGTGAGTGAGCGGCGAGCAACGTGGTCGCTTTCTGGGGCAGCAGGAGCTTACGCGACCGAATACTGCCATTTACTTCCGCTTTCGCTAGACATTGTTTAGAACCAGAAGAGAGAGAGAGAGAACTAAGGGAGCCGTTGAAGGCACAGGATGTTGTGCTCATCTGGTCATTGTTTTTGTCTCCGTCGCGGGAACGGACCTCTTCGGCAAAGTTGCGTTAAAGGAAGCCGTTTAACTATTATGGTTATGGTATTATGGTTTAACTATTATGGTTATTAAGAGGGCGCGAAACAATGTGACCTAAGAACAGGACAGGAAAGAGCGTCACTTGCGAGTATGTTTATACAGAGCAGACAGGTTTAATTTTTGATATACAGGCCCCGCAAGGGCGTCTGCGTCAGCAGGCGTTTGGTGTGTTGCGACACCACGTACCCGAGCACACGAGGGTTGGAACCTCCCGCGTGTAGCCGTGCGCGGCTTAGCCGTGTCCTGGGAAAGAGGGATCCTGGGGGTTGAGCCGATGCCGGGTGTTCGGACCGTTAAGGCCCCCCGGCGGAGGCAACACACCTCTTTGGCCTCTGCTTCACATAGACGGCACCTCCAGGCTGACCCACCTGGGGGAAATCGGCAGTCGCCTTTTCCTGTCCTTCTCTCCAATCTTCGTCTTCCTCTCCCACTTTCCATCTTTCCTGTCTTCTCTTCACTTCTTATTACTTCCGTATTTCCTGGCGGCAAGGGTTAACCGTGTGTAATATATCCAGTCTTGGGTATATATATATTAGCTTATAGCGGCGATGCATGGCTGGCGTCTGCAGGTATCATTCCCAACCTAGTAGCGTCCCCTAGTTGGTCTCGGTGGTGGGTGGCTACCATCGCCGCCGAATTTTCCAATGTTTAAAGGCAAACGCTTCCCTCCCCCACCCCCCTCCAAGACTGCTCTCAAAAAGGAGGGCGCACCGAAGCAACATTTCAGTTCGAATTGAAACCAAACCATGACACCTTCCCGAAGTTCCATGTCCTTCATAGTAAAGGCCACACAACCATTAGAAAACCATCGCCTTTCTTAGTAGCCAAATGCCTATCAAATACGATTGGATATCAGGCTACAAAGCATCAAAGATGGCAAGCGGAGACCTCCTCCTCGAACTAACAAAGAACAAATCGAAAAAACCAGTGAACTGACAAGTATCGCTGACATTAATGTCACAATTTTCCCACATCGCTCGCTCAACACCAGCATAGGAGTAATATCAGAAGAAGATTTCTTGAACCTCAGTGACGAAGAGCTCCTTGAGGGATTCCAGGAACAAAATGTAATCAAGGTACAAAGGATAACACTTCGACGAAGCGACCAACAGATACCCACAAAACACGTAGTACACTCTAAGAAGTAAAGGAGGAAATGGGGTATTGAGGTTATTCCTTTAGGGGAGCAACTGATGTGCCACAACCATTGCTCCCTTTAGGGGGTAAGTGCGAAGGGATTAACTGTTACTCCCCATGCCGTTACTCCTCCGAGGACTAACAGTTGCTCTTTTCCGATGCTCCTCAAGGGAGTAACGGTCATTATTTCCGATGCTCCACAGAGGTGGAATTAATAAAATTAGGCATTTATACACTAATAAAAAAGATTACCGAGCTGAAAAAAAAAATGTTTCCGAAAGTAGGATTCGAACACACGTCCTAGCGCCCACAAGCCAGCTACTCTATCCACTGCACCACGGCAGATCTTTTTTTTTTCTTTATTGCATGGAAATATCGTTACTGTCAAACCGATACAGTTACATCACATATGATCATACAAGAGAAACAAATTCACAGAAAGTATACAGTCCAATGACAGTTCAAAATTCTGGTAAACAAACACAAGCGTCCAGACGCGAAATCCATTCAGGGACGGGATCATATGTAGCCACCACACTTCGGACTTGAGCAGTCTCTTCACGGAAGATAGACCTTGTCGAGCGAGGTGGCTCGGCATGTCTGTCGATCATTCGACTTCTCCATAATGAATAAAGTCCTAATAACATAAACAAATCATATGGTGTATTACTGGCTGTCTTTTTGAAAGGAAGGAACCGGATACCATAACATGTGAGAGGAAAGTCTTTTTTGATAGTTCTTTGTAAAATGTCCCAAAAAAGAAATGCGTCACGACAAAGTATAAAGCAATGTTCTATTGTCTCCGGTTGATTGCAAACCCTACAATTTGTATTCCAGGGTACATAGAGTCCTTTTTCCTGAAGCCACGTTTTAACTGGCAGTGTGGAGGTGTGCAGCTTAAAGAAAAACGTTTTCGCTGCTGGCGCAATGCACATTCTACGGACACGGCAAAGAACATCTTGACCAAATAGAGACAGATACGGCTTTCGGTACAGCGGTTCAGGGAAAAGGTTATCTATAAGTGCTGCATTTAGCGACGTGCGATTAACGGTAAACAAATATTCAAGGTTGAATCTGGCTTTTAAGAATGACAGCATACACAAAATGCCGAGTCGCTTTTACATTGCCGCACCTGCATGCCAATGCTTAACCTGTCTCAATTTCCTACCCCGTCAAGCGATCTGCCGTGGTGCAGACAAGTTCTTAAAGGAACTTGTCTGCACCACGGCAGATCGCTTGACGGGGTAGGAAATTGAGACAGGTTAAGCATTGGCATGCAGGTGCGGCAATGTAAAAGCGACTCGGCATTTTGTGTATGCTGTGCGGGGACAGTGTAACGTTGAGTGTATCTGCAACCA
This sequence comes from Dermacentor albipictus, assembly GCF_038994185.2. Taxonomy (NCBI): domain Eukaryota; kingdom Metazoa; phylum Arthropoda; class Arachnida; order Ixodida; family Ixodidae; genus Dermacentor; species Dermacentor albipictus. Next base: position 169,543,187 of record NC_091824.1, on the reverse strand, counting down.
TAAGCGAGTGTGAACAGAAATCTGCCCGAGTATTCTTAGGGTGCTTTAAACTTCGCGATGCACTACGCGATGCAAACGTGTATATGTGAGCTCAAACGGGGCACCTAAGACGACAGAGACGGACAATTGCTCTGTCGCTTAGTGTGTCCCGTTTGAGCTACACATCGCTTCAGTTAAGTTCCTAATCTCCTTGGAACGGAATGAAGTTAGGTACTATTGACCAGCACAATCTGGCAGTCTATCAATGACTTGCGCGTTTAATGTGTATCGCTCACTTATGGTGTGCCCACGAAGGGCATGGCTCTCCACATTCCAACTTTAAATTTCACGCAATTTTCTCACGAAGAGGCTGCTTTGCATGTAGTTCAATAGACAGTGCACTAACTTCGAACTATTCACGATTTATAGACAATACAGTTTTTGCCGCATCACTCCACGACACGGACGAAAACAGCGGAGCGAATGGGGAGTAACTGTTGCCGTTCGTCCTCCCGTTGCTCTCTTTCCGACCAGGGACTAAACACTTACTCTCCAAAATTTTCACACGACACGCACATACATGCAGTTACTCCCTTGAGGGACGAAAGCGCCCTTTTTAGGACGAACTGTCCAGTTACTCCCGTTTTCCCCGGAATTCTTCTTAGAGTGTAGTACTCACATTTGGTTCCAGTACTGTGCCAAGCTCACTCGACGCAGGCTACCTGAAAATCAATGTCCTACCATACTATCATGAGCAATATGAAAGGGAACACAGGAACGCGCGGCAAACAGCCTTGAAACAGACTCGGAGTGATACGCGGATGGCGCTGTGAAAAACAAAGGGGGAAAGGAGGGCGCTCTTCCACTAACTGTTGGCACTCCCACCACGCTGGCATTTCTACAAAGGAGCAACTTACGTCATGGATCGTCCGACAGCCGATAAGACGGTAATCGTTGCCAGTAATTTACACCGATTCACTTTCTTTTCTCTCATTCTCTTTTTTTCTTCGCGCAACCGCTTGATATATGTAGTACTCCGAGACCAAGTTTGCCCTGTATTTCAAACCGATTCTTTATTTGAATCGACGCACACGGTTGTCAGTGGCACCTCTAAGATCCGCGATGACTGAACCAATGACGACAGAGGAATAGAATAAAGAAAAATAAAAAAGAACATTGATAAACTGTCTCTCGTGCGACTTTGTTGCACGAAGCTCGCTCAGAAAAATTCACGTCGCACACTGCAGTGGCCCACGCAGAGCAGTCAATTCCGGTTTTGTAGGCTCAAGATGCCTCGAGTGCCTCTTAAAGAGCGGGAAGATAGAATAGAAATGTCTAAAAGAGGTTATACGCAGCGCAATATTGCTCTAGTGACAGGCCGCCTATTGGAAACGGTCAACCGGATTATCCAGGCTTACCGAGATGAAGGACGCATAAACGATGCGCCGCACCGCAGACGACCCCGATCAACAACGAACGACCAAGACCTTTGCATTGTGGCTGCCGTCAGTGACAAACCATTCCAAAGTGCAAAGGACGTTCGAGGTGCTCTTGGATTGGACAACTTGAGCGACAGCATCTGACAGCTGCAATGCTCCCGCACAATGTGTCAATTGCAAGGGCGATCATCCAGCTTACTCGGGGAGCTGCCCTTGCTAGAAAAGAGAAAAGGAAATAATTGCAATAACTGAAAAGGAAAAGATTTCATTCTATGAAGCGAGGAGTAGGCTAGCGCACTTACCTCAAGTAAGCTATGCCAGTGTGACGCGGCAGGGGGCAGTGCAACACCGGTCTCAGGATTCTACAGAGTCCACGTCTGGTACTACTGTAGAAACCCCAACCGCCCCCTTGATGGCTGCAGCCAGTGCTGCTCCATCAGCAACGAAGACGGGCCCGCAGACAACAGTGTCGCAGGGCCCGAAGTTGAAGCGTACTCCACGGCCTGAGACGCGCGTCTCGGCGCCTGGCTCTCGATCATCCAGTGCCTCGGAAAAGGCGATGAAGGTCGATCCTAAAACCCCCGGCGCCATTGACGCCAAAAGACCCGCGCTCCTTGGAGCGCTCACAAAAGGAGAAGCATATTATACCTTCGCTGAGAAAGGGAAAGGTAACCTGAACGGTTACCGCCCTTCATAAGAGTAATCGGCTTTTAAATAGATGTCACCTACAATTTGTAAGCTCACACAAAGTATTTTTTTTTTCAATTCCAATAAGATGGCTTTCATCATTCATTGGAATTGCAGAGGACTAATTCACAATTTAGGTGACATCAAATACATCACAAATAAGTTCTCACCAGTTGCATTCTGCCTTCAAGAAACGAACCTGGGACCTAAACATGCACAGTTTCTTAAACGTTTTACTGTCCTAAGAAAGGACCGCGAGCACTCCAGCCGTCTTTCAGGAGGTGTCGCTATTGTCGTCCAAGGCGGCATCCCTACACGGAACGTTTTATTAAATACTCTGTTTGAGGCAGTAGCTGTCACAGTTTTATCTTTAAAGACTGTCACCATACGTTCGTTGTACATCCCTCCCCATACCCATTTCACAATTCGAGACATGCAAAATTTAATTGGCCAGCTACCAGAGCCTTTTGTTTTAGTAGGAGACTTTATTTCTCACTGCGCTCTTTGGGGCAGCGATAAGAATGACAAAAGAGGACAACTTCTCGAAGATTTTATTTTGACAAATAACATCTGTCTTTTAAATTCACGTGCGCCAACTCATTTTTCACCGTGTTCACGTACTTTTAGCTGCGTTGATTTAGAATTTTGCTCTCCCAACAGTTTTACCGATTTTAAATGGGACGTACTGGAGACTTCATATGGCAGTGATCACCCGCCGTGGTTGCTCAGTGGCTATGGTGTTGGGCTGCTGAGCACGTGGTCGCGGGATCGAATCCCGGCCACGGCGGCCGCATTTCGATGGGGGAGAAATGCAAAAACACCCGTGTACTTAGATTTAGGTGCACGTTAAAGAACCCCAGGTGGTCAAAATTTCTGGAGTCCTCCACTACGGCGTGCCTCATAATCAGAAAGTGGTTTTGGCACGTAAAACCCCATAATTCATATGGCAGTGATCATCTACCTGCTATAATCAACCTCAACTCAACGCTACCGATTATATCTCAGAAACCGCGCCATTGGAAACTACAAATGGCAGACTGGTCTGTTTTCACAGAAAGTACGAGGCTGGAGGAGCTTACTTTAACAGACTTAAGCATTGACGAAATTAATGAAAAAATTACTAACTGTATTATTTCTGCAGCTGAAAAGGCCATTCCACAATCTTCTGGCATTGTTCGGAAAAAGCTGAATCCTTGGTGGACACATGAATGCACCGTACCAAAAAAGCAGCAAAATAAGGCCTGGGGAATCTTACGCAGGTACCCAACATATAACAACCTTCTAAATTTTAAACAAGCAAAAGCGAAAGCTAGATACATTCGAAGACAGGCGGAAGAATTGTCTTGGCAGAAATATATACCTACAATTAATAGCACCATCACATCAAAAAGGATGTGGGAACAGGCCAAGAAGTTTAAGGGGGACTACTCATCATACACGATGCACATACTTGCACCTTCAGGCACTCAAACAACACTACAAGAACAAGCGAATATACTTGGGGAGCATTTCTACAGCGCCTCCAGCTCGGCTAACTATTCAAACGCGTTCCTAAAATACAAACTGTCGGCAGAAAAGGAGAAGCTACCAACTGCTTGTATGTCAAGGGATGAATACAACGCTCCATTCACGATGCAAGAACTTAACAGGGTCTTCTGTGCTGGCAAAAAAACTGCAGTAGGTTTTGACCGGATCCATTATTCCATGATTGCACACCTGTCCCAAGCATCCGTACAGGCTCTCCTTAAATTTTTTAACAAAGTATTTGAATCTGGAAGCATGCCAAATAGTTGGAAAAACGCAATAGTTGTGCCTTTTTTAAAAGCAGGTAAATCCCTCACATCCCCAAGCAGCTTTCGACCCATTGCCCTGACAAGCTGTTTGGCGAAATCGTACGAAAGTGTCGTAAACTTAACTTTCACGCTTGATACACGGAACTCGATTGATTTTCACCAGTGCGGCTATAAGAAAGGGTGTTCAACGACAGACCACCTCGTCCGACTTGAACACGAAATACGTGAAGCATTTTTACACAAACAGCACTGCCTGGCAGAGTTCTTCGACCTAGAAAAAGCGTACGACACCACGTGGAGATTTGGAATATTACGTGATCTCGCCGCGTTAGTAATCTGTGGCAAAATCTAAACTGTCATTCCAAATCCGTCTAGGCACTGTGCTCTCGCGCACATTTATCCAAGAAAACGGCGTACCACAAGGTTGCGTACTTAGCACAACACTCTTTATGGCAAAAATAAACTCTGTCAACAACGTCATTCCCACCTCTGTTATGCACTCCATATACATCGATGATCTGCAAATAGCGTGCCGCGCCTCAGACTTACGAACATGTGAAAGGCAGCTCCAGATAACAATAAATAAGCTAATGGAGTGGGCTGAGAAAAATGGCTTCCGCTTCTCTACTCAGAAAACTGTTACAGTGCTTTTTTCGCAAAAACGAGGGTTGTACTTAGACACGGATGTAAAATTGAATGATGTCGCGCTGCCGGTAAAACAAGAATACAAATTCTTGGGAGTAATCTTTGACAAAAAACTAAACTTTCTAGCCCACATTAAAACACTATAGATTAAGGCAAATAAAGCATTGAATATCCTCAAAGCTTTATCTCATAAGCAGCGGGGTTCAGACCAAACCTGTCTTTTACGTATTTACCGGTCTCATGTTCGTAGCCTTTTAGACTACGGTTGCATTGTTTACGGCTCAGCCAGACAGTCCTACATCCAACGACTTAATCCAGTACATAACCTTGGACTGCGACTGGCAAGTGGTGCCTACAGAACCTCACCTACTCAAAGTTTATACGTCGAGTGTAATAAACCCCCTTACAGCAGCGCAGAGCATTACTCACTTTTTCCTACGTACTCAGAATTCAGTCATCACCGCAACACGTATGCTACAACATCCGCACACAATGCAACCCACGCCCACACTATACAAATAAACCGAACATGATTAAACCGCTTGTCCTGCGATATGAGGAATATGTTCGGGATTATGACATTCCTTGCGAAGTCCTCCAGGTTGCCAGAAAGCCACACCGTCTGCCCCCGTGGCATGATTTTGAAACGTTATGTGACTGAACATTAACACATTTAAAAAAGAAAGACATCCCACGCGAACACATTACACAAGAATTTCATGCTCTTCAGGACACATATCAAGATCACATGTAATTCTGCACTGATGGCTCTAAAACGAAAGAACACGTGGATGGGGGTGTCGTAACGGAGAATTAGGAAACAAGTATTCGATTGCCACAACACGCCTCTGTTTTTACGGCTGAAGTTTTCGCTATGTGGGTTGTTGTTAAAAATATTATCGCTGATAAACACAAGAATGCAGTCATATACACAGATTCTTTAAGCACACTGAAGGTTCTACATTTGAAATCTGAGTGTGAACCCCTGATTGGAGACATTTTAAACATGGTGGCTTTTTACGAATATGGGAGGTCAATTCGTTTCTGCTGGGTCCCAAGCCATGTTGGGATACCGGGTAACGAAGCAGCTGATAGATATGCATTGATAGCAGCGCACAAAGACATTACAAACACAACACTCCCATATAAAGATAGCATCTGTGCAATTAGAAAAGCCTTCATGGTAACATGGCAACGCAAATGGGATCGTTGTGCTGACAACAAGCTACATATTACGGAACCCATAGTTGGCGAGTGGAAGTCGTGCTATCATTAGGAGCGGTTTATCGAAGTAGGTTTATGCCGACTACGCATTGGGGACACACACCTCACACACAATTACTTACTTACGAAAGAAGACATACCAATATGCCAGAAATGTCAACAGCCACTAACAGTTATGCACATATTACTCACATGTACGTAGATTGAAACACACAGACGAACACTTTTGCACAAATTACATCAACTACACATACCTTTACACCCTGCTCTAATTTTAGGTGATGATCCGCTAGTCCCATTATCTGACGTCCGTAAATTTCTAGAGGACACTGGATTTTTACATAAAATATAGATTATTAACACAGCCTTTTCCTTCATAAACTGGATTTTAAAACACCTCGTGTTTGGCACAGCATAGTCTTAGCCGCTTTTGCGCCATTAAACTCCCATTTAACTAACATTTAACTAACTTGATATACAGGGAATGTGCCAGCGTGCAAAAGCACATTTACACCTCGCATTCAGGTCAGGATGACGAAATTTCAAAAATGCATACTTACGCATTCTAACTTCTAATGCTTCTAATGCCTATGCATTCTAATTATTGTATAACCTTTGAGTAACTCTCCCCCCTTACACAATGCCTCCAGGGACCTGTAAGGTATGTTGAAATAAATAAATAAATAAACAAATAAATAAATAACGTACAATAACAGAATTGATGTCGAACTCCGTATACAGAGCTACGTACACCATATCTCTGATACAAATTTCGAGTTTCTTTTTGGTGTACTGTGAGAAAGGTTTTTTTTTTATTTTGCTGAGTACGCATATGTTGAAAGACTTGGCTCACACATGCAGGAACAATAGCGAAGGAAATTCAGTCTGAGGTACGTCTCGCATTTCACTCGTATAGGTGCTCATTCTAAATAGAGAGTATAGGAACGTGAGTTCTACTATTCTGATTCAAATTCGGAAACAGATACGGCGGTAAAAAATATTTACAACCGCAAAATAGGTAGGGGCGGTGGCTGTTTTTTCGCCGCTAGTATGGTGGCAATATGTCTGGCCTCTGAGCACAAAAGCTTCTCTTCTCGCATTTGTACGCTCGTGAGCAGCGTTGTCGCCCATCTTTTTTTTATTGAAATGAATATTAAGAGAGGTTGGCGCCTTTATGGTGGCACCGGCTACTACTTGTCACTTGGCAAAGGAAACAAATTTGCGTAAAAAGGGAGAATAGCGGCACAAAATATGATACTTAGTGGAACACTGGATGAATAAAAAATATACAGTCCAACAGTACATGAATCGCAAAGTTTTGTGCATGATTTCAGTACACGTATGCATTATAAAGTCAGATATTCTGAACAGCCAAAACACACAACACATGTATTACACTGCAAGTACGGAACAAAATTATACATATTGCGTAAAAGTTGCGGTCACCACACAAATCAGTTATGTACCACGAACAACATTTGTGTTATTCATTTTGCGAATTCGGATCATCTGAAACTTAATATTTTCCCAAAATGTTGGTGTCCTCTAAAAACATTTTCAGAGCAAGCAGTGCTCTTTTCTGATGGCCCGCAGTTGGCCATGGGCCAAGTATCTTTTTTAGAGTGAATGGTCTTCTGTCTAATATCAACAACATTGCTTTCAGTAGCCTTCTTTGCGGATCGTATTTCGTGCACTCGAAGAGAAGATGATGCACATATTCGTCAGGATGGCCACAAGAACAATGCGGTCTAGATACACGTTTTATCTTAATTGTACAAGAAGTGTTTCGTAAATGCAGTACCAAGACGCAGGCCGTGTACCAATGCTTCAAATTTTCTGTTGTCTCTTTAATTTTCCGGCATTGATACTTTTATACATGGGTCTATAAAGTACAACTCAGCGTTTTTAGGTTGCTGATCAAGCTAGGTAGTTTTGCTGAGGCGACAGGAAATCTGTTTCAGGATCAGACGGACTTCACTACGCAATAGATGGTTGTCTCTGCGTTATTGTGCGCCCGATTCGCAGCTGCGTTCGCTGCAGTGTTACCAGGAATATTGGAGTGCCCAGGTATCCACTGAAACGCAATTACGTGGTTCATTGCGCTTGCTTTTGTAAGTTATTTGAGCGTCTCATACAATAGCAAAGTGTTAAAATAATTTTTCTTATTGTTCTGAAGTAATGTGAGAGCGGCTTGCGAATCGCTAAAGATAACCCCTTTATGCGAATGCTTTTCTGATGTTATGAAACGCAAAGCACACACTATTGCAATCAGTTCTGCCACAGTGGAAGATGTTTCTCGGTATAATTTAAATGTCTGCTCTAACGCTAAATGTGGAATGACGAATGCTGAAGTCGAGGAGTTTTTATGACACGAACCATCTGTATAAACGTGGATGTACAGGGGATATAAAGAGTAAACTTGAAAGAGTGCCAGTTGTTGTGCAGCTACTATGAACATGTCTCTCTTAGATATCATGCCGTCAAACGATAATTCTATTTTAGGAGATGTTAACATTCAGGGAGGATAACTAACATCCACTTTGCATAATTCAAATCTTGGTAATAATGATTTATGTTCTGGAACAACATCGTGAATTTTGCTTCTGTTTCTTTCGGTAAGCGCAAGGTTTAATGGATGCTTCTCGTGTTGGGTTAAGATACGATAAATATGTCGGCATGTTTCAACCGCTCGTATGACTGGAAATGGTAGGTGACTAGCTTCAGCAATTGCTAAAAAACTCGAGGTAGCCTGCGGAATCCCAAGACACACTCGCAGCCCTCTTGCCAGTAAACGTTGAAGATGTTCCTCAGAAGTTTGCGATAAACCATGGAGAACTGGTGCCGAGTAAGCAATTTTTTTGTTTTATGAGAGCGTTAATTCTGAACTTGTAGTAGTGAGGAGACTGACCCCCCCCCCCCCGTTGTGCTAGCGAGTCGCCGAAGTACGTTTATTACTGCATTGGTCTGCTTTTCAATTGTGCGGATGTGTGATGCCCATGTTATCTGGCGGGCAAGAATAACTCCAAGAAATTTATTCTCTTTCACTAACATCACAGTTAGCCCATTACGCGTAAGTTGGAAATTATTCAGCTGTCGTCTAGTGAAAGGAAGTACGGCTGTCTTTGCGTATGAAAGACTGATGCCTCTTTCTTTTAAAAAAGCTGTCGATACTATCAAGACCCTCTTGCAGCGTTGTTTGAATGTCTTGTATATGAGATCCAGAGGCCCATATGCGGATGTCATCTGCGTACAGACAATACTGTAGACCAGACGGGAGTTCTTGTGGCAAGGCTGCCATGGCACAGCTGAATAAAAACGGACTGAGAACACTGCCCTGCGGAACACCCTGCGTGATGCTGTGATAATTACTCTCTCCTTCGATTGTTTCCATAACTATTTTTCTATCTTTCAAGAAATTTGATACCCATCGCAGTGTTCGACCGTGTAGGCCAAGCTCTAACACACCAGCAAGGGCACGTATGTGACAGTGTCGAATGCTCTTTGAATGTCTAAGAATACTGCTACTGTCACATTTCCACAAGATCGTTCATGTGCGACGCATGTGACAGTGTTTAATACTGCCTCCATTGTGCACGGATATTGTGGAAAACCGGTCATGTAGTTGGGAAACATATTTGTGTGTTCACACCACCATTGCAGTCGACTGTCTATCATCTTTCCATTAGTTTGAAAAAACAGCCTGTGAGACTGACGGGTCGATAGTAGTCAAGACAAAGGGGAGTCTTTCCTCGTTTTAGTACTGGAATCACCCGAGCTAATTTCCATAAATCTGGAAGAGTCTCTCTTATCCAGCTATTATAAAATATCTCCAAAAGAGTCATTCTTTCTACTGGACCTAGGTTCTTTAACATCACATACGTAACACCATTTGGGCCTGCGGTTGTTTTTGTACGGCATTACGAAAGAGCGCATTTCAATTCATTTAAGCTAAAGTCACAGTCAAGTTGAGGATGTTGTGACATAAAGCACGCATGAACCTTCAGTTCTGCTAGTGTTGTTGAACTTGCAAATTGTAGGCAAGCAAACGGAATTCCTGGTCTGGATTTAAGTTGACAGAATTCGTCACTAACAGATGTTTCCGGAGTGCTTCGAGCTACGGCAAGGGCTCGGAAGGGATGGCTCTGGGTAACTGAACCACTAAAGGATCGTACAACTGACCATATTCTGGGAACTGGAGTAAATGGAGTATTCTCGCCGTCTTCTCGTATCTAATTTTTGTAAGCGTCTGCGCGAAGTTGAATGAACTTTCTGTGCCATCTTGTAGCCATCCAGCTCTCCACTGCGGCGGTAAGCCCGTTCTGCACGTCTTCTAATTGCTCTTAAACATTCATATTCCCCGTCGACTACAGCGTATTCATTTGGAATAATGACTTGCTTAGTGCAGATCTTGTAAGACTCACACAGTACACTTGCAAAACTTTGAAAGTTCGGATTTTCGCCCAATTAGTTACTTAAATGGTGGCGAAAACTTTGCCAATTAGTATATTTTGAGTAGCGCCGGGTCCCTTCCCTTCGTATGAGACGATGTTTTACCAGAATCTGGAAATGATCACTACCATGCGTTTCTATGTCCGTTGACCATTCAACGCCATCAAGAAGGTCTTGTGAGCAGAGCGTAATATCTATACAGCTTGAGTAACGAAACCCTCGCAAGAACGTTGGAGAGCTGTCATTTAACACGATCAGATGACTTTTTTCCGCAATAGACTCTATAATGCTTCCGCGGGAATCGTTATATTCACTGCCCCAGATTACGTCATGTGCGTTGAACTCCCCACAAACCAGCACATGTGAGTTTGCGATATCAAACACATTCACCAAGCTGTCTACTGATATTTTGCGAGAACACTGTAGATAAAGACTGATCACTGTGACGCTTGTATTTCTAAAAGACATCATGCATGCTACGAACTCCGGTATATTTAAATCGCTCGACTGTGTTAAAGGGAAGCTGAAGAGTCTGTCGAATTCAATAGGACGCTCATATACTGATGCGGGAACATTATAAACCATATAGGTAAAATTTTGGGTTTTTTTTTCAATTAGGAGCGACGTAATCGTCGGTTGAAATTGCGCTGTAGCTCCGCCCCCCTTTGAGTGGGCGAGCGGAGCGGAGACCGGAAACCGCGGTGTTGTGACGTCAACTCTGCTTCGTTCCTTCGCAGCGTCCGCGACCGTGCCTGACCGCGCTTGTTTCTGCGTGCGTGCCATCGTAATCTGCTTCGATCGACCCTGCATTCCTTTGTTGGTGCGTCTGCGTGTATGTAGAGTGGTAGTCAACGTGCGTGGTAGTCAACGTGAGTGGTAATCAACGTGAGTGGTAGTGAACGTGAGTGGTAGTCGACGTGAGTGGTAGTCAACAGATGAAGGTCACTACACGTACTGCATGAACCGGGAAGCTTTTCACGCGTTTAAACCATCTTTGTAGATTGCCGGCAGCTTTGGACAGCGCACAAATGCCGACGATCGCAACCCCGCTTACGTTCCACGAGGAGGCATGCAGGAACACAACACTACAGTTGTTTGACCGGAAACGAGCTTACTAGATCGGCGAAAGATCGGCGAGATCACTAGATCGCATTGCAAAAAAACATACTCATCAAAGAGCATTTCCAACACGAGGAGGTCCCAAGACTTCGCTTTCGTTCGCGTCAAAAGCGCTGCTCGCACCAGCATCGTTTGCTTCTTCGAGAGGCCGGCTCTTCGCAATCGGCTCGTACATGTAGGGAGTAACGCTGAACTCCTCAGAAAAACGCAGTCTCTCTAAATTTTCCATTACCATCTCAGAAAAACAGCACCAAACTATCTGGTACCGCGCTTCATGTGTAGCGGCAGCGGTCGGCAGCGGCAGAGTTGACGTCACGAGGCGCACCGACCAATCACAGGCGGAAACGAGACGCGCGAGCTGGGCGTGTCCGCTGCTGCACTTTTCGTTGAAATAAAATATATTTGCGCTTTCTTACGCTCAATTTCGATACGATATTCGAATTCGGAGGGTTGAAAACCATTATGTACAGATGTTCACTCATTTTTTCTGGAAAACCTTTCAGCTTCCCTTTAAATAGGACGGCAGGTCTTTTCTCACGCATAACATCGCTCTGCTACTTCCAGCAATGCGCGATGATTTATATATAACATAGTTTGAAAGACAAAAGTCATCTCGTACGCCTGCCTCCTGTATACATAAAACAGGAAAAGTTACGTTGAGCTAATAGTTTGCGAAAATCACCTGACTTATTTCGAAGGCTATTAGCATTCCACTGAAATACGAAAACATTGTTGTAACGATTATTCATACAATCAGCCTGCTGTGGAGCTGTTGGTGGTTGTGGAAGCACCAACGATTACATAGAAAGCAGTGCTTTTACCTCTAATAGGTTGTTTTCCTGTGGAATGGCACTGAGAATTGCACGCAGAGCTGTGAATAGCATGGGCAGGATCATCTGTGCCACAGGTAAAGACGCGTAATCACCAAACGACGCTGAAGCTCCATGTGTGCTCGAAGCAGGTCGCGGAAGAGCTTACTGAGGTGGTCGCTGGGATGATTGGTGTGGTTGAGACGAATGGTGAGGTAGTCACTCAGATGTTAGGTGAGGTTGCTGTGCCAATGGCAGAGGGCGTTGCTGAGAAGGTCGGCGAATGTCACTTGATGGCTGGGCAAGATGAGTAGTATTCTTTGAAGGTGGATCGTGTCGCTCGCTGTCAGTACGTTGTCGACCTGAGTGCTTTATAGCTGCAGAATAGTCCATATTGACCCCTTGCTCTTTTTCTTTGTTGGGAGTTGGAGGCGCGCATCTTACAGCATCGAGGTTGGGTGGGGGTGCATTACGAGGAGCCAGCGCTCTGTATTTCAACTCATGTCTGCGTAACCTTGAGGCAGCTCTGCCCTGAGGGCACCGGGAGTATGAAGCTGTATGGTTTCCGCCACAGTTGGCACACTTTGGCTGATACACAGACTTGCACTCTGAATGGTTGTGGTCTTCTGAGCATATCTTGCAGCGACATGGACTGCGGCAGTTCTTCGATAAATGTCCAAATCTCTGGCAGTTGTAGCATCTTAGAGCAGGGCCATGATATTCTTCTACGGGATGACTCATGAAACTTTAATGCACGTGTTGTGGCATTGGTTTGTGTTCTCTGAAATGGAGAATGAAGGTTCTCAGAGGGCGTGGTTCTACCGCTCCGTCTTCTTGGCAATTGTAGCGCGCCTGACGACGGGCAGATGTCACTCCAAAATCCTTCAGGAAGTCAACCAGCTGTTCTTCCGTATACTGAACTGGCACATGGCGCATCTTGCCAACGTTCTTGGTATAAGATGACGGAATGAATTGCTTGACTCCAAAACCAGCCACTTCGCTCATCGACAGTAGATGTCTTGCAGATGAGACTGAAGTAACATTGACAGAGTACCTTCCATCTCTATTCACGCGGAATGACTGTACCTTTTCCTTTGCCGCGGAAACAATTTCCGACGCAGCGCAGTTTGCATTCACTTGCCAGAAGTTGCGTCCTTCCTGTGAGGGTCGAAAAACGACTGGAATTCCCTCAGGCCGCTTCTTTTTATACGTTACCGAGGAGAACGGCGTTTCATCGCATTCTATGTCTTCATCTTCACTTAGCTCATAGGTAGATGTCTTATCGCGATCAACCAGTGGTTTCTTGGCTTCACTCTCGCTTGTCTCAGCCATATTCACTGAAGGTGCGCTGGAAGGTAGGGCAGCGTTGAAAACTAGCGTCGCCGGCTTGATGACATTAGGCGTGTGTTGTGGCACTTCCGAGTGCGGCGCTGATTCTGCGGCACTCATGCGCCTAGGAACGCGCTGTCGGACATATGGCTCGTGCCGGTGTTCAATGCTGCCTACCGCCGTGGTAGGCGTAGATGCGCTGCGGAGCGCAGCAAAATTACGCGATATTGTGCGTGATCTTTAGCACATAGGTATCTCACGGGATGTCTGTTCTCTCTGGACAACAGTGAAGTCTCAACACAGCAGTGATTCTTCGAAGAAAACAGAAAATAATATCTCACCGAAGAAGCAGCGGTCACTCGAAGGGACTTCTTCTTCTTCTTCTTCTCTCTCGCCCCTCTTACTCGTTTTGCACGTTGAAGCTCGTCTGGTCGACTTCCTTGCTTTTCCTCTCCTTGCTTTCTCTCTCTCTCTCTCTCTCTCATTTATGGTGGTGCAGGAATCTCACGTCGGTGCATCGTCGTTGCCGCACCCTTTTACAACGAAGCTGTATATGCCTAAGCGAAATTTACACTCGTGCTCCGACCATGGAAACCCCACTGCGGGAGTTCGAGTCACTATTTATGGGGGCATATGAGCCATTGCATTCGTCTTACGTAGCGGATGGACAAATTTTTTCTCTAGTAGGCATAGAAATCTACGCATTATTGCAGGGAAGGGACACAGAGGCGGTCTGGGTTAAGACAAAACAATTATGTCATAATTAAAGAAATAGTTTTCCAGCGAAGCTGTATATGCCTAGGCGAAGCGCTCGTGGTGTGACCGCGGAAAGCCTCCGGCGGAAGGTGCGGCGCTTCATTGGCTACGCCGATAGTGACGTCGTTTCTATCTCACAGCAGAGCACGCGCGCAGCAGTCTCTCTCCGACTTCGCAATAGGTTCAAAAATGTGTCCCTGTCCCTGTCTACAACTAAATGAGATGTGCGGCTCCGGTGTGTCATTTGGTAACGACAATGCACAACGGAGTCATAAACACTATGATTAACGCATTACGAATCACGAATGGTGTAACATAATTCAGAAAGACTTTGATTCACCCGCTGGATTAACACAATAAACCGCTCGTTGGCCTCCTCCATAATGATAATTATGCGAAGCCCAATGTGCGGCATTTGAAATAAACGCTATGATAAACACGAGCCAAACCTGTGCGTAACCTCATTTAGAAACACAAAGACGTGACCAATAATTGAGAAAGAGTTTAACGCACCGCCGGAATTAACCCAGCGATAAACATCGCGGCCGCACATTTCAGCTTCGCTGGTTTACCATCTGTACGGTGTGCATGGGCGTTCTTTTTCTTTTTTTTTGTATGCGCGTTGCTGCGCTGAACTGAAGCTGAACTGAAGAAAAGAGACGTTGCGCAGTCCCATGTTGCTCGACCAGCGTCATCAGCACATCGGAGTAACTGGAATCCGTGAACTTCCGTGAACATAGAACATGCAGGCAAGTGCGGAGTGGGAACTTCCGCTACGCAGGCGCTTCGAGCTCTTACCATTGGTAGCGAGGGTTCATGTCAGTGGGAGAGAGAACTGGGAAAAGAAGACAGTGCAAAATTTTAGTCGCTGGCATGCATCTGTCCTTTGAAATTTCTCGACTGAATAACTTCGGACTGCGTATTCTATCGCTGCCATTCTTGTATCATTTATCTCTCCAACTGTCAGTCCACGCGAACCCCCTATCGAAAACTTGAACAGTGGCCTGAAAAGTGTTCGACGGCCCCCTTTAAGCGAATTGTTCGATATAGAGAGGTTTGCGTTTGGACAATATCTTGTAATCTAGAGGAAACAATTCAAAGATTGCTGGCCAGAAGCCTTCGCATATGCCTTGGTGCTCCGCGTGCAACCAATTTTTCATGCACTAAGGTTTACGGAAACTTGTCACTTTTTTTCTTTTGGTTACACAACACGCTAATCATTCATTAGGCCAAAACCTTCAGGGTGGAACCGCTGCACGCATAGATGAAGAAATACGGCGGTGAAAAAACTTACCGTGTTTACGAATGCTGGCCTACTCGCGCAACTCATCGCCTATGGCGACTAGCAATTCCAGAAACAGTCGCTTCAACTCCTGGAGTAGGTCGCAAATGTGGCATGCCCGTAGTTGCAATACAGCAATTAATTTTATCACATCTTTACACTTAGTACGTAGATCGCATTCACGTGTATACCGATGGATCATGCTGGAAACAATGCTCTACTTCTGCGTTTTATATACTTGCATACCAAGAGAAAATAGCTTATAACTTTGCCAATTTACAACGTCCACAATGGCAGAACTTTACGCAATACTTTCTGTTTTACGTTACATATGTCAGCAGTCAGAACCACATTGTTGGGTAATTCTGAGTGACTCACAAGTTTCATTGCTGTGCCTATATGAAATCAGCTTAAGAAAAGCAAACAGCACATTGACATAATAAATACAGAAGACATACGCCATAGCAAAAGATCTACGACACGACATAACTTTCCAGTGGATTCCAAGTTAATGTGAAATCATAGGAAATGTAACAGCTGATCCCATTGCACGTGCAGCACCACCAAGAGAATGAAATCTCACTACTTCCTCTAGCGGCGAGTGATGCGCGATGTCTGTTGAACAAACTATGCGGTAGATTGTCCAAGAAAACTTGGTTTGTATATGATGCGCAGAACTCTCAATTATATAATATAGATCCAGGAATGGAATTCAATGTGCCGTTTAAAATTAGTCGGTGTGTTGAAACAACAGTTCATAGGCTTCGACTAGGCATTGCCTATACTAAAAGCTTCCTGTATAGATAAGAAAAACTAACAGTGCTACATGCTTATGTGAAGAGGTTGAAGAAGGCATAGAACACCTTCTTATACACTGTGAAAATCATGATGCCCCTGCAAGAACCTCTAGATAATACTGCTGGGCTTAAATAGACGGCCACTATCCTGAGGAAAAACTTTAGGTGCATGGGCAACAGAAAAACTTCAAACCATCGCTGAGGGCGCCTTAGTACAATCTTTGGAGGAATAATAAATATAAAAAAAATACTAAGTCATAAAATAGCTATTGCTTGCGTTGTTATCATTAACAGGCACCCTTAATTACATGTTCATTGTGTCTTCGTGTTCATGTAGCATTTGTATTTGTTGCTCTTAGAGTGCGGCATTCAAGTGCCCAACACCTTCTGTGTGAACATGTTGGTTTTGCGAACATTTATGCTATGTGAATTCATGTGTGGCGTGTGAAAATTTTGGTTTTGTGAGTATTTATGGTATGTGAACTCTTTTGTTGCGCGAATATATATTTATATTGCAGTACTGAGCCTTAGTACGTTAATCTTCGTTCATGTGTTTATTAGTCCAGTTAGGTGATTGTTGATAACTTTTCCGCGATAACTATCATGTAAGAGATGAGGAGTAGCCGGCCCCACAGATAGGTACCAACCTCTCCTGCAATGCATTTAATAATAAAAAATAGAGCGACGCGCTAAAATGTTTGTAGTTTCGTCTTAAGTGCGGACATAGGTGAATCTCAACAGTGCATGTTGTCGGGCGATTCTGTCGTATATCGTTAAGCAAAAGGCTGCGTAATACAAACATGGACGAGGAGAGCAAAAGAACGGGCGTAGGCTTGCGACAGGGTTTTATTCAGAAGAAAGCACATATTTTTAACTTCATATGTCTGCGAAATCATCGCCTAGTGCGTGGTAAAAACCTGCTTTCATGGTCAGACAGGCTGATCAAGGTATCACTCCAGCAAGACCGAGAGGCGGCGACGAGGCAAGGCCTCGAAGTCCCCTTATGGGAGACCTGAGCCCGGGTCGTCAAATTTGCCGGATTTAAAATAAAGTTGTTTCCATCCATCCACTCACACCATCATCACCCTTGTTCCCTATGAAAAACTGTTCAGCAAGCTTGCGTGCCATCTGGTCACGAATACATCTCAAAATTTTTGTTATTGCCAGTAGAGGCCGGCACGGATTATCACGTGTAGCCAAAGGGCAATCGCTGCAGTACAAGCGGAAATTAGACACTTTTCCTCTCTTTACCGAAAGCTGGTGCTCCCTTAGTCGTTCCTTTATACATCGGCCCGATTGACCGATGTACACCGTCTTTCATTCGGATGCCCAGCACGCGACTAACTGAGAGGCTTGATGCTTAGTGCAGTCTCGCACTTTCCTTTCTCCGGAGTCGATCCGGAGCACAGTGAGGCCAACTCGCTGGGGGCGTAAAATACCACCGACTCACCGTAGCGCTTGGCTACATTCTTCTGGTTGTGAGTCAACCTATGAATATAGGGGACCATGACGTTCCTGGGATGCTCTAGCCTTCAACATGACTCTTGGTATGTTGGTATACCATGCTCATGTTCACACACCCATCTTCAATAGTTCCATAAAATCTAGTACGCTTCCCAGCCCTCACAAGTTAGCACAGTAGCCAGGTAGGATAGTAGCACCCGTGCATAAATCGGGGGCTATAGAGGTTGTGGGCTCACAGTACGTCTCCGCGCACGGCGTCGCCAAGTGGCCCCCGAGAAGTGAAGCCTCACGACGCGGCACGACGGCGCACGGCGATAGACCCACCGCAGGTTCGAGCACCGAGCCGAAAGACCTGGACGGCTCTGGCCGTACGCATGGGCGCTCTCCCAGGAACACACGGCGTCCAGGACAGTTAAGGCGTTTATTGATCCCCAATGGCCAACATGTGCCAGACTGCACCCAAACACACGGAGTACACTCGGCGCCCGCGGTTCCCGATGGCGAGGAAGGCGGGGTACACGCCGCGTCGAACAATGGTTTACGCGCGCGGGCCGAAATGCGTTCGCAAACGCTACCTAGCGCTTCCCGTCACCGACAATGGTCTGCGACGGTTCGGACACGCAAAATGTGACGCACTGAGCACCTGCGACTACCGCAAGGGCGGAACGCAAAGCCACTCAGCAAGCCACACTTACGCAAGCTGACAAAGCACGCGAACGTCCCCAGGCCGGGGCGTTGGGGGACGCAAATAGCTGGTCGCTCACGTACCTTGCAGCTTGCCTCTCGTGACCGGCGCTCGCCCCTGTCGCAGCCCGACTCCCCCGCGCACGGCGATCGTCCCCAGTCGGGGCTTCTTCCCTACGTCACGCCCCACGACCCAATCGCAGGGCCGCGTAGCATGACGTCACGGGACGCGGCCGCGGCGCCCGGGGAAAACGGCGCGCGGTCGAGGGGTAGGCATTTGGGAGAGGTTTTCCTCGCAATGGCGAATAAGTCCGGAGCCTTAGGCACAGCAGCGACTGCGCCCCGGTAGACCGAAGGACTCCCACAAGGTGCAGTTAGTAACTACTGGTCTATATCTTCTGCGCTCCGTTTCAGGAGTTTGAATCTGTATTGCATTACCTGCTTTCTGATAGTGTTAATAACCTTTTAATAGGTGATCAGCGTGGCTTTGTATTAGGGCGCTTTATAACAACGAACTTGTCTACATTTTTAGCCCACGCTTCCAGTTTGGCACCTAGTAGGAGTCAACCAGACGATGTTTACTTCGATCTAAATAAAGCATTTGCTGTAGTTTGCCATAAGCTCCTCATTACAAAGCTCACGAAAATGAACATACCTGCTCCCAGCACTACCCTGGTATCTAATTACCTAATCAATATAGATCTTGCTTCTTTGGTAATAATGGGGACATCTCTGTTAGCTACGAGGTAAGGTGACTAAATTATTCCGTTCTGCAAACTCTACTAATAGCTCTCTCCTAATATTCCTAGAACTTATGCCATATTACCCCACTGACTTGTCTCCAACCTGCTTCTTGCCTACCCTGGCATTTTAGTCGCCCATCAGTATAATGTACTTTGTTTTCACTTTACCCATCGCCGATTCCACGTCTTCATAGAAGCTTTCGACTTGCTGGTCATCATGACTGGATGTAGGCGTGTAGACCTGCACGACCTTCTGTAAGGTGACTTAAGGTGAGGTAAAGTGAATGAAGATGAAATAAAGTGGATTAAGGTGGCGCAATGTGGATTAGGATGGATTAAGGCTTGTACAAATTAGAGCAAGGTGGATTAAGGCAGATTACAGTGGCTTAAGGTGGATTAAGCTTTGTACAAAGTAGAACAAGGTGGATTAAGGTAGAGTTGGGAA
Source organism: Dermacentor albipictus (assembly GCF_038994185.2). NCBI lineage: Eukaryota > Metazoa > Arthropoda > Arachnida > Ixodida > Ixodidae > Dermacentor > Dermacentor albipictus. The sequence continues at coordinate 169,523,543 of NC_091824.1, read as the reverse complement.
GGCCACGTGACAATTTATGACGTCACGTGTGATTAACGTAACCAATTAATTGGATAAGATATTATGCTTTCGCATTTGAATTATGTAAGGATACTTAAGTGGCTGTCATTTTTTGTCGTGGCTCTTATTCTCTGCCAACGTAATCGCGCTCACCTTTTGTTTCTTTTCAAACTCCTTCATCGTATCCTCACCTGCCCCAAACTCCTCAGTTGTATCATATCGTATTTCACGCAAGATCACCAGATCCATGTTCCTGCCTGTCGTCACCAACACTCAGCTGTTCACAGAATACTGAATATTTATAACGCTTATTTTCATGATCTCGTTATTTTTCATAACTCGCTATCATTGTTATTTTCTGAGTTTTGCGTTGTTGTGTCACCGTTTCTGACATTGTTCAACTGCCCGCCTCCTTTTTCATTTATATTCACCTTACGTCTTGTTGTATGTACACTCTTCTTTGGAAAATTATGTTCTTTATTTATTGATTTTTCACTTTTATTTCCTTGCAGTTCTTTTTGTTTTGTTCTTTTTCTGATATATGCGTGCGTCAGAACTCAGACCTTATGCTCGTTCCTCGGCACGGTAAATAAATAAATGATTATTATTACTATTGCTTGGTCTGAAAATAATTAATAGAAATGATGAAGAACAGGAAGGATCAATGAAAGAACAAGATGGCGTATCACAAAGGCACTGACAATGACAAAGGCAATGACCAGGAATACATAAAGTATGACCGTAGGGACGAGAACGAAAACATATCGCCACAGATCACACTAATTAATCATTAAATAATGAGTAATTCATGCAACATATCACCTAGAGGCTTCCTAAGAGCATATTACATTGGAAGTGCACGGAGCAGGTAATTCGAACATAGAAAGAAACAATACAAAACAACGTCATATTAACTGTACATTGAGACTAAGCACAGAAGCGTTGCAAAGCGTGGAAAATGTAAATTAACCAGGTGCTGATCAACGGTAGCTTAACACGTTAAAGTTTGGAAGCGCTTGTTCTGACAAAAATAAAGAAAAAACAACGCATTCTGGTGTGTACAATTCGTGAAATAAAACAACCTCAGTAGACAGCTTTCATATCAGCAAGGAAAATATAAAAAGGAAAAAAAGAAACTGAAGAATCCTTCCTACTCTTAGAAAAGAAAAAGAATTAGTCTGATACCTATCGACGATGACTGTCAACGTAAGCGAACGAGCAGACGAATGAACGAGCGAGCGACCGAGCCCGCCCCTTCCCGCCACTTGGTTACGCGAGAGGTACCGCGTGATGTCCCTCCCCTCCATTCTCTCACCCCGCTTCCCAACTCGGTTGCCCGATAGCACGCGCCCTTTCTCTCGGCGCCTTTCGTCGCCTTCCCTCGCCCAAGTCCGACCACCGAGCTCTCGCGCTCCTTGGTTGCGGGATGGCGAGGAAAAGGGCGCGTGTGCTCAGAATAGCAGTGAGGAGGAGGAGAGGTTGTCGCTCGCTCGTTCGTCGCATGTCTTCCTGGCCGCCCGGCGGTGGTCGCTCGCTCGCTCGATCCTCTGTTCGTTCCTGCTATTCGCTTACATTGACGATCATCGTTGATGGTTTATGCATATCCCTTTTTTTTTATAACTCGGACAATGCTCTCCGGTGAATAAATCGAGTTAATATCTAATGCATCAACTTTCGAAGTACGCGCGCTGCAGTAGAAGCCATGCCGAATTACAGCGCGCTCTGTTTTCCAACAAGGCAAGCGCGCGCTGCTCTCTCTCTCATCCGCGTGGCCAGCACCTCTTACACTGTTCCCCGCGAGATGGCAGAACCGGGCCTGACCATCTAATTCATATTCTTACGACGTCAACTTTTACATTTGTTCATTCAGCGGATTCGCATAGTACTGGCGCTTCCCGCGAGTACCTGTTCCCTCAGTAAACTGAAGAATGGCCTTGCCGATGATGATAGGCACTTCACAAGTTAAATCTTTGCAAACGTGCAAAAATATGCTCAGACACATCAAGGCTTCTTACGTTACCACAAAAATATTCTTCGTAACGTGCCATTGGTTTCGGTCTGGAAAAAGGTCGTTTCCTGTACGAAACCGGAGCCGCAACCGAAGCCGGAGCGAATCGAGCGCGGCCTGGCGGGCGCCGGCAGAAGCGGCCGGGCACCGGCGAGTGAACCAGCGCGGCTGCGGTGTGCGCGAGTGCGAGCGATCGAGCGGCTACCGAGACGAAGCTGTGCGCCGAAACAGCCGCCGCCGCCGCGGGAGCCGCAAGAGAGGCGACGGCGAGGAGAGGGGCTGGGCTGGGCTGGGCGCCGTCGCTTGCCGCTGCAGAAGGACGACAGGCAGCGAATTCGTCGCGGGCCGCTTTGATCACGGAGAGCGCGCGCGCGCTCGCAGCACGCGCCTCGGGCTTCGCCGATTCCCAAGCGGGCACGCCGTTCTCGCCTCGCCTGCGTTCCTCTCGCCCCGCGTCGTGACCCTTCTCAAGAACCATGGCGGGGGGGCCTTCCTCTAGAAGCCGCGGCGGCGAGCAGCCGACGCACTGGTTCAACGTGACTTGGGCCGATCTCGTGGAACGGCTGGCCCTCTTCTTCTACACGGACGAGTCGTTCGAGACGCTGGACTACCTGAACGTTATGCTGCTCGGATGGGCGCTGTTCGGCCTCTTCGTCTACGTGGTGGGCACGCTGCTGGCGAACCGATTCGGCCGCCAGCGGCCGGGCATTGCCTCTTCGGCGAAAAGAGCCGACGGCACGGAGCCCGTCGACGAGGCCGTCTCAGCTGGGAGAGCCGAGGAACAGCAGTCTCACGTCGCCTCGGTGGCCCGGTGGGCGAAAGCGGGTGCTAAGGAGTCCGATGGTGCACCCTTCGCGGTGTCGGCTTCGGGGTCCGACCCCGACGCTGTGCTTTGGACCAACCGGGTCCTGTCGTGGGTGCTAGCGCGCAAGGACCATGCGTTCCTGTCCAAGCCGTGGATTCAGGCGCTCAACGAGAAGCTGGCCAAGACACCGCCTAAGGTAAGTGGGCGCCGCCACTGCATAGCGCTTCCTGGCTAGACAACGTGGCCTGCTGTTGTAGCATCCGTGTCGGCGGCGCGATGTGCTCGAAATTTACTTGACGTATTTCACGGATGTCGTGCGGAAGTAAACGTGCGCATTTTATTGGGACAACTTCTATTGTAGTGCGATGCTGATCTTTCCCATGTATACTCTTGCGGGCGGCGCTTTTGTGACGCGAGTGTCGACTATGTTTACATGACAAGCGATTCAGTATTCGCAGAAAACTTCTTATACCGTGACAGCAACGGGTATGAGGAAAAAGTATGTCTTCTATGAGGGACGAGAGCAGCCGAATGACAAAGATATATCGACGTCACTACAACAATGACGAAACAGCACCTGCTCTCACACGCCTGGGTTATTAAGAGTACATATCTAAACCCGACACTGGCACTTCCATATAGATTCATAGACATTTGAAGTATGTTGCATTATTTTATCGCGGATTCGTGGGTATCGTACAGTCTGATGTAGAACATGTCTTCTACAACGTATGATCATCAATAATTGTCTTAATTGATGATGACAGCTGGTGAATTTTCCACAATTGCTCAGGAAAACCGCAGGTTGTATCAAGTAATAGCTCAGAAGTTGGATAAACAGGGATAAAGTGCCTCAGAATGGCTGGCTAGCCTTTGTTGGGCACGTTATGCCTGTTTATCTAACTTCTATACCACAGTGGGCTACTTCATCTGTCGGGCGCCTTAATCAAGTAATAGTTTGTGGCGTATACGCTGTCAGAAAAAAGAAAAGTGCCCCTGGAATCTTACAATGCAGCACGCAAACTATTTTGAAACGTAGTACGTCACAGCGGCTTCGCCCTTTTGTGGAAGTAAAAAAAAAATAGAAATCAAAATAGGTAGCTGCGGCGCGGATGAAAACAGCTGTCCAAGCGGGCGCGCATGTGAGCGGCGTCGTCTGCTTGCGCGCGCGCTCCCCGCGTGATTGGTCCTCGCCGCTGCAGTTGGCACGCGTGGCCTGCGCAGCCTATTGATCGCCGCCAGTTTTCCTTCTTTTCTTTCCTGCCTAGTGTCTTGGAGCCTGCTTTCATGCGCACACTGCTGGTCTCCGTTCGCGTTATTTTCGTTTTTTCTAAGATCGCTGTACGGACGCGCCTCGAATATGGAATCCGTCGAAAAGGATGCTTCGCAAGAGCGTGCGCCGCATGCAGCGATTTTAGCAAAATGGCTAAAGTTTCTTGACTCTCAGTGGCCGTTTTCTTGCGTGCATGGCTCGAACAAAACCGAAGCCACGAGCCCTTCAGCACTGGCGTCCTTGAAGTATTTCTCTAAGCTGTAGTGGCGTGCATGGAACATGCATTTCTTCGCATAGACAGCAATTGAGTGAAATGTAGCGCGCTTATTAGCGAAAAGAGAGAAGTAGACATCCGCCGGTGGCGTAAATACAACCGTCGTAATCAAGCAGCGTATTAGCTTTTGACTGAGTGCTGACTAAGTGCTGAGCTCTTGACTGAGTGTTGGTGATGGAGATTCCAGAATCGTATCCGGGTCGGTTTCTCTGTTTGTCAACCTACTTTAGCAGCGCGATTTAGCCTTCCCGCGCTTATCAGTGAAGTCGTGGTGTGACCTTTCATAGAACTAGTGATAGCCCGCGATTGTAGGCGAGCTGGCAGGCCTCCGTATTGAGCTGCCTATCTGAAAAGAGGGCGTTTGTTTTTCCGCACTACATTAGGCTAGAAACTGCCCTCGTGCGGTCGAGCGGCAGGGCGGCCACACTGACTTGATAGAATCCACGACCACAGATTATGAAAGATTCTCTGTTCACAATGACCCCCAAGTGATAGTTGCAACTACGTAGTTGTCTAGAACTGGACGATGTCTGGACGAATATACGAATTTTTAACGTAGGATAAGCTAAGATCGATATCTACAGAAAACACTGATAACTACCGTTGATCTGCGTTGTCAAAATAATTTACATAACGAGAAGCTCTTCAGCTGAGCCAGTTATTTTGGTGAACGTCAAAAGCATAATCGAGCTTTCAGAATATCATAATTTAGTTCCCATGAGACACCGAGACAGGTAGAAGTGTTGCCTTAAGTTGTTGGATTTTGCTGTAAAAATGACAACGGAATTTTGAAATTTTACGAAGCAGCTGTTTGAAGGAGTAGGCCATAGAGGATGTTTCACAGGACTTAAGTTCACGTCGAAATCATCCATCCTTTTTCATCGACCTAGTTAGTAGTACACTAATTGTACGAACAAAATTTGTAACACTAGGGACGCCTTCGCAGACTGCGTGACAGTGCCCACAGAATCAGTTCTGTATCGGATGTGTATGTGTGTTATTATTATTATTCTCTCTCTCACCTATTGCATCCATTGGCCTCTTCCCAGGGTACAGGGTAACCAACCGGATATAATCTCTTGTTAACCTCCCTGTTTTTCCCTTGCCTCTCGGTCTCTCTCTCTATATTAATGTTTGTGAACAACGAAGGGGCCTATGTGAGTTGAATCAGCTGTTTGTGGCTACCAGTTCGGTTGTCTATTCCAAATATGTGTTCCTTTCTTTTATTACGTACAAATATAATAGCAAACAAGCACGCGGTGTATAAATAGGGTAAATCTCGTGAGCAACATGTATACGCTGCTATTGGTCCATCTTGTGCGCTCTTTCACGGCACGACACACTCTGACCTCTCAGTGCAGTCGTCCTTCATAAACGGCTTCGCTGTCATACATTTTTGCTACAGATGTTGTGATTTACGCAAAGTGGGCCGCATCCAAGATTGCAGGATGTCAAGGGCGAGCAATTTGATACGTTCAAACTGCTGCATACCTCTCCGCCTGTTATGAAAAAAATATTTAGGTTTTTCTTTACTATTTTTATTATTTTCTTTTTCTTTCTTCCCCTTCGCGTCGTCGACTTACTTCCTCCCACGCGAACCGCTCGCAGACTCGTCGTAGGTGTCAGACACGCGCGCCACCATTGGGAGAGAGAGAAAAGAAGAAGCAAAGAACCGCAGTCGAAGCAAGAAAAGAAAACCGAGAGCGCCCTTCAAGGACGTGTGGGAAACCTCCGGGGTCAACTGTTCTGCGCGCTCACGGTGCCCCAAATGTGGCAGGTACGAAGGAAAGCAAGCAAGAAACAGAAGAAATGAAGACAATGATAAAGTGGCCAGCGCACATCTCCGACGTATTCCAGCTGTTGTATACTATATGCGCTCACGACGTAAGAATAGTGTCGGAACGAAGCAAAAGAGAGGGAGAGAATGAAATAGGCAAAGAGAGCAGAGCATCGGACTTTTTTTTTTCCTCTTTATATGAGAGGGAAGAAAGAATAACTGACGAGGAAAGCGGCGAGGTATATGTCTTGCTTCGCCGGTCGCCTTGTTGACGTGCCTGGTTACGTGTCTTCTTTTTTCCGCCAGCCTTGAAAGAACGACGCGTCATCCGGCGGCGGTTTCAGCGCGCGTAGCCCCCGAGGCCGTCCTTCGACGCTGGGCGCGAGGACGTCGGCGAATTGCGGGCGAAAATTTGCATCGATACGAGAGTGTCTTTGTACGGAAAGCCTACATCAGTGGCTGCACGAAAAATGCGTGAAAGAGGGTCAGTTGCAAGTGAGTGTCTGTTATGGGTACAATTCTACGTGGCGTGCTTCGACTAGGTCACGAGAGGCGACCACGACATCTCCAGTAATAATCCAGTTTGCATTCATGCAAGTCGTTGGAGAGGCAATGGAGAAACAGCTCAAGGTTGACGGCATATTTCTCTGCGATTTCATTTAGCTACGAGAATACTCGAAATGGTAGCTGCGTACGTAGTGGCAGAAACGTCACTCACCAATAAACAACGAGATAAATCAATAGATGATATACTTGAAGAGGGCCAGCGCGCGGTATGTCGGGGGACAAGTTTGTTCAAGATTCTGTCTCAAGCTCTTGAGTGGTTTCGATCGCCTTAGTCAACTGCAGCTCAGCCTAAACAAGCCCCTTACAGGAATTGTGCAAAGTCCTTCTTGAAGTCACTTTTCAAACCTGCAGATACCTTGTCGCATGAGTGATAGCTTATTTATTTATTTATTTATTTATTTATTTATTTATTTATTTATTTATTTATTTATTGTACCTTCAAGGCCCCAAGGCGTCACAGAAGGGAGTGAAACTAAATACAGAAAATGCAGATTAACAAAAGTATTCTTCAATAGTAGTTCTAAAAGAAGATGTCTCGGGTATGTTAGCCATTGATGCCGGCAGTTGATTCCATTCATTGGTAGTTTTAGGAATAAATGAATAAAGAAAGAGGCTCGTGCGACAATATCTCCCGGTTTATGCGGTCTTCGCGGGATATTAGCGTGTGTTACGCAATAACCCTGTCGGTGTGTCATGACACCAGATATGTAATTGGACTATGTGTTTGCATGCGTGAAGCCTGAGACAAGCTATGTACGAAAAACCGGGTACCGTGCGCATGCGAATTTGGCACAGAGTGGGGCTGTTTGTGTCTTGTTCGATGAAACCTTGTTACGTAGTTGAGGAATAGAGGTAGAGAAATTTTCCCCCTCTCTTTCTATCATATTTCATTCCCTTTACCCCCTTACCCCAGCACAGAGTAGCCAGCCAGTCCACACTGGCTAACCTCCCTGTCTTTCTCTCTCTTGAGGAAAGTGCCCATACAATTGCGAATGCGTATCTGTACGGTGGTGCTCGAGCAAGGCTCAGAGCAAGTGTTGTGCTTGCGCAGAATTTTTACCACCGATACAAATTGAAAAATAGCGCTGTCCATTTTCCTGCATGCTGCTTTCAGCGTTTAATCTTTTTCGTTCTTCTTTTTTTACGAAAAAGTATAGACAACCGCACCCGAAGAATTACCTGTGCGTTGTTGTAACCGATACAGCACTTCTCGTCGCTTAATGAGCTTTCGCGAGAAGGTCATTAAATTGTCGTTTCTGTGGTCCCAGACTGCGTGTACGTTAATAATTATGTCGTGTGGATCGGGCGTGCCGTTCTTTCAGTACTTCCCTGTTGTGCCCGATCATTTGGTGGTCACACCACCTCCACATCCGCCAACTCTCGTGCTTTTGGCGGCAGACGACGCGACGAAGCTACCTGCACTCATTGGGCATCGGCTTTCGCGAAATGTTGCGCTCTCTACGCGCTTCCGCGTAACAGTATAACTAAGGCAATAAAAAAAATCAATTATAAAGTTATGTAGTAAATCTCTAAATTCGAGAACTATAGATCCTCCAGCTGCTCCTTCGGCTAACAGTATTCACTGAAGCATTCTTCTACGTCCGATCAGAGATGCCACAGCCAAGCGGAACTCGCTTTCTTTCTTTCTTTCTTTCTTTCTTTCTTTCTTTCTTTCTTTCTTTCTTTCTTTCTTTCTTTCTTTCTTTCTTTCTTTCTTTCTTTCTTTCTTTCTTTCTTTCTTTCTCCACTGCCAAGCAATCAGCAAACTATCTTCTTTCCTGATTTGCTGTTTACAAAGAGGGCTATTTATTTGCTCTGTGATCGCAACCTGTTCTCCTACCACGAATAACTGTCCTGATCCTAAAGAATGCCTTCCCGCGCGCGCACCTCGTTTTCGTTTTGTAATCTGCAATAGATTGATGCTTTCAGTTTTCATTTTCCCGCTTACTGACGTCGGCACTGACGTCAGCACGCGCGCATGCACGCATTATCCATGACTATGTGCCCTCTCTGGAAATTCAAAAGTGTGTTAAAGTGAGCTCTTGGTGACGCTATTGGCAATAACTTCACGACTATAATGTGAGGACAACGATCGCGAAACGCGGTTCTTTCTGAGACGTGCTAGGTGTCAACCATCTCTGTGCGCTTCGCTGCTTCGAAAACGCCTAAGGTGTTTGTTCTGACGGGATTTACTGGCCAATGAGAGACCCGGTGCTTGGACTGATTGCTTGCGACAAAGAGAGCTAGACGATTTATTCGTGAAAGGATGACACAGAGAGAGACAGAGAGAGAGAGAGAGAGAGAGAGAGAGGGAGAGAGAGAGAGTCGATTGCTTGAGAAGGAAATAAATAAATAAAGAAAGAAAGGAAGGAAGGAAGGGGCTACTGGACTCGAAGGGGATACCGCGTTTGTGAAGCCCGTCCTGCCTTTTAGTTTTATTTCACCATCACCACTCATGTGAGCCACCGTCAAGTATACATATACAAAAACCTAACAGCCAGAAGACGATTTGAGCCGCGGTTGATCTCTTTTCCACTTTGGGCCTTCTCGTGGCCTTGCAAACGTGTTATCCCGGTGTTTAGTTCGTTACTTGCAGACGTTCTGCTTTGTCGCATTCGGACGTTTTGGCAGGAAGCAGGGAAGCAGCGGCGCGGGGTTCGTGCAACTCGCTTCGGCGATCTTGTCACAGCAAAGGCGGCGTTCGCGGCAGACCTATTTCCCTGACAAGTATTGTGTTCTTCTTTAATCATTTTTTCGCTTTGTTTGGTTTCGCGGGCGTTGTTTACTCGGTGACTGAAATGTCTTTTGTCACGTTTTATTTTGCACACCAGTGAGCTGAGTTGTTTTCGGATGCTGTGAAGTCTGCGATAAAAAAGAAAGTGCGAATTGTAGCTGAAGCCTTTCACCATTTGTTTAATGTCATAGAAACAAGGGGGGGTCTGCTCAAAAGAAAGAAAGAAGGAAAGAAAGGAAAGAAGGAAGGAAGGAAGGAATGAATGACGGAGAGGGACAGAGCGACAGAGAGAGAGAGAAAAGGGAGGCTCAAATGTGCGGGAAGGCTCGTATTTATTATTTTTAAACACTAGTAAGCACTGATTTATCACGTTGGCTGTGTCGTAGAGCACTATGTCGCCGTTTGATTCGCAGTCGCGGTTGCTGGGTTTGGATGTGGAGTAAATGACCCTTAAGTTCCGAAATTAGTCTGGAGCGTCCGGCTACAACGTCTCTCATAGCACTTGCAATCAATCAATCAATCAATCAATCAATCAATCAATCAATCAATCAATCAATCAATCAATCAATCAATCAATCAATCAATCAATCAATCAATCAATCAATCAATCAATCAATCAATCAAACCCATTCATTATTACAAATTCATCGTTAGTCTTAGGTATATAACTAGGATTTCTTTATATCATGTTCATTTCACTAAAGAAAATCCGGTGCCATCGGTCAGGAAAAACCAAACAAACAACGTTTTCTTTTGTTGGGCTATGGGGAAGAAAACTTCTTGCGGGCCTTCGACGAATGTGTGAGGACATGCCAGCATGCTCAGCTTAAACCTTACTCCGAGCCAGCTCGCTACGACTACAGGCACGACTGATTTCGAGCTTTCCGTCCGAGCCTTGTGTTGAACGTTCTTAAAGCTCTCGAGGCGGGCACACTCGCCTCAGGCACAGCGACGTTCAGCTCTTCTGCACACGCTGTTCCTATGGGCTGCAATACTGCGCTGCACATGCATCTAAACGTACGAAGTTGTGGCGTAATTTCATCTCCAGCCGTACTCGTATTGAATATTCATACAACGGACGCCGTGGTGGGAACGCCTTTCCCCACGCGCGCGGTCGTTTTTCATTCGCGTGGTCTATCGTTCCTCGGCCCGAGCCGGCTCTGTTGTACGCGTTACCGAAAAAAGAAGAAGAACGCTATGCGGCCCCACGTTATCGCATTTTCGGGTGACCTTGGCTATCCCGCTACGTCTCTCTTAAGGGGAAATCTCACGGCGACATCGATGGCGAGAATTCATAGTTCTCTGTGGCGTGCTGTTTGAGCCACCTAAGGAAAGCTAGTGTGCCTGGCTCTATAATTTCGTCAGGTACGTAGGAGCGGTTCTTTAGAAAAATAAATATTTTATTTAGCAGATTTTATACACGTCGAATAATTTTAGGCTTCCAGCGAGAAGTGCGCGCTATCGCAACAACAACATATTTACTTGCAAATATCTTACTTTGTTACGAATGTAGGATCATGACTAAATTTTGATCACCTCCAGGAATAAAATTTGTCGGGTTCATATAGGCACCACTGAATTTTTCCCATTCGAGATGCGTTCGCATGTGTGTACTGCAGGGATGGTGCGGCTTCTACAATCCTGCCTTTAGTATGAACAGCTGTCGGACGATTAAAGATGGTATTCGTGATTCGTTTGCTGCGAGGAGAATGTCTGTTTTCTAGTGTTCTTTTTCTTGGTTTATTTCTTGTGCGAGTTAAACCAATATCATCTGCAAGATTCTAGTGAGTGAAAACTTTATTTGAAGTTTCCGGCGATTTTAGCGGGGCGCGGCCATAAGCACCCCAGCCTAGGTGACAAGTGTCCTTGGACACGGGCGGCTTCAGCACTTTAGTGCCCCTAGAGAAAGCGGCGACAGAATTTGAACAACGAAATTCCGCGAATATTCGCCAATAACTGGTGCTCCGCACGACGCACGCGCCCAGCTCGTCGTCTGCAAATCGCTGCCGCGCGCGGTCTCCGGCCCGCGTTATGGCGGCGGTCTCCCTCAGGGATAAATATTAAGAAGCTTGGTCACTTGCCAAGGCCGCCACTGCGATGCTTTGAGCTTTTTTCTTTTGCCGGCCCGCCTCTCGATGCCCTGCCAGGCTCGTCTCGTCTTTCTCCGCACTCTCTCTCTCTCTCTGAGCAGACGCTCTTCGAAAGCGCTCCGCTGCCAGAGGTCTTTTATCACGCAAGTTGAGAAACACCGTTTCCAAAATCGGCCATCTTCCATATAGCCAACTTCCGGCCGTCAGTAGACGCATGCAACTCACTTCGAGAAAAAATAAATAAATAAAAAATTTAAAAAATAAACAGGAACTTGTCGTACAGGCCATGAATTTTTGAATGCCCGCGTTATCATAGAGGGCAGCGTGCCTCCGCAATGGCTGGATCATTCTGGGAATCGTGTGAGTTGGGTCGTGTATATATCCCATTGATGAGAACGAACACGCAGATTTACATTTAAAAAAAATTCTACTTTCCACGACAAGTGTAGTACGTATCCCACGTGAAGAAATGTGTCGCGAGGAAAGTGAATTTCGCGCTCATATTTTTAATTGTTGTTATTATTAGTGTTACGCTAATGAGCAAAGAAATAAAACATTTTTTTCGTAAGCGCCCGCATTCACAACAGATGCCGAAAGTGACAAATATGCAGCTAGCTGATGCAGATTCGTTGTTAAGGGGCACACGGAAGAGAGAAAAAAAGAGGTTAGAAAGATCAGCTAACTTCAACGATTCCTCCGACTCGGAACTTCCAACAGCAGCAGGCTCACACAGGAGGCACTGCCATCCTGCTCGTTTGCTGTTTAAATAATAGCGTTATCTTCTCGAAAACAAGTTGTCTGCGATGTGTACAGCGAGTCTTGGTCCGCTACAGTGTCGCCTTCCTGCAGTCTGCGGGGCCAACGGAGCCCCGCATGGAATGCCCAGCGCGAACGTTGCGAGGTAGCTTAGTGGCTCTTAATGGCAGAACAGTATACAGGGTGTCTGTTCTTGTTTTTTTTTTAGCTGCACCAACTTTTTGAAGATTGCCTGTGGCAGGAGGAGGAGGTCAAATAGAGGAAAAGACAGGGAGGTTAGCCAGTTCTCAGACCGGCTTGCTACCCTGTGCTGAGGAAAGGGGGTAAGGCGAATAAAAGATAATAATAAAATAGATATTAAAGAGATATTAAAAGAAAAGAGATATTATAAAAAAAGCGAGGAGCAGCAATAAAAGAGAAAAAAAAGAGAGGAGAATACGGCACTGCTCAACGTCTGTCTCTAAAATAAGCCCTCCGCAACAAGCGCAACAGCGCTTTCAAAGCCTTCTGTGCCGAGGAAGGTCTCGGCCAGTGTCCCAGGATCTTTTCCTCCGACAAAGGACATCTGTCAAGACTATCTGGCACTCTTGGCAGATAGCAAAATGCTAACCTTTGGTCTAAATTACTCGATGAAGCGGCCGTTACCTCTACGAAAAATCAAAATACACTATTACGCTAATTAACTTTTTAATGAACTGCGGCACATATTTGAATCTACGAATGATAACCGGTGAGTTGGCAAGGCATTTATTCACTTGGAGCGAATTCTCAGGACTTCACTTTCGAGATATTACTTTCATTGAGAAACCGCTGTTTTTGCGTAGATGTACAAAATTAACTGGAACGCCAATGCATTTCGTAGGTTACATTGAAGATTAATACCTTGAATCTGGTGCAGTCCGGATAATTCGTTACAAGGGGATGCGCCTTGCGAACTCGCCGGTTATAATTCGTAGATTCAAACATTTGCAGTATAGTAATGAATTAAAAAGTTAATTAGCGTGATTACGCTAATCATTCAATTAAGCATTTAGATTTCTCATAGAAGTAATGGCCGGCTCACAAAGTAATTTATATCAAAATTGTGCTATATACCTCAGGCAATTTTTAGAAATTTGGTGCAGGTATAAAGGAAAAAAAGAGAACACACTGTATAGTCAGCCATTCCGGTTGCTTCACCCTGAAAAAGCGTGCTGAAGTAGCGCTACTATGCGTCGATGTGCTCGGCAGCACATTTTCTCGCGCTGTGTTTGCGCATCGACCTGCCAATAAGATCGGGCCTTTATTCCGCGGCTCAACAAAGGCGTGCACTGTTGCGCTGGCCGTGGTGTCAGCTATTCGACGACCGAATTTACGACGCTTTCACCTAACAAAAGTTCATGACTGCTCTGCGTCTGGTGCACCGGTCGATCGTCTTTCGCGAACAATGCTAAAGTTGCGATTGCACATCAGACGCTGGCCGGGCAACGTACAGCTGGAACTTGCGGAGGCCTCCGCGAATTAGTCTACCGGTTAGCTGACGGCGGCTGTGTAGCTTCTCGGACGTTGCACGGTTTTGCGCGAGACGGAGCGCGGACGAGAATCCTGCTCCTCCCACCTGCAGGCCCACCAAGTGTCGGGACCATATGGGTGCTGCTAATAGTACCCGAGTCCTGGACCTCCGTTTTCTCCCTCCGTCTTCCGCCTCCTTTCTTTCTTTTTTTTCCCTCTCGCGCGCGCTAAGAGTGGTGTAGGCCTTTTGTGGCGGCACTGTATGCGTTAGCGCACTCTCGCCGGTAACCTCGTTCCAAGCGTTGCCGCGTGTTCGCGAAGGACGAGGCGCCGTTTAGCGGCGGCGAGTTTGCGTGAGCGGGCTTACGCACGATGCCTTGCGAAGACTAAAAGCCTTCCTGCTCGCCCATGCTTAAACAGTAGCGTGCTTGCCATTTTCTCATGTTTTCTTGGCCGACTATTCGGTGTACGCGCTGACGAAGGGTTCGGAAAATACAGTGCTTTGTTACCCGGCGACAAAGCTGCGCGGTTGCTTCATTCTCATTTCTGGCGTCACCAGAGCCGCATCTCCAAGTTTTAGTTAAGGAACTCATCAGAAGGAGAGCTTCCGAGTTCGATCTGAGACACACACACAAAAAAAGTAAATGGGGGTGATGGTGCGTTGTAGCTGCAGGCGGGTTTAGCCTGGCGATATAATAACAGAATGCATGACGGGTACGCCTGCGAGAGGAATACGCGGTTTGATGTTTTACTTTGCTGCAAGGGTATACAGCAGAGAACGTTCCAACATGCATTCTTAGTGGCACGCGATACGACGACAGCTGCACAGACACAAATCGAGCACGCACTCCCAACCCATTGTGATGTCGTACACCGCGTCTGCGAATTTGCGCGTTTAATTTCCCAGACACCTCGTCTTGCACATGTTGCGAAATGTACTTTCTCTTGCGTAAGAAGTGCCGGCGTAAAATTAGCTACGAGCAGTGGTGCGTATAATGCGAATACATGCGCCATGAAGCTACATTATATTTTCGTCTACTTTTTTTTTGTGTGCACTGCATTTCTCGGTGCACTCTTGTTGCCTCCGGCAGCGTGAGTTTAAGCCAGAAGCGTCTGAGCAGCTCGAAATTTACCTGTCCTCGTTCACTGACGACAAGGGATCCGAGGCGGCTGACGTGTTAATGCCTCGGCTACGCTGGTGATCACGTTAATCACCCGCATCTCGATTTTATTTTTCGTCTTGCCTGGAGGAAAGAAATGTAACCAGTCACTCTTTCGTCCACGAAAGATTGGGAGCGTAGTATAAATGACCTCACACGGGGATAGCGAAAGAATTTAAGTTGTTCAACTTGTCACCGGCATGGAAAAAATAAGCTTGTCGCGTAGGAAAGAAATATAAAGTTTAGTATTGTTGGTTAAGTGATTAATAATCAGTGGTACGATACGCTGGCTAATCAGTGCGCCTGTAAGTCACAAACTATGCTAAACGCAATATTTCACGAATGTAGGTTTTGTATTCAATAAGCTTCTGACGTTTAAGAGAGTCAGCAATGTAATAACAAATTAACTACTAATGAACGAGGCCATAGGCTAATGCAACCACGGGGCTCAAAGCTTGGTTGCTTAAATGCGTAACAAAAGTTTATTGAATGTGGTTGTTGAGCTGGTAAAGACCGCGTGAATGAGATTTCAGTCTTATTTCGACATGGCATCGTCTGGCGCGGACATATCCATTTTATCTCGCACAATAACCGTGTTATTATTATGGCTTAAAAGCGTCTCAATTAGCTTCTTCAATTATTAACCACGTATAGCACGTTCCAGCATTTATTTCAGCGAGATAACTGCACAGCGTAACAATGGTGCACCAGCGCCTGGCGAGGCCACGCCGTGAGCACGTCAGAAACTACTAATCGGCAGAACGCCGCTACACTGTTCGATATTAACGAGCACAAAGGGACAGTGCGTAACGTGCTTGCTGTAGTCTCTTCTAACATTGGCGATTGTTATAGATTTAATCCAAAGAAGGAATTCCTGTTGTTTTCAGAACGACGTGCTCCCATCGTCAATAAACTTTGTGTATAAATGAAGTACATGATTACTTTCTGTGCCGTTCGATCCACGCAATATTCAGTGGCCTCGGTGTATTCGAAAGGGCGCACTTCTATTTTCGAGTGCTTTTTGGTGCTTTTCAATGAGTGGTCTTTTTCGGCAGTGTCAAAATAGTTGATTTTATTTCATTGTAGGAGCTGTTCAGCAAACGAAGCCATATTCCCAGTGAAAAAGCCGCTTCCACGCTTGAACGCATCAAATGATGATCTTTTGCGAGGCATCGCACCTCCGGCGCGGTTCGGACCACATGGGTTCGGCGGTCACTGAAAATTCTGCTCAAACGATTGAACACCTGACATGGTAGACTTTGAACGTTTTGCGGCAGTGATGCATGCTTGTGCAGTTCTTCAATAATAATAATAAAAAAGTATGGGACAAAATGTGGCGGGACTTGTCGGAGGAACATTGGGCAAATATAGCACGGGTCTTGGTTACGTGGTCCTTTAATTTAGTACAGAAGCATTTGTAAGCGGTCATCTTTCGTAGGTGACTACGAGTGCGTTGTGATTCTTGTATATATACATGTATACCCTGCACGTTCAGAGTCAGGGGAAATGGCTGAACTACTTAAATATGGTAAGTAACGCATACGACTGCGTTGCACTCATTCAACAACAAACCGACAAATTATACCACCTAACTGAAAAACGGGTTATATCGGGAGTGCATTGACGCAGTCGGATTTGATGACAGTCACATGCAAGGCAAAATAATCAAGCGCTCTTCGATACAGTAAAGAGCCCGCCGTGATTGATCGGCAGCTGTGTCATTCTGTTGCTATACAACGATCCGACTACTTTCCTCAGCGCAAGTTACCTGCATCCAGGTGATCTAATTTGGGGTGGAGTAGAAGGCGGTAGTCGTCATAACAAGGACGCGGATGCAGAGATGGGGGGGGGGGGGGGGCGAGTATTCTGTGAGAGTCCACCTAGTGGACTGTCCATTCCGCCCGCTGCTGATTGGATATAGGGCCGCTCGTCTCCACCTCTTTCGTACAGCTGCATTCAATCAGCAGCGGCCAAAATGGACCGTCCAGGTGGACTCTCGCAGTAACCCCCCCCTCAGATGCTCGGTAGATTCCTAACACTCGCAACTGTTGCACAAAGGCGGGTCAATTATCCCAATGAAGAACGAATAGCTCTTTGTGAACGCCACACCCATGAATAAGCTACAGAATTATGTTACGTCGCCGCGGGAGAGGTGTAGTAGATGTAATTCCGCGACGGCCGCATTTGGATGGGGGCGAAATGCGAAAACACCCGTGTACTTAGATTTAGGTGCACGTTAAAGAACCCCAGGTGGTCAAAAGTACCGGAGTCCTTCACTACGGCGTGCCTCAATATCAGAAAGTGGTTTTGGCACGTAAAACCCCATAATTAATTAGATGTAATTTGATGGAACGGTTACTAATTCTAGGTGAGCTTTTGGACCGCACATTGGACCTTTATCAGACCGATAGACACCCAGAAGAGCGCTTAACAATGACAAAAAAGAAAGGAAAAAGATGAAGGTCTTATACTGACTTTGCACGTCAGTATAGGATGTCGAGACGCACTTGCCCGAAAGACTGAACCCTCCACTTAGTTTCTCGACTGTTACTTATGCGCCTTTAACCACAAAATCAACTCACTGTGGTTCTCGCGGTATACATTCTGTCAACGGTTACCGAACGCAACAAGCAATGTTGTCGTCCTCGTTCTTTGTGGAATGTCAGGCGGGCGTAACAGTCGTATCTTCGGATAATGATTTAGAAAGTACTCATTTTACCGTGTGCCATAAGCCAGCTCGGTGTGCCACTGCACCGGCGCGTCTTTTCACTCAGTCTTGCGGTGTCGACACGGAGTCTGCAAACTGTTGCGTCATCTGTTTCGCGCGGATGAACAAGTAGGCACCGATCATTGTTGGCTCTTCTTTGTTTATCGACAGCGGGGGGCGCGCACGTCCGGCAGCTCTCTGAAATTGTTGCTGAACACAGCCGGTTATTGATGCGGGCTTTCGCAACCGATGTGGTCAAAGACCTCTCTCGGCTTTCTCAAAACACCGTCATATCTCAACGTATACTTATGTCGAGCATTTTGTGCCTCAGCCGCGGCTGCATTCTGCTCGCCGAAAGACTGCAGTATAGCACTATGCTCAGACAATGTATTGCAGTAGTGAGCGCGCTGCTCTGATTGGTTTTTGCTAGCCTCGAGATTGTAAGTTCTCTACGCGGTTGTTGCGAGGCTGAGATAGCCTGAAGGCTCCTGCTGCGTCTGCAACCGGCGACGTCGTCTAGATTGGAAGTCACGAAAGTCGAGCCACCGCTTCCTCTACAAAGAATCTCTCTCGCTTCCTCGTAACCCCCATCACTTCCTTCCTGGAACGCGCACCCGCCCTCTCAGTCCGCTTATTTCGATCTTACCATAGGGACTTCAGCATCGGCAGCAGCAGCAGCAGAAGGGCCGCGGGTATACGGCGGACGTGCAGCGTAATCGCGACCTAATTACACGGCGGCGACGGAAGAGGGCCCGCTTTTCCTGCGATGAGAATCGGCCGGCTCTACGTGGTGCCTGGCGCACTCCGTGCGTGCGCAAGCACCCAACGCAATATGTGAAAGTGGTCGGTTGAGCGGCGAACCAGTTGTGATTGCCGAGTCGCGGCTCTGGGATAGGCGGCGACCTGCGCTACCGTGGGAGCAGCGGCCGAGAGCGCACGAATGTCACCGAGCGGAGTCATGCGGATGCCAAATGGCGTTCTTCTCGACACGATATACGCAGCGCTGAGCTGATGTAGTCTCGGTCAGCGGTATCTATAGACGGCTGCTGCCACGCAGCGCGTTGCGAGCAGCGTAAGATGTAAATGCGTGTTGTAGATCTTTCGGCTGTAGTATAGTGGTGTTCGTTTTGCCAGTGTTCTAACTCTTTAGGTTCGTTCATTGTCCATTTGGGATGCAAGAACATCAACTTCATAGTTAAGAGCTCGATAAAATTGTGTTGATGTGAGTGACGAATATTGGAGGTATATGAACGAGGGTGCTAATTATTAACGTTTTCCTGGATACGTTTTTATGCAAACCGTCAAGGGTTGCATATAACGACGAATACTATACTTTATATTAGCAAGGTACGCTTAATCTTGTATACACTAGGACCGTCCCGGATAGTCTAGCGCGAAAAATAAGGCGTCATTTTCTTTGTATTCTCGAGTACGCTCTCTCTGCTCAATCGCGTGTATCACTTTATAAGCACTTCCCGTTGCAGACGGTCGGCGATTCTGTAGCGCCGAGGAGAAGTTGCGGCAACGGCTCACCATTCTTGCCGTAGCGAGGAAGATTCTCAAGGACGGTCGAACGGGAATCGTGATCCTTGCCACGTTCGAAATGCATTCTCTGTCAACGGACGCGATGGCGAACTCGCATTCTCGGTTGGCGTCGGCGATAGTGGGCAAGGCGCCAGCCAGACCGTCCTAGAAGATAAGATTGACCGGGACTGCATGGCAATACTCGCATTCCGCTCCTCTTACGAGGTTCTTTTCGTGTCTTCTCACTGCATTAACAGTTCCTTCTATTCTTCGTCCGGGTTGCGCTGCCCACCTCTAGGAATATCTTCTCACTGCATCTGGTTTATTGCTACAGCGACAACCCTGCAGTGCTGTTTTGGCAGTTCCACCCTTGCGACAATGCTTTGCGCAAGTTGTAACGAGGAATACCTATCATCTCCGGCTGTCGGTCTCAACATCACATCTAGTGCCTTAAATATGTTCCACTGATAGAGTGTAGACGGGTTCTTTTCTTCTAGGAGTCTGCCTGATCAAATGGTGGCTTTTGGGAATGAAGGGATGATAGGGGGGGGGGGGGAGGGAGGTGCGGCAGGAGGAATTGGTTTGATCCTTACCTAGACATGATGTCCAAGTAATGCCTCTAAATGGCGCAAACCCGGATTGCGCGCATTGCCTAGTCGACGCCATGCATTTGCGCCCGGAACCGTGACGTCACGTTTCCGGACACAAAGGCTTTGCATTGAAATGGCAGCGACGGCCGTCAAGGAGCGATGCTTATGACACGCCAGCAGGCTATAGCTGAGGGATCAGGTAGAGAAGTTGGCAACCCTTGCTTTCTGCTACTCCATTTCACTTTTATATGGATAAGGTGCTATGATTGATAAATACTATTATGAAAGCCGGGTACGAACGGCCTGTGGGATGTTGTGACTTCCACATGCTAGCCTATAGCTTTACCAAAAGTTGGACGAGTTGGTATGCGTTCATGGTTGAGAAAATTACAAGCAGCGCGAGAAAAAAGCGTGGACGGATGGGCAGATCCGCGATGTAAATGTGTTTCGTTGTCGCAGAGGTCTATAGACTCCGCCGTATTTATCAAACACCACTTTATCAAAGCGGTGTACACCGGGCACCCCGGTGATGCGAGACAAGAATACCTGAGTGAAGACGAAGAGCAGCGAGGTAGTAGTGAGGTGAATCCACTTCAAAGTGTGGGACGAAATCTGTATTTTCATGATGCTGAAACGGAAAAAATCATTCAAGTTTACCGCCCACTTTTAAAGTAAGGATCATTTTTTTAATGCTTGTTTGCTGTTCACTGGGTCATCACGGGAACGTTAGGGCGTTGACGCGACGAGTAGTTTTATAACGTGTTGTTGAGGTCAATTCTTGGAAGTACTCAGCATTTTTCCTGGTATCTGTGATTGGAAGGGCTACCCTGAGGGAAGGATGAAATTCGCGGTGTGTAAATAGATGAAGTAGCGTGGCGTATTGCGTTCCGACGTGTCAGTGACTTTTCCAACCCCTGTTGACCTAGAAGCGCGATAAAGCGGACGGACGTGGATTGAATTGCGAACGTGGGAATGGGCAACAGTGGAGTCAGCATCTCGTGTGTTATCCGTTCGGGCTCTTCTGTCGCCCTGAAACTCCTCACCGATGAACTCAGTTTTTATCTCTGTTATGACGTTTCCGTCAAAGCATTCTTGTTATTTTTGTTCTTTATTTACGTGGTGGCAGAATATCGCGGTAGAGCTTATTTGTTGAACTTACGGCTTCAGGCGATGTCTACGATAACACCGGCCCAGATTTCATCGATCCTTCACGAAAGGCCGTGTAGTCTGCTCTGCGACACGTGAAAATGCCCACATCGTGGTTCGCTCAGCTTCGAAATTGCAGCTGTTGTCTTCGTTGCATGCATATAGACTTAACTGCTTTTTTTCCCTTAGTGATTTGAAAGGATGCACTGACGTCGTGAACAACGCTTCTGATTCACGCTCACTATGCGGTAAATCAAACCGCAGTAAGACGTTTGTAAAAGTGACAAAGATGGAACACCGAACGCCTGATATTGCCTGAGAACACAAGCGGCGAGTTGCCCATAGTACACCGCACTCCCTATCTGCCCTTTTATTAAATGCCATATAGCCTAACTTTGTATTTCTCAATAGTTTGTCTTGAACGGGCTTTGGTTCTGCGATCTGATTTCTTCACGATTGATTTTCTCGCCGTTGTTTCTCACGTTCCGCTTTGGCTGTCGGTATAGAGAGGGAATAACTTTCCACAACATTCACGAGGGGAACTTTACCGCAACTAGTCCTCCTATGACGGTCATGTCGCCCCTTTTTCTTGCTTGTGCCATTCTCCATTGTCAGCCAACGAGGTCCCCGAAAGAGCTGGAAGGCGTTGTGCCCCTCTCGATGGCAGTTGTCAGCTTGCTCCCTCCCTGTTTCCTTTGTGTGCTTGTATGTTTCAATAATAATAATAATAATAATAATAATAATAATAATAATAATAATAATAATAATAATAATAATAATAATAATAATAATAATAATAATAATAATAATGAGGTCTCTTCCGGGAAGTAAGCATAATCTGTCATATTGAAACACGGGGATAATAGCACAATGATGCTACAAATCTTTTGTACCACGTTCAAGCGAATCTCGATCGCACGTTTTAACAGAGCACGCTCCGATGACGGTGTACTTCATGTTCATGTGGTTACGCGATACGAATAATGCATTATCTACGAGGGACAATAGGCGACACCAAGTCTATTGTTGCACATCCGTATACTTGTTTTTCGGCTATGTGCAGTGCTTACTGCGAACGTTATTTGTAATATTTGAAAAACGGACCGAGTGGTTGTAGTTGCTCTTGCTGGAACCTTCGAAGGTTCTCGTCTCCCCAGGCGCAGTGCCGCGCCTGTGGAAGCCGCCCGTCGCGAACGCACGCACACCTCCGATGACATCACCGCAGCTGGTGCACCAGTTTTGGCGGCGTCCCTGCTGCCGGAGGGGCTTCTCTCAGTCTGCCGCCGGAGCCCCCGCTATATTTAGCCAGGCAGGCGCTCTCCACATGGCGCGGAGCGAGCCCCGCGCGCCCCTTATAACCGTGGCTGCCGCCGCTGTTGCTGCAGCGTCGACGTCTTCGCCTTGGCTCTGGTCCTGGAACGTTTCGCGCTCGTGGGCTTGAGCGGAGAAGGAGCGGAAGAGCCTGGTGGGCGTGCCACGTGTGGCGTCCCTTCAGCGCGACGCGGCTGACAGCGCCGGCGCTGCTAACGCGTCCTTAGCGTGCTGCCAGTGGATGCACGCTGGCTGCGGACCAGGCAAGACTGGTCAGTAACCAGCCTTGACTGGTCACGGTCGGTCGTGCACTAAAGGCAAATTCGCTATAGAAGCCGCGGTTGTCTCCCTGCGAAACTCACTCTACGTGACCTGACGCCACTGCGTGCTGGGTCCGCCGACTCTGCGTATACGAAATAAAAAAAAATAAAGCACATCTCTGTTCTCAAAATTCTGCGGTGCACCACGGACGTTGTAGGGCAAAATATAGCCGCTTGCTCTGTCAGCCATGCTACCTTGGTTCTGACGTTTTCTCTTTTTCGCCATTGGCAGCAGCGCTGAACGTGTTCCTCGGATTTGTGGCACCTGTTGCTACGCCTCCTTCTGGCTCCTCTTGCACAGTTAAAAAAAAAAAAAGAGTTTGGAAAACGTAGAAAGTATTACACTTCATTCGCGGGCATTCTTTTTACATCTCTCTTGTGAAGATGTTGCGAAGCTTATGTGTTTTGCTCAGCTTTCGGCCGATTTTCTACTCTTAGATTTGAAAGCGAAGCTTGCCCACTTTCCCGGATTTGGCATGGCTGCCTGAATGATAGGTGCTGTTGGGCCGGTCGCTATATCGGTCGACACATTTGTGGGGGTATATGTAAAAATGTTATACGTGCACCCAATGCAAGTTCCAGCTAACTGGCCTTGTATATACTGACCAAGTACGCGGATCTCCGTTCAGTGTAACAATAACAACTAAAATCTCCCATGGAACCTGAACAAATACTGTCGGCTCACTAGCATATCCAAAGCCCACCGATCTGATAATGGAATGGCGAATTATATTTAACAGATTCTTTGATTTACTGTATTTCATTTGTTTGGTCACTCAGTATGTGGCACTGGGTGTGTGTGTCCTTTCTTGGCCAATCATTCAGGATGTCAGTGTCTCACTGGCACACAAGAGGCACAGGAGATCTAAATGTTGCTTGATATGTGTCGTACATTTCTGTGCAAAGACCTGTCATCTCTATTCTTCTCTCGACAAGCACCATACACCACGATTCGTCCTTGTGACATCACTGCGACTACGTCTGACACTTTGCAATCCACCTGCTATGGCGTTTGAGTTTATGCACAGCTTGCGAACGATGTAGTGCATAAACATAAAGATAGCTTGACGATAAACTTGTGACCTTTGTGGTGAACACACACACACACACACACACACACACACACACACACACACACACACACACACACACACACACACACACACACACACACACACACACACACACGCACACGCACACGCACACGCACACGCACACGCACACGCACACACGCACACGCGCGCGCGCGCGCGCTGTCAACAAATTCTTTCAGCTACAGAATAGGTCAGGTGGCAACAGAAGTTACAATGTCTATAGCGTTTTTTAAAATTCCACGTTAATTTTAGTGGTACAGCTCCGCACTATGTCACAGAATGATGCATAAAGCCAAGACTCTCTCTGAAGCGCTGCGAACTGTACACGTGAAAAACCTTTAGTAGAAACCTCTCTGCAACAAAGTGTAGTCGTATTATTGAATTGTAGCGCATACTTCCTCAACGAGCGATGTCCCTGTTTTGAATGGTGGTGCGAAAGCGTAGTTCATCAAGGCAATACAGGGACGCCGCGCTTTTCCCAAGTGGGACAAGTTTGCTGCAACTTCCGTAAACTCGTTAAAAGCGGAAGCTGCTGCAATCGGCTGTGCCCGGTTTTCTCCAACGCGGGAAGTCGTTTGCGAAGCGCACAGTAAGCTAGGAAAGATGATACGTTTCGCCTTGCTGATGCACGGAGGTTTCACACTGCTAAACTTTTGTTGAACCTTCGCGCATCCTTTAATCAAGAGGGTGCTGCGTCACTTTCCTCTGAAGCGGGAAACGCACTTAATTTGCATGGCGCTCTGTTTTTCCGCGTCTTGTTTCTTGTTCAGTTTAATTACAGTCCCTCCAGTGGAGCGCATAGCGCCCTACTTCAAGGGCACACATTGCTCGTTTCTTCCACTCTTCTTCCTTTTCGAGTTCAGTTTTGAATTTTTCACCTTCTAGACATAAAGACATGTGCGCGCAAGTAAAGCAGTTAGCATGCACTTCATACCGAAAAGAGCCGTCTTTGGTCTAAAGGCAGCGAACAGTAAGACAACACGTGTCTACAACACTCGCCTTCGAGCACTGCCGTCGCGTGTAGCGCCTCGCCTCTAGCTGAGCGCTGGTTAGGAACTTCTGTCGAGATACGAACATTTGAACGAGTGTGTCAACACGTGAGAGAAGATTCGACAAAACTATAGCTTTGTCTCTGCGCTTGATTTATTCGGAACGCTCCGTTACTGGTGCTTTCGAGATTGTATGTGCGTCGGCTCACCAAGGAAACTGCTAGCGACGCTGTCTGGGACAACGTTCGCCTAGAACGCAGCGGAAGACGGGAAGTCGCTGGCGTCGCGGCGACATTTGAATCTCTACACGTGCACCTCGACTTAGCATCCGAATCTCATTCTAAATCGGTACGCGGAGCTGAGGAAACACCGCTGTCGGAGGTCCGCACACAAAAGACGGCGCGCATTCGGTGCCGCAGCGGCGTGAGACAAAGCAAGAGGTTCGGCGGCGAGCTACCGGATTGGCGGCGCGGTGCGTGTCGCGAGATGGCGGGCGTCGATTGGCGCGCGTAAACTGCGATTGCGTGCGGCGGGAAGCAGGAAAGCGGGGCTGCGACGAGGAAGTGGCTGCTGGTTTGGCGAGTCTGAGCGCTCGCGACGCAGAGATGGAGCAGAACGGATTTTAACTGACGGCTCTTGGAACGAGTCTGCAGGCGGCCTTGCTGGTTTAGGCATGTACAGCAGGGCCATGAAGTGGAACAGGGTACAGGAGTGCGTGACAGGACAAGTTTTCTTTTGCAGCGACGCCTGTTATAACGACAACAACGCGACGACAATAGCAACAGTGACAACGACAAGATTGTTCGTTCCGGGTTTGTAAATATTATTTGCACACTATGCTGTCTCGAAACACGGTTATGAAGCTACTGGGCATAATTGTGCCCTTGCTATCGTCACCGCTAATTTGCAATCCAGAAAAACTACACTAGACGAAACGCATTGTCTTTGCACGATGCAAGTCGAACATGTATTCGTATGCCTCATTACATCTCTAAATGCTTCGCTTGGGATGATGACTTTTTTCTTTCCTATCTTGTAATTCCAGCTGTGCACGCTACGGCATCTCAAAACCATATAGGCCCGGCCTTTCGCTGTAAACAGTGTCTTGCAAAAGAGATCAAGTTAATAATTTTCCCTGCTTTCCCGCTCTATTACTGCCTGTATTAATTTGGTTCCGATAATTGCATTTTTAGCCTGTTTACACAGGCTCTATAGCGCTGTTATGCACACATAGCTACTTGAGTAACCGTTCTCTCCGGCCAATAACAATGGATCAAAATCGTATTTGCCTACACATGCAAATACAGAACACTGAAAAGAATAAACAACCCACTGCAAGGCGAACAAATACAACGACGACAAAGAAAAACAACAAAAGATCACGAGTAACTAACGAAGGGGCTAGTCAGCTCTCTCACGCAAGCCGTGACGACGAACGCGCCAGGCTTCCCAGCGAGTGTCTTCTGGCGTCCCGGCTTAGTGCACGCGAGACAATGCACGCCTCTCGGCTTAACCGGTCGCAACTCCCCCCCTTCCCTCATCCACCTGGCTGTGCGTGACGTTCATCGGCACTGACAGGGCCGTTGTCTGACGGGAGCACTTCGTGGCTTTAGGATAAATAGGCGCGGGCAGCGAGCGAGCTCTGGCGGAGCACTCGACCGCAGCCGCTGCGCCGCGCTAATGACTGCAACGAGGCGCGGGGCGCGCAACTCGACCCGAGCGTCTCGCTTAGCGCGGGAGACAAAGGGGACGAGTTCGCGTCGAAAAGCGAGCGACGTGCGGTGGCGTTGAGTGTTCGCCCCACGCTGGGCGAGGCGACGCGCCGGTGACATAAGGATGACGGGACGTCTTCGGCAGTGAACGGCGCGCGTTCGCTTCGCCGGCGTGATCTGTTTTGTGGACACGTCGTGGGG
Source organism: Dermacentor albipictus (assembly GCF_038994185.2). Taxonomy (NCBI): domain Eukaryota; kingdom Metazoa; phylum Arthropoda; class Arachnida; order Ixodida; family Ixodidae; genus Dermacentor; species Dermacentor albipictus. Next base: position 169,497,014 of record NC_091824.1, on the reverse strand, counting down.
AACGTCTTTACTGTTAGCACCTCGAGGGCGTAATTGAACCCGCCCGCGAGACCAGCCCTTTTCTTGTTAACAAACGAACGAGCGCTCAGTTTCACTCGGAGCGCAAAACAGTGGCAGCAGTAGCTTTAAGAACTTCGAGTATCTAGCACTTATGAATATGTTCATTTCTTGGCTTCATTTCACGCTTCAATAGTTGTTTCTTTAGGATAGATTACTCATAAGGACAGCACTGCGTAGCGAAGAATTCTTAAGCATGCACTCTAGAAACTCTGCTAACGTTTTTGCGCGTAAACTGTACACAAAGGTACACACCCTCGAACATTGGACGAACGGGTTACTTCAGGCGCTAGCGACACTGCCGACGACTTCGAGCACAGTCAATAGATTCAATGACTTAAAAAAGATGTTTAGAAGAGACAGCGAATAATGAGGCTGGTTAGAGAAATGCTGCAATATACGGCGCCTTTCGAGATCCATATTTTGTAACGATTTCCTTCCTTCGATTTCTCCGGCGATGACGGTGGTCCAGGTGCGTACAAGCCATAGAGAGCGAGAAAAGGATGGTAAAACTAAATCTCTACGGGAACATACGGCTTGGCACTCACACAAGGCAGAGGTTTAGGAGGACCACAGGCGGGAAACGTTAAAACGGTCTGCAGTGTTTTATCCCATTGCAGGTACGTGCCTCTCATCTCATCCGCGCTCCAGCGTGACCGAGCGGCTTAAAGGGAAGCTGAAACACTTTTCGAAAAAAAATGAGTTCTCTGCGGCATTCTACAGTTTTGAGTCCCCTGAACACTAATATCTCGTTCAAAAAGGGCGGAAACGAGCGCAAGCGGCTGTTTTTTCATGAAAACGCGCACCAGCGCTACAGTGTATCGCGCGAACGCCGCTGTTGCCCGTGATTGGTCGGAGCCGCTGTGACGTCAATGGCGGCAGTCGCCGGTCGGCGCCGCCGTTTCAGAGCGTAGCAGGCTGTTCTGTTCTGGCTTCATAGCTGAGTTGTAAGCATTATGGAACGTTCTCGCTGTCTCGGACAGCTTGCATTTTCGCCGTACATGTTTGACCGACAGCCGATACGGAAAACGATGGCGGCAACGGCGGCAACGACGATGCTGAGTGTGCCAAAAGCGAGAGCGATGTGTGCACCTTCTCGCGCGTTGGAAATCTTAGCTTTTACGTATGCTTTTTTTTCATGTAGCTGCACGTTCCAATGACGGGAGGAAAAATGCGCTAAAGTGTCAATGGGAGCTTGCTGCTGGAAGAATGCCGAAGCACTAACTACTCATTAGATTGTAAACACGGGTACAATTCCGCAATGTCAAGCACCTTGCCGCTGCTTGTCTAAAGTCCCGTGGTTTTCTGAGCGTTGATACACGATCGCGAACATAAGTGCCGCGTTTCAAAGCGCGCACATACAGTGCTGCGAGGTACAGTCATGGAAGTTGCTTATCATCACATCCAGATCGAGATGGCCAGCGGGATTATATGTGCAATATTCAGAATATGTTTCGACGACTTTGCGATCGTGGCTCGATCAAGAATCGGTATGCGCGCTCCATGCTAGTGTTGACATAAAGATATTAGGCAGTTTTAGCACCGCCGTGTGGTAAACATGATAACTGCAACCGCACGTCGAATGTCACTAGGCAAGCCTATACTCCATTTCATACCTCAGGTGCAACGCTGTGGAAGCTACGCACGAAGTCCGGTTACCAAAATTTATTACTGCGCGCGTTTCCGTCTATGGTTCGTAGCGTGCCAGCGGCATTTGCTCGCGCGAGCATGCACGCGAAGCTGTCGCGACGGGCTGCAACTAAGAATGCCGAAAAGAAAATTGATTTAAAAGAACGTGTTAGCAGCCGTATATATGCACGGATTGTTTCTATGGGTAAATTCTTTTTTTTAATTCATAACTGAGCTTATAAATGAAAAGTTTTCTCAAAAATCGGGTCAAGAAACACCGAACTTTTTCTAAGTACGAACGCAGCCACTGCAAGAAGTACCTCAAGCCTCCACAGCGTTGCACCTCATGAAATGGAGTATAGCAACGCTAGCAACAACGCGTTTCCGCATTTGTCGTAAGGCTATCCGGCTATCGCGCAAATGGTCCCAGCACAGCACAGTTGATTTCGTCGGCACGAACTTATCTCTCCTCACCGCACTGCGCTGGAAGCTTCTTGTCCTTCGAGAATTTGTGAAGCACCACATCGTCTCGCCCGCGTGTGTTCGCGCAGCCGAATGCTGCACAGAACGAGGGCATGTTGGGCGCCCTTGGCTGTAGGCACTCACGCAGCACAGAAGGAAAGAGCAGTTTACGAAAATCGCAATACAAACGGGAGCGGCGGCGGCAAATCTCTCGTAGCGTCGTTCAGTAAAGCGCAGGACGGAAAGAGGCATGCCAGCGCATGCCAGCACGCCGGTCCGGCAGCTCGGTCCCCGCCAGTGACGTCACTCTCGCCGGTTCTCTCCTCTGGCAACCACCTCACCCGGCGCTCGGGGAAGCGATGGGGGCGTGTCCGCGGGGGTGATTTAGAAAGCGATTTCCGCCCCTTATATTAACAAAACGAAGAAAAAAAATTCGGAACCGTAAATTATTAGGTCTGTTCTTCCCAATCCCTGCAATTCATGGAAATTGAAAACCGTTTCAGCTTCCCTTTAAGTGACTACTCGAGTTGGAGTCTCCTTAACTTCCCTCAGGCCTCGCGTATGTGCTCTTGACCATGCGCGTCGATCGCTAGCACTTGCTACTCACATGGCTCATTGACAGACTTCTCCTGCACTTAAGCGGATGCACAATGGGCGCATTTGCCCAGTTTAGCACTTGACCCAACAACTTTCTCCCATGTGCGAGGCCGCAATACCTAGTTTGGGGTGATGGCTTAAAGGGAAGCTGAAAGGTTTTCCAGAAAAAATGAGTGAACATCTGTACATAATGGTTTTCAACCCTCCGAATTCGAATATCGTATCCAAATTGAGCGAAAGAAAGCGCAAATATATTTTATTTTGACGAAAAGTGCAGCAGCGGACACGCCCAGCTCGTGCGTCTCGTTTCCGCCTGTGACGTCAACTCTGCGTCGTGACGTCAACTCTGCCGCTGCCGACCGCTGCCGCTACACATGAAGCGCGGTGCCAGGTAGTTTGGTGCTGTTTTCTGAGACGGTAATGGAAAATTTAGAGAGACTGCGTCTTTCTGAGGAGTTCGGCGTTACTCCCTACATGTACGAGCCGATTGCGAAGAGCCGGCCTCTCGAAGAAGCAAACGATGCTGGTGCGAGCAGTGCTTTAGACGCGAACGAAAGCAAAGCCTTGTGATCTCCTCGTGTTGGAAATGCTCTTTAGTGAGTGTGTTTTTTCCAAAGCGATCTAGTGATCTCGGCGATCTTTCGGTGATCTAGTGAGCTAGTTTCCGGTCAAACAACTGTAGTGTTGTGTTCCTGCATGCCTCCTCGTGGAACGTATAAGCGGGGATGCGATCGTCGGCATTTGTGCGCTGTCCAAAGCTGTCGGCAATCTACAAAGACGGTTTAAACGCGCGAAAAGCTTCCCGGTTCATGCGCTACGTGTAGCGACCTTCATCTGTTGACTACCACTCACGTTGACTACCACTCACGTTGATTACCACTCACGTTGACTACCACGCACGTTGACTACCACTCTACATACACGCAGACGCACCAACAAAGGAATGCAGGGTCGATCGAAGCAGATACACGATGGCACGCACGCAGAAACAAGCGCGGTCAGGCACGGTCGCGGACGCTGCGAAGGAACGAAGCAGAGTTGACGTCACAACACCGCGGTTTCCGGTCTCCGCTCCGCTCGCTCACTCAAAGGGGGGCGGAGCTACAGCGCAATTTCAACCGACGATTACGTCGCTCCTAATTGAAAAAAAAAACCCAAATTTTACCGACATGGTTTATAAGGTTCCCGCATCCGTATATGAGCGTCTTATTGAATTCGACAGACTCTTCAGCTTCCCTTTAAGGCTAACAAATTCCGGTACTTTGTTGTGCAAGATAGCTGTACAACACGAACACCGCTCGCAGCTCGTGTCACGGTCAACGTGATCACGCATGTAAAAAGGCTCGCTGGAAGGCGCACGTGTGCCAGCCGGATGCCCCGTGGGTTCAGCGAGCTCGACCTGCGTGCACCTTGGCGCTCGTAACTCCGCGTGCGGGACCTATTCCTGGCGACTCCTTTCCGAGGGCGAATTCACCCTTCCCCGCGCTTTCACCGCGAACCGTGGCTTCGCCGTGACCGACCCGCGGCTCATTGACGCTCTTTCGCTTACATATGTACTTGCGCCTCGACCTGGCGCACGCCTTGCATAATAGACTGCATTAGCACTAGCATATGCGTTAAGCTCCTACCGTTACTTTCTTCTCTTCTTTACTGTAGCCCCCTGTTCACCTCGCCATGACTGACATGCTTTAAGCACGCACACATTTGCGCGCTTTGTTACAGATGCATGGGTTGCTGTGGAGAGATTGAGGCAGAGGGCCGCTCGGCTACTCCATCTTTTTCTGTCTTATACAACAATCATGTGCGCGTTAGGTCACGATGCAGCGCTCGCGTTCTGTATCGTTCGCTGTAACGGGCTCTTCAGCGCTAAATTGGACGTAGGATCGTTTCCCACCGGTGGCAAGTTGTTTTTTCATCCAACGTCATTTCCATTAATTTATAGTTTCTTTAATTCAATTAGTAAGAACAAGTGATTTCCCTTGCGTTGTCCTTGGTGTCTTTATTTGGTGGCTTCTAACGACATGGTGTGTGTGTGTATGTATGTATATATATATATATATATATAATGTTGCCTTTTTCAAAACGGTTCATAGTAACACAAAGACATAAATGATGTGAGCTATGAAAAATATGAGTAAAGGAAGCAGGAGTGCGTATTTTATCGCCGACACGTTTGCAACTATCAAGCCCACGAGGGATTTGGCTAGGGCCCGACACGTGTAGCAATTGCAGCTTACAAGTTTGTCACGTGCACCGTGTAAGAAGGCACGCTTTTGAACCGAGCCGCTGCGAAACGCAGAAGACAAGCACGCGGCGCGTAAATGTTTAATCAGTGCATGTCATCATTTTCCTTGTTGTGGTTTCGGCTATTAAAATAAAACAACGCGATATGGGCAACTCAGTTATTTCTTTATATTGAAATGAAAAGAAAAGAAATAGATGTAGTCACCCAGTTGAATGTTCATTCTGGGCTTGCGCCTTCAGGGCGAAATTTAAATGTTGCCGATTTTCAGCTTTTTTCTGTACTGCTCCATTGTTTAGATGTGAGCAAGTGTCGAGGTGAGCGAGTAAAAAATACAGGCGAGCCACGGTATTGCATCATTACACGCATCGTCATAAACTGGCCCGGGCGCAGACTATACGCGACTGCCGAGGTTCGGTTGTTCGAGAGATGACTGCTACCCGAGATCTGTCAAAAACAGATTAAGGGGAGGATCAATGGTCCTGAAACCTTTATGGAGGTGAATAGGCTTAGAAAATTTCACGCCGAATGGTCGAAACATGATGAAAAAGATTATGAGGACATGAGGCACCGCGCGTGAGTCCCAGAGGCGGGCTACTCAGGCTGAAACGGACGGCTGGCTTCCGCGTGATCTCACTGTTGGGGCACGAATCTAGCGCGGTAAAAAGTTGGAAAGTACTATTCACACGCAATGCTATCCGGCTGGCGCTCTGAGCTAAAAGGAGGTCCTCGCGTGGAACAAAACAAAATTTGTGGCTGTCAAGCAGAAAGATCGAGACACGTGGCCTCTGACCTTGACTGCTGTGTGCAAAATGTCTGTGCAAACACAAATGCGGAAGCACGCGTGGCTGATTCATTCTACTCGCCTGTGCGTCGTCTACGAGAACATGCACAGGGTGTGCTTGTAGACAGAGTGTTTGCGGGAACGACGCTGGAAAAAGAAAAAGAAAATGATGGCGAAGAAACCTGGAAGGCAGCAGATGTCTCTCTCTCTCTTTGGTTTAACGTTATCGCTCGAGCGAATGACGCATCATCCACGGATTTATTTGTCGAAGTAAAGGCGGCGTCACAGGGATCAGAAAAGCTGTCACCGGCTGGCGTAAGCGCCCTCGCTGTTATGTCGAAGCGGAAGAACCTGTGATTCTGGGGATTCCAATGCGAACGCTTTGATCGCAGAAATAGCTGCGAAGCCGTAAAGTATCATTCCCTACGAAGGTCATCGCGTCATAGTGAAGAACTGGGATACATTTTGAAACGATTGCTTTTCTTCGATTCTGAACTCTTATCCCCCCCTCCCCTCCCCCTCCCCCATTCATTGCGCGCTGTCACGGCAATGACGACCGCTTGGGAACATATAAGTAAAAAAAAAGGGGGGGGGGGAGGGATGCATCGGAAAAATCGAGATAATGTCGCAATATCTGCTCCCAAACTTACAGAAGACAGGGAGAGAGAAAAGAACAAAACGAAGAGAATGCTTATGAGCCTAATAACTGACAGTTGAGCTGCAGCCACGCACACGTGCGAGCGTATAATATAGCTGTGGTGTCGTGCATCGCTGCTCAGTACGAGACGATAGCGCCGGCCCTACGCTGCGCACCAATCATCCGTCAAAAAGTGCTTGCGCAGACACGTGCCGCGGCGCAACGCTGCCCACGCCTCGGTCGTCGCGCGTGCGCCGCGAAGGAAGGGCATGCAGATCCGGCGAAACGGGAAATGAGGTTGCTTATCGGCTGCGGTTCTTCTCCCCCGGATATGCGGTGCCTGGCCCTTGCTTGTAATACGTTACGTGAAGGGCGAGGCGGGAGGATGGCGCCGTACATGTCGACAACGCGCGAAGGTTGGGATGCCTCGGAGGGTGAGGGCAAGAATTTTCGCGTCTATGCGCACGTTGAACACGGTGATTGATAATGTGCAGGCAACCGTTATACACGGTCAGAATACCAGGAGATGTGCCTCCGTCTGTTCGGTCTTCGGTGAAAGGCGAGCGTTGAAGATTGAAGGCCGTCTTCAGGAACCTTGTGCACCGTTAGGAGGCTATAGTCGGAAGCACCGGAAAGATGCAGTTGTTTAAAGTGCTCTTTCAGGTTAATATGATGCGTTCAAAGGGAGGGGTTCAACGTTTGCAGTGAGTTGACTAGACTTACCCTATCGGAGCAGAAATAAACGACTAGATGACGTGCTGGCAGCTTAAAGGAGGTATGAGAACGCTTGGGCATGACCTTCTTCCACGAATAGCGATGCATATTTTCTAGAAATATGTCTGATAGCAAGGAAGAAAGGCGGGCTGCGGCTAGAACTATCGTATTTGAGAGCTGAACACAGTGAACGCTGAGGCAGGTCAGAGAAATTAGACGGGAATCTGGCCGTAATGCATAACCCAGCGCACGTAATGAACAGGATCGTTTTTTTTCCCCCGACTTACTTGTGACATTTCTATAGTAGTTTTTCTTGGAACAATAAGTTCTGTGGTCGGTTCTTTATAATACCCTGGCTTCTTAGCAAATCTTTTGTCTTGTGCATTCACCAAGAATACATCTGATGTTCACTCTACTTCTCAGCACGTGCGTACACACGCCGACGCGCACATGCACCACGTCCGTGAAGCTTCGTGATTTTAAAACCAGGCAATCAATACTTCTGCACATGCGCAAAGAGAAACCTGACTTTTCAGGCATCGTTATAACCGCGGAGTAACAAAAGCCCGCCCTTAAATCCAGCCCCACATGTTATTCGCTTGCAATTGCTATTTGTCAAGCGCTTTGGGAACCAAATAATGGCTTTTGTCAACTGTGAATGGCGATTGAAGCCTGCTCACAGCTCATCACTGCGGACAAAACGGGCGTGGCCTTCGTTCGGCATCGAAGCTCTAAAGTCGCATGCGTGCACACCGTGGCTTGAACTGCCGATGCGGAACGGGACACGATCATCGTGAGAGCGCGCTGTCCCGCCCTCCTGAAGTGGATCGACCAGGGCTTCAACTTCCTGCGCCCGGTGCACGTCATCAAACCGACGATAGCGCAAAGGTCGTCGCGGCTGGCACGGAGTAGAGCGAGGCCTCCCCTCGCTTTGTGAGGGCGCGCCTCCGCATATTTATGTCCTATAGTATGGCAACACTGGGGAAATTTTGAAGCTGGGCAGGTTGCCTTATAGACGTACAGATATCAAGATTTAGGCACATATTATAAGCACAATATGCCTCCTTTTCTTTCTTTTCATGCACCGTATGAACGAAAAGGGGGAGAAGGTGCCATTTATATATCGAGCATGTCTACTATGAGATAAACGTGTTCTTTCGTCGAAAAAAAAAAAAAACATCACAGCGCTTCGAATCACAAAGAAAAGAAAACAAAAGAAAGAAAAGTAGATAAAGCGGCATATTCTACGCAACAAGTGGCTGACACAACGAATAAGTGTAGAAGAGCTCTAATACAGTGGTACTGAGTCAAAGGACATGGAGACACATACAGGAGAGCATTATTTTTTTAATTCTAAATGGCAGATAATAGAAGCGCGAAAAAAAAAGAGAAAAACATGCGCACTAAAGCTTCCGCTATACGAGGTGTTACAGAAGAATGCAGAGAGAAGCAGCAATAAATAAGGCGTGAGATGAGGTCATTGGGCGACAAGGAATGGATGAGGTTCTCGATAAGGCAAGGAGTGATCTAAAGAAAATGGTGCAAATTACTTCTTTTTGGTGGAGGGCGTGGTATAACTGGTGATGCCGATGATCACAGCATGTATTGCTCACTTGGAAAGGTCTTGCTCTAGTTTTTTGTCTCTGTGCCTGCACGTCGCGTGCATGATAATGTGTTTCATTCGTTACGTGTAACATTTTTTGTTGCTTCTGTTCGTAAACGGGCCGGATGTGTCGTGAACGCTGCCCTAACTCACCATTACGATGTTTAAAGTAGTGAGTGGAAAACGCGATAGGCACTGTCTTCAGTCTTGCTGCTACGATGGACCCTTTTAAGCACCGTACACAAAATACGCCTCTCCCCCCCGCACCCCCCACCCCACCGCCATCTGCATTCCGTTCGTTCCCACGCTCGCGCCCTCACTTGTTTCTGCCGACATCTGACCATCTCTGATGCAAAAGAAAGCGCACAAAGAAACAAGGTGGCATGTATTTGCGGTAACGTTGAGCAGCGAAAAAAATCCTGTGTTCCGAAACAGACGAGAATGATAAAGAGGTGTACGAAAAAAAAAGTACCTCTGGCTTGAGGGGCGCGCTTCAGTGTCAGTGTTTTACGAAATTAGTGCAATTTCGTTTGGGCTGTAAGTCAGTTGGAAGTTCTTCATTAGATAGAAGTTGACAATGTAGTGCAGGGCTTTTCCGCATGCATATGCGTCATCCAAGTAAGCCTTCATAATTAAACTTATCTGAGCCAGTGGATGAGAAATTCCATCTGTGGCCTATTGTGAACGTTGCCGAGATAAATTTTGGGACGCGTGACTTCAGCGCTGAAGTAACCGAAAGGGCTTTGCAGGCCTTCCAATTTCCATAAAAAAATGTAATAGAAATTACTGCTAAGTGGACAAACTCAAAAATTAGTTTTTATTTTTTTCGCCTTACTAACAGGCTTTTTAATATTCAAGCAATTTCTTTTTTTTCACCTTACGTGACACAATGTAGTGTTGACCGGGCATTTTTTCGTGACAAACAATCGCCTCGCGACCTGCTCTATGGCAAGGACGTCATTGTATACACGTACCACGTTGTGCCGTAGACTTTATGGCCGAGATGCCAGCGTTGGCACAAATATCGTAAAAGCATTGGAAAGATCGCGTAAAGATAAGTGGCCACGATAACACCAGCGATAGAGGGGCGGGCCTGCACCCACCTACACAATAGGCCGTTAAATACATAGGGTCCCGCGCGTGCAGCTGAGGAGTCCCCGTGCGGCCTGCGCGCTTCTGCGAGCCTGTTGCGGGCCCGGGTTGCTTTGAAACCGCCGTCTTCGGGCGATACCTGCACACACCGCGTCAACTGCCCGTAGAGGAAAAGGAGGCGAGATTGCCGGGGACAAGAGGACGGCGCGCGAGCGTGGGCTTTCGCGTCGTGAGTCGTAAAGCGTTTGTTTGTTTGACGCCTGTTGCGCGTGCCCGTTTCCTGCGGCTGCGCAACGACCGCAGTCAGTGCGGCGCCGCCGCCGTGCGTACAGGTGTGCGTGCAGGGCGTCGAGCCACGTATAGGGCGAATGAGCCGCGGGCGCACAGGGGGGTCGTTTAAAGGCTGGGCGACGCGTGGCGTCATAAAGAACACGCTAACTGTGTGCGAGCCGCCCATTTGACGCTGCCGTCGGTATCAGCCTTAACGCGAACGGCTCATCTTTCTGCACATTCTGGTACTCCGGCAGGTGAAAATGGCATTTCCTTTCGATTCCGCTCCCAATACATATTGCATATAAGGGCTGGCCGTTCTGGGCTCTAAAGGTGGGTCTTGGAACATGACTCAACTGGGAAAAGCGCTATGTATACTGGTATATTGCACAGAGATTTAGATGCAGTAGACGTATTATAAACAGTCTACGGGCAGATTTACGTACAAGGCACTGTTGGAGTAGGAGCAGGATTAAGGGGGCTGCGATCGTTACTGCGACGTATTGCTACTCGCTTGCTCCCGTAATGTCAGGAACGTCTCGAGAGCTAGCACTACGCTGAATCCATCTGGCAGGGCAGGAGAGAGAGAGAGAGAGAGAGAGAGAGAGAGAGAGAGAGAGAGAGAGAGAGAGAGTGTGTGTGTGTTATAGGCGTCGTATAGGAGCTTGCAAAAGGCTTCCTTCACTAAAGGCGGACCTGGTCATGACTGACCGCGCCGGGGACTCGAACCTGTAGTTGAGCGTCAGTGCGTTCTTACAATTTCGTGGATTTGGTTCCAGATGGACTGACCGCACGCCACGTCAATAAGTATAGAAAACCGGGTCGTACTTGTTAAAGACCTAATAATATATTGGCCACGTTATTTACTTATTTCTTACTAACAGCAGCTAGTAAATGTATACTTAATAAAAATTACTAAGTAGAAAACGCACTATAATTGAGCATTAGTGAGGCACTCCATTTGTGAACCGCAATAAGCAGTAATCATTATTGGGGGGGGGGGGGGGCGAAGTTAAAGCAGCACGGACGCATATTTTCAATGTCGCAAGCGTTTCTCGCACGTAAAATGATGACAGAAAGCAATTGCGGAGTTCAGGCAATGCTTGTAAGACATTTTAATAAAGTACTAAAGCAGGATTCTAAATGACGGACCTGACATCATTGACATTATCTTCACGTCATGACAGAGAGCAAAATTTGCTGACTTTGTGGAACAAAAATATATAATAATAAGAATGCTGCGCGCATTTCTTCCGGTCGCGCTCGCGTTTGGCAGCCGCAGTGATAACGGGAAGGCAGAAAACCAATATGTAGTGACGTCATGACGCGCCACCTCCTGGGTACCGAGTACTAGAAATGAGTATTATAATAAATTATCTCGGGCAGTCTGATGCTCGGCAGTATATTTTCTAAGGCTTACAGTGTTTTAAGCTTCATGTAACGCAAAATAGAAAGTATTCGAACATGTCATTTCAGCAACGTTTTAAGTTAACTTGGTAATCCGCACTCGAAGAAGGCCTAGCTGGCGTTAGCAACGCTCCCTTCCCCACCACGTAGAGGTCACTGTTATATTCGCAACTCATACCGATTCAGAATCATATCATGTTTTTGGCATGTGATACCCGAGAAACTAACGCATACCCTCGCTTTACGAATGAAGAGAAGAAGAATAAAGAAATAAAGACAAGTACGTTCTGGCTTTGTTTCCTGGTCGCGAAATCATATTCGTGACGCCATGACATGCTCAGCAAGAATTATAAGCGAGTAATGGACACACTGCAGGGAAGAAAAGAAGCGGTAATAAAAGGTGAATAGGGAGATTAACGGACGAGTCTAACGGCATTGACATAAGTGTCTTTGGGGAGACTAGTCAAACCACTTAGCCCGTCTCTCTCTCTCTCTCTCTCTCTCTCTGTCGAAAACCTGTACAATCAAGACAGTTAATTTGCGAAAGCTACAGTCTTAGCATGGGCATGTGTGCCATGATCGAGCACCAGGGTTTCCAAACTCTCTGGCCTTGGGGAACTCGACCTGGCTTCCCAGAGTGCCACTGACCGCCCCTTAGACCCCCTTCTCTACTGTGCGCTAAGTAATGTTACTTTAATAAAGTACTCATTATCATGATCATCATCATCATCAGTCTATTTTATATCCACTGCAGGACGAATGCCTCTCCCTGTGATTTCCAATTATCTTTGTCCTGCGCCAGCCGATTCCAACTTGCAACTGCAAGTTTCTTAATGTCATCAGCCCACTTAGTTTTCTGCCGTCCTCTACTGCGCTTCCCTTCTCTTGGCACCCATTCTGTAACTCGAATGGTCCACCGGTTAACTGCCCGACGCATTACATGGCCTGCCCAGCTCCATTTTAAGGTCAATTAGAATAATGGCTATCCCCGTTTGCTCTCTGATCTACACCGCTCCCTTCCCGCCTCTTAACGTCGCGCCTAACGGTTTTTATTTCATCGCTCGTTGCGATATATTCTTTACTTGTTCTCTAGCTTATTTGTTAACCTCCAAGTTTCTGCTTGGAAAGTATATTGGTCTAAATGAGATATAATGAGCTAAAGTAATTTAACTGTGAGCTATATAATGAGCTAAAAATTTAACTGTCTTCTCACAGCTCCTTTCTGAGAGAGTATCAGCAAAAAGAACTCGGAATTATTTTGCTGAGGCAGCCAGACTGCATATTGCTCGGGGCACATCCGAAAATTTGCGTCCCATCGATAGCTCTTATTTACTGTGCGTGCCTTCCCGAACGCTGTTTAACGAGAAGAGAGAGAAGGGCGAGGAGGTGTAAGTACTTCCCGCGGTTACTGCACGTGTGTGCACGCGAGGAGGCGTGAGTTTTCGCAAGCTAGCACATTTGCATACACCAAGCGGCAGTGCCTTCCACACGGAATGCAGCAATCAGCCTTCACCCCGGCTATATGGCGTATAGAGGAACTGAACCACACCGCAGGTCAGCGACCTGCTTAGCTTTGTCCAGGATTCGCAGTTGTTAGGCGCGCTGCATAATGTGCGGCGGATGCGTCGAAGAAGTGCCACAGGGAGGCACGAAGTCGGGCTTATAGATTGGCGTCCCAGAATTTCGGAAGTGTCAGTTTTACCGAAAACAAAGCCTTCGCGAGCGATTAAGTGACGATAGCTGAGAACAGGTTCGGTGCAACCACAATGAAAATATGCAACCGGCTCCCGATAATTATGAAATCGTATTGTCCTTTGGCAAGTGACGAGCAGTAGTCAATCAGAGAATATAAGAAATGCCATTATATTCCAGCTTAACATAAAGACCGACAGAGTTAGGCTACTTCTGTGGGTTTTCTTACAGCATAGTTTTCTACGTCATAACGCCGTTTTGTTTATTGCCTGTGTGCGTTGCCTTCTTACTCACAGGAGTGGTAGTGCCAAACTGAGCATTGACTTCGAGATTGCCGTCGAAACGCATGATTTCTGTGCTGCGCCAACATGCGGAGTGGATGTTGTATTTCCACTCGTTTTCCCGGGCGATCTTCCTGCATAAGAATATCACAGTGACCAATTCATTGCGCGGTGGAAAACAAACTTCGACGGGTATTTAGAAACACAATGTAACTCTCGCTAAACTTGATCGTTACGTTTAGTGTCCTTTCAACAAAGAATGTGAGTATAGCGTGTGCTTGTTACCGTTGAACTGTACAGTGCCGAGGCATGGTACTTGTAGTGTTAATATTATCTGCGCATCATCTGGCACGAATGTTCTTGCAACGTAATCTTATTATCGCCGCTTTTTTTCACACGCTGTCAAGGTAATTCGCACAAGCATTTCTAAAATATATACGCATATATGGAACAAAAAGATGTCCATTTTTTGGCTGTATATCTTGAGAATCGACTCCTGAGTACTGATTCCTTCGGCTTTGGACACGCTCCCTTCCCTCCCTTAATGACTAAATAGCCCTTTCTTCGGCAGCAGCCTAGCTATAAACAACGTAGAAGCCACCAAGAAATATTTGCATGGAAAGCTCCTGCGTAAAGTAAAATCGACAGCAAAGAAGTGCGCCAAAACCGTATGCAGCTGCTCTCGCCGACGTCCAAAGGAAGCCTTCACGAAGCCGCCTCGCAAGCGACGTTGTTTAGTCCTAACCGTTGCTGCCCCAATTAGTCCGGCCCAAGGCGCCATCAGGCTTCAAGCGGGCCATGCAGAAGGCCTCATGCGCTTGTCTTTCCCGCTTTGTAGACCGTTTATTTTGCCCTGTCTGTCTGTTTTTTACTTCTTTTTTCTTAAACAAGAGGGGGCTTCCTGCTGCAGCCGTACGCTTAGGCGGCGCCGAACTATTTCTGAACCGACGCATTGAAAACCTTTCCCTTGTGCACGCATGCGCAGCGCACCGAGACCAAAGCGTTATGGCGCGCAGCGTTATCCTCCAGCCGGCTTGTATTCGGAAACAAGCCTTCCAGCTGCCTCTTTACTGGAAACTCATGTGTGCACAGAGACAGAAGGAATGGGTGAAAATAAATGTAGCCGGGGGGGATTAACCAAAATAGAATCCGGGCGGGCACGCCTGAGACGTGGTCCGCAGGAGATAGCAGACCATGTGTGCATGCTTACTCGGACTCACTAAATACGTGCAACGTTGCAGAAGCCGCGCGTACCCCGCGTTAGCAGGTTATAGGCGCCGAATTGGCACTGCGGTGAGCGGACGGTTTTTGATTACCCAGCAGAACCATGGAGCCCGCCAGTTCTTACGCGTAACCACTTTGTGGAAACAGTTCTGCAGCCCTTATAGGAATGCATTTACCAGTGCGCAGCGCATGCACATTTATATAGTGACCACAGCCTTTCTATAGACATATTGTCTATGTAAACTCGTGGGTTTGTACATTCATCAACCGATGTCTATGCATTCGTAGATTGCGCATAAAAAGAAAACGATTAGATATGTCGGTGAGGTAGTCTTTATGATTATGATCTCAATTTATCTGAATTGTTGACACTTAACAGCTGACGTGACTGGCCGCGGCGTCTGTGGGATGACTAATCGCCAGAGATATTTAATGTCTACAAAGTTCAGCGCACAAAACACAACTCATATTGCCTCCGTGATATACGATGAAATATCCCTCCAAGTTAGCCCTTGCGTGAATAACATTGTGAATTAGCCTCCTTATTAGCTGGTGCGAGCTATCTGACTGCCCAAATGCTGCTCAGTTTTAGTGACGTCGAATGCGGTGGAAAGAGGCAAGCGGCAACGGGCTTACGCTTGTGCAACGCTTGGTCTCCGAAGTCGGCGGCACGAGAGCTTGGCGTCGCTCCTCTGGGGCCCATATTCGATTCTTGTTTCAGTAACTGCGGGTGCTTATCTCTTTTAAAGTCTCTCTCTATATAGCCGTCTGTATACATTCAAGCCACAAAACATTCCAGGTCGAAGCGCGCATTGCCGGACTGGGCATAACACCGTCAGACGGCGTTATTTTAGCTGGCACCTGACTATTTTTAATGCGCTAACATTCAGAGTGTCAAAGTAGAAAAAAAGATTGCACGCGCGCGCGCACGTGTGTGTGAACGAGAAAAGAAGGGAAAGCGAAGACGAGGAACTCGATTTTGTTTATCACGACCACATAAAAGCCAACAGACAGTGAAGTCAAGGAAAGCATCGTGGAAATTAGCTGTAGTGGAACTTGACAAGTCGGAAATAATAAAGAAAAGGAAAAAAATGAATATATATATATATATATATATATATATATATATATATATATATATATATATATATATATATATATATATATTCATTTTTTTCATTCACCCTTTTTTCATTCTCTCCCAGGGTTCTACTAGGACACATAAATGCCCAAGAAAGTGGATGGGGAAACAGCGCCGCGGTAGCTCAGTTGGTAGAGCATCGCACGCGAAATGCGAAGGTTGTGGGTTCGGTTCCCACCTGCGGCAAGTTGTTTCTTAATCCACTTTAATTTCCATGAATTTATCGTTTCTTTATTTCATTTATTAAGCACAAGTAACTTCCCCTATGTGCCCGCTGAGCGCGTTCTCGTCAGTCCTTCGTCGTGCGCCGCGGGACAGCTCCGCCGGCGCCCAGCGTGTCCCGCCCGGCGCACTGCACGCGGGAACAGGAAAGATTGCGGCGCACGCCGGCCATGATGGCCACGTGTTTGCGACTTAACGCGCAACCCGGAGGAGGAAGACAACGCGAGAGAGAAAAGGGCACGCGGAAAAGGAAAAGAACGACAGCGGCCGCGGCTGTCGTTCTATGCCGAGTCTTATATCGCTTGTGCGCAAGCTCCGCCTGCGGCTGCGCGCCATGCGGCCATACAGGACTGGTAAGCCATTGTACGGTAGTGGTACGCTTTGTTGGGCTAGTTAGTTCATTCACTCAACATTCATTTTTCCTTTCCTTTATTATTTTCTGCATTTCAAGTTCAACCACAGCTAATTTTCCCGATGCTTTCCTTTCAGCGTGAAACACACGAAAACGCGGACGATGACAAAACGATTCGCTGCTTTATTTCGGAATCAAGGAGGCGAATTTTAAAGGGACATTTAAGGGCAAAACAGATTTCACATGCATTAGGTAAATTACCTTTTCTACAATACCCCAAAAGTCACTCGTACCTTGAGGCAAGCCACAAAAGGACGAATGATTGTTGGTGAAGCGCCGCGCTCGCTTGCCGTGACGTCGTGTATTTTAATTGTTTATTGATATGAATTCATTACATTACGTTCTAAACGAGCCAAAGATTAATCATACTATTGTCAAATTACAAAAAAAAGTTTTTTTTTTTTTTTGCGAGGGATAAGTTATCAGTCTGTAGAACTTAGTGTTTTTTTTTTTTTGTTCAGCGTCCCTGTAAGAAGGGCTGGAGGGTATCACGTGCGAAGGCAATGAAAGCGAGATGGATGGATGGATGGATGGATGCATGGATGGATGGAAAAACTTTATTAAGGTCCATCAGAACATGCACTAGCACGTAGCAGGCCGCTCGCACGCAACATACAAGAGAAGAACGCAGAAAGCCTATTCGCGAGCAAGGTGCGCACAGTCAGAAGGCGCCTCTCAAGTCGCGTTATCGTTTTTCGCTGAAGAATTAACCGCTCGCTTCGGAAGAAAGCGTTACCGATGCCACGTTGATGCACACTTCGTCCTTCCTTCCTTTGCTTCCCTCAGCTCACGGGTGATTACGTCACGGCTTCTTCCAAGAATTTTGCTGTTTGAGAAAATTGGCCCGCATGCGCAGTGCTTGCAGTTAGGTGGCATATGCGAACTCGTTCCATTTTCTTGCGACAAACTGCGTTGTCTATGCTTTCGCCTTTTTTTTTTGCGCTGGAAGCCAAGATGTACAACTGCCAAGACCCCTGCTCAACTACGTTGTCTTTACGTGTCCTGTAGTCGTCTCTCGAAAGACGGGGTATCTGATGAATTAATCCGTTAACGCCTACTAAGGCTTCTTCAACGGCAAGACAGGCAAATTATTTACCCTCCTGACTAAATTATAAATTCGGCTTAGTTGTTGATGGGGGGGGGGGGGCGGCACAATAGAGAACATACTCTTTGTAGGCCTTTTTTGCATCGCAATGACCGTGGCTGTACGCGTTGTTTTGCGTATCATCGTGTCGAATATTTTGCCAAGAGAATTGAGGAATTTCTTTTAAAGTAGGATCAAGGAATACTGTGCTGCATTGTACTGTACTGTAATGTACTGTACGTAATATTTGCCGATGAGCTTAAGTATGACGAGGGACAAATGAAATACTAATATTTCTAAGCTTTTCAGAAAGCGAGAACTTCATAGCTTCCACATTCGATGGCTCAGTGGAGAAACCGTTATTTTACGTAACGACGCGTCCAAAAGTATTGAATGCAGAGCTGTAGTTTCGGCCTATAACTTGCGCAGGTTGCTGACAGGTGGTGTGCAATACTATATAGGTAGACTTCACTGCACTGTTTTTGGACGTGCTTATATGTATTTTTATGTAGTTTCCTTTATGACGGTGCACATATCAGCAACCTTCGGTTTGCAGATGACATTGTTCTATTCAGCATCACTGCAGACGAATTACAACAAATGATTGAGGACTTTAACAGAGGGGGTTGAAGTGTGGGGTTGAATATTAATATGCAGAAGACAAAGATAATGATCTATAGCCAGGCAAAGGAACAACAGTTCAGGATCGCCAGTCAGCCTCTATAGTCTGTGAAGGAGTAAGTTTACTTTGGTCAATTACTCACCGGGGACCCTGATTATGAGACGGAAATTCACAGAAGAATAAAAATAGGCTGGAGCGCATACGGTAGACATTGTCAGCTCCTGACTGGAGGCTTACCATTATCATTGAAAAGGAAGGTGTACAATCAGTGCATTTTACCGGTGCCGAAATATGGGGCGGAAACATGGAGACTGAAAAAAAAGCTTGAGAATAAGTTAAGGACCGCGCAGAGAGCGATGGAAGGAAGATTTCTAGGCATAACGTTAAGAGACAAAAAGCGAGCGGTTTGGATCAGAGAGCAAACGGGTACAGCCGATATTCTAATTGACATAAAGATAAAAACAGAGGAGCTGGGCAGGTCATGTAAGGGGCAGGTTAGATAACCAGTGGACCGTTAGGGTTACAGAATGGGTGCTAAGAGAAGGGAAGCGCAGTCGAGAACGGCAGAAAACTAGGTGGGGCGATGAAATTAGGAAATTTGCGGGCGCTAGGTGGAATCAGTTGGCGCAGGACAGGAGTAATTGGAAATGGCAGGGAGAGGCCTTCCTCCTGCAGTGGACATAAAAGATGATGATGATGATGATGATGATGATGATGATTATGATCTTTAGCCAGTCTCCAGCGTTTATAGTTGTCGCAGAGATGAGAAGCTTTTAGAGACTATCGCAAGTATCGGATGGTCTCCACGGACATCAAGCTAATCGTCTCGTTGAGCATTAGCGAGCAGAACCATCTGCAGCAACTGCTCGAGCTGTGAACAAAATCCTTAGGTGGGCGTCATGTAACACAGAAAAAAGATTAAAAACACACTGCACTAGGGATACCAAAGAGCGCATGCTCCCACGTATTCATAAAAAGCAAAAAGAAAAAAAGAATGATAAGTTCGGCTGGTTCAACCTGCGTTCAGCAGAAATAACGGATTGGCTGGTTTTTTAGACGTCTGCGTGCGCTGTGGTATGGATCTGCCGCTTGTATGGTGCATTTGTATATTGCATTTTTATTTGTCTATAGCGCATTTGTTCATGAACTAATGGAAGCAAGAAATATGGTGCTGAAAATAATTATCATGATGACCGAACAAAGGGAAACTGGAAATGCAACAGAAGAAGGTGGTAAAGATAAAGAGAGAGCATTTATTAAAGGGAAGTCAGACAAGTCAGCCCTGAAGGCGCTCTAGCAAGAAGATTATGTAAGAACCCTTTCCTGCTTACCTCTGCTTCTACATGTCTAATAATTGTTCATTTGTGTTACAAGGCGAGGACGCCATTTCTGAGAGTTCGCCTATGTCTGTGTCCACCCAACAAGAGGCGTCGCCGAGATTTTCTTCTCTGTAGGCGGGGAGGGGAATGTTTGATGCCGGCAGGCAGGGAAAAATAAACGAGACAAAAACAGAGAAGCGACTAGGCACGCTGTGTTTTTCTTTCCAATACGTTATGTTTACTGCTGCTCTTTTAGATCGCCAACAACTCTGAATAACAACATTAGCGCGTAAAAGGGAATTGTGGTGCAGCGTGGCAACGTAAGTCATGCATATAATGGCCAGTTAGGTTTACGAAATATAGATATACCCATGACACGGGCCTGCTGAGTCATGTTGCTGCAGCGGCACTCCATGTGGGATGGGGTGAGGACACGGACGAACTCTTTCCAGGGTTACGGGGATCTGGAACACGTCAGGTCCAGATATATAGCACAACGCGTAGATTTGTGCGTCGTCATACAATTCCGTTTCGCTGCCTGCCAGGAGCCTAAAGCGCGTACATTCAATGCGAATGCCTTTCTGCTTGGGGTCAGTCGTTTGGAGTATCGAAATCCCTAATCGGATTCAGCTGTGTCATAGTATCGCGATTTCACTCGACGGAAGCGTTGACTTTTTATATTCAGTTGTGGTTCGCGATCGCCTGAACATCGTTAATTAGATGCAGATAAAATTGGCAAGGCACCCCGCGTAGCCTGTGTTCGAGCGGCAGTTTGTTTGCTTGCATTTCGCTACACGTAGTTTTTTCCTTTTCTTCTGCTGCATGCAAATTAAAGCAGTTGTAATTTCGCGAATGGCGACTGTATTGCAGGGAGCCTGCTTTTTCGTTGTGTTCACGTATGTTATTTGTCAATACTATGTTAAAAGTCGCAGTTTTGCCCGAAAAGCGAAGCATCGGTTGCTATAGCAAATTAGTAGACAGCTATACGAAGCAAGCATGGTAGCTTTATCGGCCGTATGAGCTTGTAAACATTAGCTTACTAACTAAATTAACGAGCATGTTTTCACTATCCGCACAAGCAAACATGAAGACATCTAACTCGATGACCACGGAAACTCGCTTTCATGACGCTGGAGTGAGGCGCAGGAGCGAGCGAATTGATCTTCGTGTTGCCTCTCGACTCCGCGCGAACTAAACGGCGAGAACACAGCGCACGCGAAGCTATCGGCCATCGGTGCGCTTACTCGGACGCTCTGCTTTCGAGACGGGGTCCGTGCGGCCGCGCCATGTACGCAGCAGCCGGCGGACTAGAACGCCCGCTCCCCTACGTCTCCTCTCCACAGTGTCCTGCGCGCAACGGAATATGGCGCGCTTTCCTGCCTTGCGCGCACGAGATTGAGCCGCCATCGTCGGCTCATGCTCGCACGCTTTCACTCGTGCATGCGATATACGACGAACGGGGACGATGTCATCGCCCTTGCACTTTGCATGGAGTATCGCGGCGACGATGATGGCGACCACGACGGCAGAAATGCGCTTGGAGTGCCCATGTAATTGCTGTCGCAATAAGAAGAGTCTTGTGTAGTGTATCATTCGTATCTTCGGTACAGAGAGTTCTCGCGGTAGCTGCCAGCCAGCTTTTTCTCATTTCTCTCCGTGAGCGAATACGGCCCTATGCTTGTTCGCTTCTTCACTGTCGTTTGAAGTCTACAAGGTCGCATATTTCTTCTTTTTTTATATACTTGCGTGACTTCGCTTACGTTTTGGCCGATTTCATTTTTCGTCCACTACACACAGTCTCTTTCTTCGCCTTGCGTTCATTCACAGTTTTTTCTTTCTTTCTTTGGTTTTGTCGCGAACCCCATTTCTTCCCGCTTTGGTGCGATTTAGTACGCCCTGAGCCTCCATGGCGCGCCGTGTGGTACACGTCTCGTATACCGAGAGTGCAACGAGACTCCCATTTCGCCGCTGAACCACCGGTGCGCTTGATGGCCAGGCGCCCCTGCGGCTCGCGCTCGGGACCCGGGGTCGCGGTAAAGGGATAGTTTTGCAGCACTCCCCTGCCACCTTCTCTCACCGTGGCCTACCAGAGACGCGATCTCCAATAAACTCAGCTCGCCACGCGTCGATGACCCTTTTCTCTCTCTCCGACTTTCTCCACTTGGTCTGGCAGCAGCGTATATAGCCGTACATAAACAATAGCCTCTCAAGCCGTGTTCCTTTCCTCTTTAGTTCATGTTTCGTACAAGAAAAGCGTGCTTGACCTTTGTGGTGTGTGCTATAGCTTGGTGCTATTGTGCAAAATCTGAGCTTCCTGCTTTCTCATCGTTTATTTTTCTTTTAGCCTTCGTTATAACTTTCTTATCTGTATTCTTTGCCCCTAGCGTAAAGAACGACAATTAGAATACTTGTTTTCTTTTCAGTACTCATGACCTCCCTTGATACTAACTTCGAGTCACCTTCCCCCGCCACCAAATGCATACCGCTCGTCTTTCATTTTCGTGCTCTTTCTTTCGCATCGTAACTTTGTTTTTATTTCTAGCCTTTTATTTTTTTCTCTCGTTCTGTGCTCTTTCCTGTGTAACGCGCGCAGTGGCGTCCGGTTCCCTAGCTCGCGCCGTTTGCAAACTAGTCTCCTGTGCATAGCGCGCTCGAAACGGGAGCTGTCCACCCAAAGTGCAAAGCCTTGCTTGCCTGTCTTTTCGTTTCTTTCACTCGTACTCACTCTTGCTTCTTTTTTTAGATTCCTTCGCGTTTTGCCTTCCCCTTTTAGCATTCGGTGCGTGCGCTTGGCTGCATGCATAAGAACCGATGCAAAGTTCTCGCGTGTCGCGCGGCCAAGAAGAATGTTTCCTGTTGCGAGAGGACGAATTCTCTCTCACCTCTTCGTTCAGCAGAAGCGCCTTTCTCTTTCAGCTCTTCCCTTCCCGCATCGCGTCCTGCCTTGGAATTCCGTGCGCGTACATTGTCCATGGCCAGCGAACCCCAAATGGTTCCGGTTGGGTTTTCACTACGCGAAATATGATATCACGGAGACGACGCAAAAGCGAAATGAGAGCCTCGTGTTTCCCGGCCATTCTTAATATCTTCCCCATAGACTTTGCCTCGTATACACCACACATGTGTGCAAACATTTGTGCGACATGCTCATTGGCCGTTTTGCTGTTAGAGAAAATTTAAGGACAATGTCGCGTTTCTTTCTTTCTTTCATCTTCTTTGTCTTTTTCTTTCTTTATTGGCGATAACGAGCTTTCGTGGCTTTTGTGGTGTTACTGACGTTTGTGGACGCCTCCTCGCATTCGCCTTTGAATCAGCTTGGATCACACTGTGCGCTGAAATCAGTTGACTTCCCGTTCGCTTCCTTCCGGACAGCGCCGCTATCTATGGAGTGGCTCGAGTACAGCCCTTCTTTTCAGTGACGAAAAAAGCCGCGCGCTACAAGCGCAGTATGAGCCACACCTAAAGGGAACGTAGAATTACCGTCCTATAGGGACGTTAACCTCGACCATGTTATTGAACAATATGTGACCGGCAATTAGGATGTCATGTACAACACATAAACATCCAGATTAAATTCAAATTTCTTGAATCTATCGGGATTTCTCAAAAGTAAGAGAAAAAAAAAGTTCAGATTACGCGTTTCGCATTCCAGTATACTGAGTTGTAATGTTAGCATATCATTAAAGCTCTCTGGGATGTGATGAATGCTCGAGTACTAATTGTGAGCACCCCGTAAGCTTTGTCGGCGCTCTTCGTGAGCAGTTTCGAGACGCGTCTGCGGGCGCCCACTTTTGCCACCTCCGCTCACAGGGGGGCTTAGGCGCCGCACAGCAGAGCTTGGAAAAGTGAAAAGTCACAGCTCTCGACTGTTGGGGCTTTTGGGAGGCGATACTTTCTGCAGTGCACCCGCACGCAGTCTGCAGACGGCACGTCTCGCGATGCGCACTAGCTGGGGCACCTGCAGTTCAGAAGAATACTGTTATACCGTATAGGGAATGCTATATCGCTATATGACCGTATAGACCTGGTATTATTATTATTATTATTATTATTATTATTATTATTATTATTATTATTATTATTTCATTAGCGCGCCCGCCTTTGGGGTGGATTATTAGCCAAGAATCGGGCGGCACGAGGAATGTAAACTTAAAGTAGCCTTAAATTAAACTTGTGAAATTTGTGACGAAAGTGAGAAAAAGAAATTGAGAAGCAGTCAGATTGTAAGGAGCATAGGGAGAGAAAGACAGAAGGGAAAGTATGTTGATAAAACAACACATCCTGACCGTTCTCTTATGACGTTCGGTTCAAGTCGACATCGATCGTCGTCGACGCGGTGACATAGCCGGCCACGTCCGCGTTTTAGATTGTATCTTGCTCCCTGGGCGACTCCCACTTGACAGCTCGCAACCGAGCGAGAGCGCGAACTGCTCAACCCGCGTCGTCGCGCACCCGTGGCATGGCGGCCGGGCACTGCGCGCGCATGGGCGGCGACGCTCGTTGGTCGGAGCGGGCCGTCGGCTGTGCGCCGCGGCCCGATCTCGGCCCGCGCCGTCGGGTTTGCTTTCGCCCTGTCCTCTTGTGAAGCCAATTCTCAAGGGGTATGACAGCCTTCTTTGGATCTATGCAGTGGCTTTCCTTCGAGTGCAAGCAGTTTCGGTGAATTGCCGGTAGAATTCAGCATAGCATGATTAAGGGCACGTAATATGTATACATCACGCTGCATTGGCGCCGATGGCATTATTGGTGGCATTATTGTTTTCTTGTAATTGAATCGATTGTCTTTTTATCTTGTCACATGAGTGGCACTGTATAAAACCGAGTTTATGCATACTTTGCGCTTCACTCTGTCTATTGCGCGCATTTTGTTTGTTGGTTTACCTCTGCTATTTTATTCACCATTCGCGCGTCTGCAACCGTGTCACTCTGTTATCTCGTATCCGCGTAAAGGTGTCGTGAAGTTATCCTATGCGATGAATGTACGGGTCTTTAGGCACTCTCGAGATGTTTGCGACATATTTCCGCCTAAACAGACCTCAGAATAAGGAAAATTTTTCCACTGAATGTTGGAAATAAACTTTGACTTCCTTTGGATTCCAAACGGCTGTCATTGGATCGCGGGTTTCTGTAATGGTAATTCACTATCCGAGAATTCCGTGGTCTCAAAGCACTTGTATATGCATTCGTGAAAGCATACCACGACAAAATTTGTTTTATGTTTTTTTTTGTTGTTCTAGAAATTAGGAGGAAAAATAATAGTGGTTCTTTCTGAGCTAGTTATAGCGTGCTGATTTATTCGTAGTAATTGCGGAACGTTGTACGGGTCCTGGTAGAGGGGACCAGAATAACATACCCAGACTGCAGAGAAAACAAGTACGTCTGGTCTTTCAATCTTTATATTTCCAGTGCCTAGGACATATATATATATATATATATATATATATATATATATATATATATATATATATATATATATATATATACTTTACTCTAAAGAGTATATATATATATATATACTCTTTAGTTTGAGGTAATTCTTAATGAAGTACATGTCCATCTCTATTTTTTGTAGATTGCATTTTATATTCTTAGTGCCGGCCAATACGTTTTCCTGTCTTGTTGCGCGAGCCGGTATCCATCGCTCGATAATGACGCGCGAGTTATCTTACGCTAATAAATTTTCTCGTCGTCTGAGGCAGGGATCTAACTATGCATGTGCATACAGGACACTAACGTTTGTTTACCAATTTCGTAATACCTGTTGTAATTTAATCGTTCACGCATAATGCGCCACGTGCCATTGTCCATTTATTTATTTATCTTCATCACTCCTTATCACTTGCAGGAGACATGTTCCTCCCCCCCCCCCCCTTCTTATGCTTCACCAGTTGATTTCACTAGTGCGTGAAAACATATCCTGTTTATACTGTACATGCAACGGCTATAAAGGCTACAGCAGCGGCAATAATGAAAGGCCATTCTTCGGCGAGAAGCGGTTCGTTAGCGGCCATTACGTCGAGTAGCCGTCCTCGCCTCCGCAAAGCAGGGATTTCCCTAAAGTATGCTGTCGTGGCGGCCGCTGGCGACTTTAGCGGCCGCCTCGACAGTATTCGCGAGATCCTCTTTCGCACGTACGGGCAACGAGCTTAAGGCCTCACGAAGCGTCGCGTTTCGCGGTGGGTCCTGGCGTCCTAATCCGGCCGCGACATTCGGCTCACATCGCTCGCTGAGCTGCATTCGTGCCGAGCTAAGCGGGCGTCTGATCCTGGCTTACACGCCGACGCTCGGAAGGTGCGGATACTGGAGCGCCCGTATACCTTGTGCACCGGAGTCCGAGTGCGTGTGCCGCCGGTGAAGGACTTGTATATGAGCTACAGCGGGCAGACGGGCTTCCGATGCGGTGGCGCGTATTTATAGACGCCGTAAACAAGACTCTCCGTCGTTGCGATAATCAGCGCTTCGCTCGCTGCATTTGCCGCTTGAGCGCGCTCAGCTCCTGGTGACTGCTGACTAAGCCCAACTTGTAGGAGCGGCGCTGTTCTGAAGACGCACGGCTTTCTCCTCGCTATATGGGACGCGATTTCTGCAAGGGTGAGCTGCAACGCTCTACATGGTGGTCCTAGAGATGTGTTTTATTCCACTATCACGAAATCTTTTGACAATGCCTTCACAGAAACTGTTCTCCTTTTACATTTGTATTGTACCGCCGGTACAACGCATTCATATGGTTCAGACATATATTCACATTGTGCTAGCGTAGATGTTTAGCTCAGTGCCTAAGACAGTCGGCTTCTGAGTAGGGGTCGTAGGTCCGAAACTCACCACCGTCAACGTTTTTTCTTTCCAATTTATTTTGTTTTACATTAATTTCTTTATAGCGATTCGTCTTACGTGACGGACGGACGGACGGACGGGTTTCGTTATTGCGTATAGGCATAAAAATGCTTACGCATTTATTATGGCCCACGCACGCGCTGCATTCATGCTAACGAATACACGCGGGCCTGACGCTTTCTTATCGAAAAGAAATGTGGAGGTTGCTTGCCTATGGCGCTTATAGGCAGCTTTTGTAATAGTGTGCTGCTTTAAAACCAACGAACTATGCTAAGACAGTAAGCTGCAGTAGAGCTTAAACAGAAATAGTCCGACGTATTTCTTTTTTTCACTTCTTTCACCTCCTGCTCATTCTTTCATTTTACTGTATATTTCGGCTTTCGTTCCAGGGGGCTTCAGCGTGCAAAATTCAATCACCTCACGCTTCTTCTGCGCAGAGGATTATCGTATATTATTTGACGAGGATGTGCTCGTCTGATTGGCTGACGCCAACTCCGTAGCTTTGAGCGCTTCGCGTGAGTGTAGCTAGAGAGAGAGAGGAAAGAGCCTGTGCATAGACATTTGATTGCTTATAGTTGGTTCGTTTACATCATTTCGAGGCAAACGGATCGGGTCCTATAGGGCTAGCTAAAACAGCCCGACCGACCGCTTTATGTGAACATTAAGTTCCTGGCAAGCCGACGTGGCGGTATACCGTCGAGGGAGAGTAGATGCTGTGGACAGAGCGGCCAGCTTCTGCAGTAGCATACCGTAGACGGCTGGTGCGACTCGACCGCGTGTACATGCACCTCATACCATGTAGGTCAAGCTGAGTCAGCCTGCCCTTTGGGGAGTTCCTGTAAGTCCAGCCTGACCTGACTCTAGCTCAGAACGAGCCGCTATAGCGCTTACATATGAGCCCGAATGCTTGATTCCACCCGCTACTGTCCGGTTCGTCTAAACGTTTCGACTGCTGCATAAACGCGCTGCATTTTCTGCGCACACTTTAGACAGCATGAAACGTAAAATATTGATATCGTATCTGAACAGGGTTTTATAAGAAAACCTCGCTAACTCTGCAAGTTTCGCTGCCGCTTTAGAGACATTTGGGTTTCTTGCCTAAATATTTCTTTAATGTTGTATGACGACCGTGGCGTTAGCAGCGCACGCATGTTAGCACTGCCGTCTTACTGAACCAGTATAGTTTTGGAAAGCATACTTAGCGCCAGCGGACAACGACAGAAGGGAGACGACACCACAATGCGCCCTTTGCAAGTATTGGGTGTGTGTAACACGAACACAATGAGGTAGTCAACTTTTAAGCATGAAACGCTTTTAGCTTCCGTTGTCGGCGACCTTCAAGTGACCTTGAGCCAGAAGCTAGAGCCATTATTCAGGCACTCAAAGGATAACATCTGAGTAACTTGCGAGAACAAAACGAGGTCGTCCGGGCAACCAGTCACATCGCATTGTGCATGGTGTCGTCTCCCGCCTGTCCTTGTCAGCTGGCGCTAATTATGCTTTCCAAGTCAACTTACCAACACGCCCAGCAAATGACAATGCAGTATAGTGTATTGCGTCCATAAACAAACGTTGCCGTCGCGGACGTGAACCGACCACCCCTGCCCGGTGATGGGTAACGAGTCCCATGATCGAATGCCAGCCGGCCTGCATCCCGGTGGC
This sequence comes from Dermacentor albipictus, assembly GCF_038994185.2. Taxonomy (NCBI): domain Eukaryota; kingdom Metazoa; phylum Arthropoda; class Arachnida; order Ixodida; family Ixodidae; genus Dermacentor; species Dermacentor albipictus. The sequence goes on along the minus strand of NC_091824.1, from coordinate 169,469,027 downwards.
TGTGATGGTGCTCACTTGAAGAACGCTTGATAAACACCCCGGGCGATGATACGGCGACAAGGGAAGCCTTGCAGGAAAGCCAACGATTTCCTTCTTTTCTTTACTTCTTGCCACGAAAGTTTGTTGTCGGGCGCCGCTGTCTCGTCACCTTGGCCCCCTGTCCCCAATCCGCAGCCTGCTGCAGAGACTGGTGGAGAACGTGTCTTATCGGGCGTTTCCGTCGAGCGGCGAAGGCGCAGGTGCATGCCGCAGGACTCACGCCAGCACACGCGCGCCTATACGCGAACGCGTGTGTATGCGCACGTGCGCATGCTCGTGTCTCGCGTCTTACTGAGTTGCGCGTGCTATCAGAACTTCGATACCGAGACACAGTGGCTGCACGGCCTCGGGAACGCCCCTTCCTCTCGCGTATCGGCCGCAATTCCCAGATCGATGTCTACGCACTGCCTGGCACTTTTTTTTTTCGCTCGTGTTCAAGCTTTGCTCGCCTTTGGCCTTTTAGAGGCGCTGGATTGCCTTCCTCATATCCCGAGAAGCAAACACGCCACTTTGTGTCCGGTGACACTACAGCGGCACAGACCAATATCCCACGGATAAATTTTGTATATTTCTGGTATATTGTGCTTATGGCGATAATGCTGTCTACTGACGCATATACGTGCAGGGCTGCATGCAGACGGAGTCCGATCACCTGCTGCATGCCTGCGACGTGTGCCCATATGGTTGCAAGGATTGGGAGTGTCTAACACGAACATAATGAGCTGGTCAATTTTTAAGCATGAAATGCTTTTAGCTTCCCTTGTTGGCGACCTTCAAGTGACCTTGAGCCAAAAGCCAGAGCCGTTATCCGGGCACTCAAACGATAACACCCAGGCAACTCGCGAGAACAAAACCAGTTATAACTTAAGAAAACGCGGTCTCTAGCCTCCAACCCTTTGTGAAGTTTCAGAAGGGTTTGGGTACGAGCTGGCGCCTCTTTCAGGCGCCACGCATTTTCTTCTTCCAGCTGGTTTAGGAGCTGGAAAAGCGGCCTCAGAGCCTGGCGTCACACATAGGGCCGCTCTCTCGCCTACGACGCCGGTGAGTGTCGTGGCGCGCAGGTGGCCTACGCTACTGGGGCGTCACACGAAAGCTAAGCGGGCCGAGGCCGTCGCCCGAGTTTTTTTTTTTGACGAGTGTTGCTTCTTTAGTGAAGAGTACGAGGTCGAAAGGATGAGGAATGAAACAGGGGGGTTCATTTACATTAAGAAGGCAAACCTATCTACATAGAACAAGGGGTACTCGTATTGGCCGGAGCATGGAGCGCAGTACATCGTTCTCGGAGCATGAGGTACAGGACAGACGGCTACATCTTTTTGGCGAGCACACATTTCAGCGCGCGTCAAGGCACCAGAGCACACTCTAGCACAATTCTTCACGGAACGCCATCAGAGAAATATCCCCGGGCACACAGGGCTCACTGGCCCAGAGACAAAAGGGGGTGCTTGAAGACAGGGGTTTCGCCCTTGAATCCGTTTGCGTGTCTTGGCTCCTGGCATGTTCCAGCAATCAGCTGGTTGTCTTTCGATCGACTTTGGCGGTTAGCAGCGGCCGCAACGAAACGGCCTATAACGTCCGAGGTGACGTATTGTGAGCCTCACGAAGTGATTCGTTGCAAAAGGGCAGGAGAGGCTCAAAGATCGCTTCCCCCACTGGCCGATTGTAACACCGGGCAGTGCGCTCTGTCTCCCTGGCGTCTTTCCCCTGCCTGTCGTGCCGCCTTCAGCTGGTTTTCTTATAGCTGGGCAGCGTCCATGTGGACAAGTGCACAGTATGGTGTGGTATGGTGTAGTGAGGTGTGCCGTTGCGAATATGCACTATACCCATTTTATGATTGTACCTATAGTATCATCTCCAACCAATGTTTCTTGCCCGTTGCAATTTGATGCGCACATCTACTTTCGATTGCGGGAGAGCCAGCAATTTATTTTTCTAACGCTTTCGTGTTTGTGCAACAGACGCCGAGTCCTTGCAACCACGCGGGTACACGTCCGAACTTATCAATGCATTGAATTTTGTAGGAATGGAAACATCAGTCATCCATTTAAACCATGGTCAGCACAGTCTTTCCATACAGGTGCTCTTGCTGTTCACTTCCGATGTAGTTACGACGGCTCCCATGTGTAATTCATAGTAGCTCATTTAGCTGGTACGTGAGTTTTCCCAATTTTCTGCAGTGACAAGAAGTGCCAGAAGATACACATTATAAGTACGGTAAATGATAAGAAGGCTCTACATTAATTGCCGCCGTAAAGTGGGCTTCTTAATATTGGAGTGGTGCTGTGAGCACAGCGACAACGACGAACGTTTTAGCATCAATGTTCAGGCAACTTGGTTTAACTTTTTACATTCTAAATATTATAAATATAAGTTCTCACCCTACGGCAACAGTGGGTATAGGAAATGTAAGATCTAAAAAAAAAAAGGAAGAAACAAGGTCCCGGCCAAAGGCGCGCCTCAGAGCTCGGTAATTTCCCCGCTGCTCGTCAACCCGACATTGAGCACCTTACCGAACAGTGGAGATAATTCGACATGCCCTGTATGCGGATGGTGCTTAGATATGGGCGCTTGGCGGATCGACGGGAAGACAGCAAGAAGGGTTACAGGAGGCCGTGGAGAGAACTGAAAAGTACCTTGGTGCTTGTGGACTGTCATGTGCCCCAGAGAAATCAGAACTCGTGATTCTGAGAAAGAGAACATGAGGGCGCCCCCCACAAGAGACACCAGATCCTGAAGTATCAGTAAATGGAATCCAAACCCGAAAGGTTAATAGACTTCGTATCCTTGGATTAGTCTTCCAGAAGGATGGAACGGGGCTTGCCACAGTACACCGACTTCAAGAAACGATCACGCAGGTTACACACCCGGTGAAGAGGGTCAGAAATAGAAGACATGGATTAATGGAACAAGACATCCTAAAACTCATAGAAGCATTGATCATCAGCAGAATCACCTACGGTACAACGTACTTAGATACGAAGAATAGTGAAAGAGAAAGTTGGACACACTGTTAAGGAAGACATACAAATTTGCAATAGGACTGCCACCAACCCCATTAACAGAAGAACTGCTGGAACTGGGAGTACATAATGCCTGGAAAGAATTGGCGGAGGCTCACAAGACTAACCAAATCGAATGACTAAAGGTTACCACTTCCTGTAGAGCTCTCCTCAGCAGACTTGGTTACCCTTTCGAAGTAGCTAGAACACAACAGTCCACAACAGTACAGACGTAGGACCCATACCAAGGAACGTGCACCCAGAATACAACAAAAAGAGGCGACAAGCGGGAGCCACAGCGCTACAAAAATGCTAAACAAAGAAAGCAACAAGGCAGAAATAAGGTACACGAACGCCGCCAGATACCGGTATGCTGCATGCGTAACCAAAAAGCAGAACTAAGAGCTAGCATCTGCATCAGTAGTTGCTAGGGACTTGAGGTAGCCGAACAGGTCGCCATAACAACGGCCGCACGAACCTGCCGATGTGACGTGCCGGTCATCGTCGTCACAAACTCGCATGCATCCATGTCGCCATTTTCGGACAGAAACAATTAGCAAGAGCGCACTCACCATCACCAAGAATCAAGACATCTCGAAAACGTATATTGTCTGGACCCCCTGACACGAATCCTTGGTGGGGAACGAAGCAGCTCACGCTACCGCCCGGGAACATGTATGCTGGGCAAACCCACCAGGGCATCGTTTACCGTCAGACCTAGACGAAATGATACAAAGATAATACTACAACGTTCTAGAACATTACAAGAAGAACAGAAGGGAATATCTGCCACCACACATAGCTTAACAGATAAGATGCCTCATACTTCGTCGACTTCAGATATGCAGATACCTCCACGGCACTCTACTACACGCGATGCAGCCCTCAACATTTACAAGAGATTGCCAATTCTGCAGCTCACCAGACACCCTTTATCACATTGTCTGGGAATGCAAAAATAACCCGTGGACAACGCCTGACCAAGTAGCAACAGAAGACCAGTCTGAGGCACAGCTGACAAGCTGAAAACATGAGGACCAACTTCGGCTGGTAAACAGACAGGCTATCAGCACAGAGCCACGGCTACCTGAAATAGGGTGGCCGTCGACCTTGGGGCATCAACAGCTTGGTCTCCGAAATAAAGTTTATTCACTCACTCTAAATATTTTTTTCTCTAGGAGCCTCCTCTCTTGGAAACTACCTCAGGGATGTTTGCTTAGCCGTGGAGGAATTCATGGTTGTGTTAAAGTGATTCTATTAAATTCTTCAATCGTTACTTTTATCCATTTCAACTTGACAATTTTACCAATTTTTGTAATAACAGAATCTTCCTAATACCATCCAAATCTCGGCCAATCCCCCGCAGTGAATATGCGCCATCGTTACAAGGATATTCTATACTATCCTGTCCTGCGCACGAATGGGTTGTCCTTTAATATCTTATCCTTTGTTGTTCTGTAAGAAGCTGGTTCTTCTTGTACATAGTGGGCAAATGTTCCGTAAAACACATTTCTCTTTATCTATGGGGTTTCATGGGAATCGGATGTACTTTATGCCACACCTGTAATGTCACTCGACGTCTATACGCAGGAGCTGTGATAGGAAATCCTTCTTTCGGCACGTCGTGTGTAAGCGACAGCTGCCCGGCTGTCGCTTATGGAACTACAAGCGCTTGCTGCATAGACACGAAATTAGGCTCTACTGATCAGCAACCCAGTGGAAAGTCACTGAGGGGAGAGGGTTCCCCGAGCACTTGATAACTGTAGCGAATTTCCACGATGTCGTGGAGAAAGTGTCCTGCACAGTGCAAGGAAGCTCGCTTGTAAGTTTTGCAAGGCGTGCAGTCTCAAGTGTGGGTTCCCCATCGCTCGAAAATCCTGTGCATGCTATTTGTCCCGATTATTATCAACTGGTATCTCGACTTTCGAGCTCTCGTGTATCCCTTTATCGGCACCGTTGTCAGCATGGCAGGCGGCGCGTCAGAGACCTTGTCCTCGAGACGAACAGTGCTGGTGCAGCATCAAGGCAGACGGCGGCGACTGCGGTAGCTACCAAGTGACTCATCTCAGCAATCATTTGCTTCGTTTTCTCTCCACCAAAGGCCTCGAAACGCAGAAAGCGTCGTGCGACGCCTTGCATGAAAGAGCCACGCATAAACCAGCGAGGATACAGCGTGGCGTGTTTTCCGGCGAAGCTAAAACAGCCGACTGCGTTATAGTGTATTCTTGCCCCTTGTTTGTGGGGCAACGTGCTAACGTTGACGTATCGTGAACGGTTGTTGGGACGTTTGGGGTATTTCTTCTCTAGGACTATACCCGGCTTTGATTTTATATGTAAAGTGAACCTCCGTTGTACAGTTGTGTAGAGAACGCGCAGGGGCACTTTGAATGCGGTTAATCCCCTTGCAGAGAGTTGCTTCGTCTAGGCAACCTGTGGTAATCGATAAAGATGCATGCCATTCAGCAATTAACTTTGCTTCTGAACCTTGTAAAAAATTCGACAAGAGGGGCGGCACCAATATAGCCTTACTAATGCTGCCAGCATTTCATTGCTGCGGGAAGAAATATCTCACCCTCTTCCTTTACGTAATTAACATTAGAATAACTGCTTACTGCCAGCGACAGGACTGCATTCATGCCCTACAAACGGCATTGCGGTGTTCATATTAGGGGACACATTGAAAACGAAAAAAAAAATAATGCTAAGTCATTCGCAGTGTGGTTCATGCGCATCTGTTTCCTTAAATATAGCTTGGAATCTTCCTGGACATGCAAGCATCTAGTCTTTCTACGTATGCAAACAGAGAGAATCGCAGCTGTTAAGAGAGGCGGCCCATGCGCGCGTCGTGCTTTTTCAAACATGTGCGCCGATTTGACAGCGGTTGAATGAGGAGGAACGTGTTGGACACGCCAGCTGCGTCTTTCCTTGCTTCACTGGTTACATGCTCTGACGCTGAAGCAGCATCAAGCTAGCAGGAAAGATGAGAGCCGGATAGCACTGAAGCCTTCCAACAAATATGATGCTACAATATATGCAAGAAAACTGTTCTTTCCTTTGTTCATCTGCAACATATTTTGTAATTGCCGTAATCTCTTGTTCATTGAAGGAAAACAACAAAACAGTAATGTAAAGTCGTGTTTGAACAATTCAATTTCGAAGCGCGGCAATGTCCTTGCGATCGCCGATATTGGAATTTTCAGACCGGGTCTACGACTCGATTTACCCTTGCGCACGCAGAGGCGCCACACATGCAATATTTACTCACGCTTGTCTGAGACAGCGATCGATGAGGTTCTGTGAAGTTAGCTGATATCTCATCTAATATAATATTTCTGCTGGTACAGTAGCATTACTGTGGTCCGTAAATGACTACAGCACTGTAGTTCTGCACAATTTGCCCGTTTCCGACAAAGAATAAACATAAAACAAAGCAAAACAGAAAGGATGAAGTGCAGTTTTTATATTTCTTAAGGTTCTTCTAGAGAAACAGGGCCCTTTTTGGGCGAGTTCGTAACTGCAATTCATATCGGCGGGTTAATGCGTCGAATTTGACACCGTGAAATGACAGACACGAGTGCTCCTCTTTGTGACTTCGATTGTTTTCCGCCCTTCATTCTTGCGCAATAACACACCGTTATGCTCTTCTAGAGAAACCACGCTCAATGTGACTAACATATGTGTGAGCAAAGGCTCGTAGACATTCGTCAGCTAGCAATGCCTGTGTGAAGTATAGGAAGCAACAAGAGAACGAGGCGGGCATTCTGCACACGTGTCATTTTCGTTCCATGTGCGGATTCCTGAACGCTCGCCTGGAAAAACTGCGTCGAAAGTATCCGCGCACAATTTACGCGCGTGTTTACTTTTCTTACTACTTGCTTCATATGTGTGTATTGTGACTTCCGAGTGTAAAAAAGATAAATCAAGGAAGGAAGCGAAAGAGTGATGCCTTCTTGGGAAAGAACGAGGGGGTAGGAAAAAGAAGTGCCAGTCGAAGCTACGCATTCCTTTATGTTCTGTGTCCCGTATCGTTCAATGAAACGTCATGCTCTATTCTTTTGGTTGTTTGTTATTGCTTCTCTCGTTTCTGCTTGACGGCGGATGGCGGATTGTATGGAACGCAGCTGCACAATTGACATGACGAACGCGTGCATTTCCCGCTCGCAGTTTCTAAAAAACCACCGGGAGTGTAACCGACTGCTTCTATAGACAGAAGTACGGACAGACGGACGGACGGACGGACGGACGGATTTGGCTAGTTCGAGACAACGAAATATCGCTACGAACGATGTTGTAGATTTACTAACATCAGGCGACGCTCTCAACAGTGACCAAAATCTTTCTCGGCGAAGACGTGAGAAAACAGGTTAGTTTCTTGGGCAGCGCTTATATTACCCCTAATTGCATTTATTTTCTTCAGTCATACGTAAATGCAGCCTGCGATAAAGAACCCATTTCCCGTTTTGCCTTCTACGCATATATTTCGCTGGTGCCGGAGGTGTGACACAGCTAGTCCACGTGCAGGCTCGGTGCTCCATGCGACTTCCGCGTGCATTCTTCGGAAGCGGCGGCTAGTTTTTATATCCCGAATGAAATATTGATGGCCTGACCAACCCTCGCCAATATTCGACCGGCAGGACAACACTGGGCATCGATTCGGGACCAAACGTGTGCTGCAAAATATTTCTTTCCGCTTTCCTCCTCTCTCATTTGCTGCTGGGCACGCGAGTCACCTCTTGGCATTTTCGTTGTTCCATTCCGATTTTTTTCCCCTTGTGATGCCCGTGTATTTGCTCCCGATGACATTACCCGTAGGATGCCGAATGCTGCTTTGGTTGTTAATGCTGCAGAGGCAGTCGGGGTTGAACCGCAAATGCTCAATGTTCAGGGCCAGGTTGCAAACGACTAGGAGACGTGCTTGAGGTGTTGCATGGTGTTGAGGAGCTTCAACAACAACTACAACAACAACAAGATTCTCCGGTACTGTGTTTTTATTAGTTTAAATTCTTGGCGTAAGTAAATAGCGTGTTGTTCCTACAGCGCTTTCACATGGGCCTTCAAGAATACAGAGAGGGATAGCGAAAACGAACATGAGAGATGGCCTGCGCGCTGGTACGGCCCCAGTGTTTATCTTGTTCGAACCGGCAGGGACCTTCGTCACCTTCGCAACAACAAAAAGGTGTCCACTTCGCCCGAATAAGGAGCGAGGCAAAACAAGATTTGTGGCGGCAGCGTCGTTCTCTTCGCGCTGCCTTTGTACCGAGCGTCACCTTCTTTTACAGCCTTTGACACAGGCCCCTGCGCCGTCCTACTTTTCTTTCTTTTTCCCCCAGCCGTGTGCTAGCAGAATGTCTTGTTGGCTGGAAGTGTTTTGCCAGGTTTTATTTTACGCACCGACATAGAGGGTGCCGAGCACTAGCGCATACGTACAGATTAAAGGTCATCCGCGTTTACTGCTGTTTCTTCTTTAACTTCCTTTATTTTTAGAGGGCGTCTTCTCTCTTGTTGGAAGCAATACTTGCGGGACAACAGGGTGCACTCGCTCGACGAGGTGACCTGCGAAGCACCGCTGTTGCCAAGCCGCTTCGTTGAAGATTAACGAAGGTTGGAGAACAAAAAGAGAAAAGCGCGAGCTGTTCGACCGGAAAGAGGGAGGCCTTGGTGCATTTTACATCAAGAAAACGTGTCGTCCTGTTTCCAGCGTTCTGCTTCTATTGTGCGGTTCGTTCCCGTGTGCAATGAATGTTCGGACGAAGCTTCGCAAAGGAGTGTGAGGCGAATTGAAGCGGACCCTTAAAATCAGGTCGGTGAACGATCCCTGGGAAAGAAAAAGAAAAATGTCAGGAGACAAGATCCAGACAGAAAACATGGAACCGCGTTCAGCCCAAGCCAGATTTCGTTTGCGCTGTTCTCATGTTTTAGATGAAACCTCTCGCTAGTTAAGCGTGTGTTCCCTCTTCTTACCGCATTTTATGCTGTTTTTCCTTTACAGTGATACGAAGCCCTTTGCACCTGCGAAATGACCGTTTGTAGCACCTATACAGACAGCGTGCGACCTTCATTTATTATTTTTTTCTTACGTAGCAAGCCCACTCACCAGCCTTATTTCTTCATATATTTCTGCTTTATCTTTTCAAATTACAGTTCCACACACCGAGCAGCTTTTACGGAGTGAATGTTCGCAAGTAGTTTTCCACTTTGGATGTCTACATATAACTGCGCGCGTGTACGCTGATGAGGGCAGAAAAACGTTGTTTGGCAAATTCAGAGTATGCCATCTCTAATAATTTACCAATCAAGCCAACGCAATATGCACTGTACCAAATATTAGTACACACTCAAATTGTACCATTTCTAAGCTCAGTTATTCTACCAGCCGGCCGATTTCAATACGTTTCTGCAATACGCTTCGCGAAGGTTGCAATGGGACTCACTCAGATTCGTTGGCAATAAATGCAACTACTCTATGCCTCCACACTCGCCACGCTGGTGCAGTGGACTGGCTTTCTGCAGCTGAGGAAGGAGTGACGGGTTCGATTCACTGCGGCGGCGTCCTCATTCCGACGGCTGCGGAATGCGAGAACCCTCGATTACACAGGACTTTGGGCGCACGTAAAAAAGAACCGTTGCGGCCAAAACTAATCCCGAGCCCCTGAACTACAGTGTACCTAACAGGCCTCGCGTTTATTTGGTACGTCAAGGGAACACACATGCAATTGCTCAGTGTATGCGCTGGATCGACAGACGCTTAAGGGCTTTATAGACAGCGTTAGCAGGCAACAGCCGTCAGAGGGCCCTGTTTTTCTGCGCGTGTTATGATACAATGCGAGGCAGACAACGTTATTAGAATTCTTGCGTGTCACGGGACTGGATGGGTGTCTTCAGCAGAGCCGCCGTGTGGAGTATCTCTCGCTTCTCGCCAACATTATTCGCCCCTGCTTTTGCTTTCAGCCAGAAAGCTATAGAGCGAATATGCTCGGGCCTACCTCTCTGCCTATCCTTTAGATGGCATCTCTCTCTCTCTCTCTCTCTCTCTCTGGTACGTTAAACTACGTAAATGAATGATTTGACGGCGGTCTACAGGTATATAATGCTGCCACAAGAATCCGGGTGACTTGACTATCGTAGCGTTCTGCCTCCTCGCTGTTCCAACCTGCAACCGCGGACACGTTACGCGTGCCCTTGTGTTACCGTCTGTTCCGTTGAGGCAGGCCCTTGCGGAACCAGCCATGCGCCGGTTGAAGAGAGGAGAGAGTTTGTGCACAGGCAGCACACAGACGACAACACGACGTTGAAGCGCGAGGAATGCAATGTCAGCCGGCAGAACAGTTGTCCCGTGTGTAGGTCGAAAACTGCGCAGTAAACGAGAGAGAGAGAAATACAAAACGAAAATCGAGTAGGAATGCACACGTTGTTCTGCTATTGTTCGTGCGCGGCGTACACTTAGTATTTGTAGCGCCTTTTTTTTTTCTGGTTCGTTTATTTGGAGCAGCGCCAAACGGCGCCCGCTAGTGCACGAAAAAATGTTTGCCATCATGGTAACGCGTGAGCACGAGTCAAATAGTAGTTAAGTGTGATTTTGTGTGCGTGAAGTGTTAGAGAAGCAAATCATATCTGTGAGGTTTAGGTAGATTTAGGGTGACTCTATAAAACCAGTCAATCGAGCTTCATTATTTTTGAAAGACGCAATTCATTTTCTTATGAAGATGGAACCCCACAACATTTTCGAGTGTTGTTAGGGAGGAAAACCAGTCGTTATGTTATACGCATATAATGATTTCTGTCAAGTTTTAATCTTCCGAACTGTTTCTCACCAAACAACCTAGCAGAGAAATATTCATTAGCACCAGAAAGCTGTAAAACAAACATAATGTCAACTTCCGCTGGGCAAAAAAGAAAAAGTAGGTTGAAATATTTTGTGTATATGAGTGGTGGTGTTCTATTTCTATTTGTCTATTTGTTTCTAGTTTCTTGTGAACCTGACAACGGTACCCTTTTTGTTGTCGAGGATTCAGCCGTGGCGCATAGATGGGCTTGTGCGTCTGTTTCTCAGCGATAACCAACACATGTACACACAGCGGCGGAGGAATGTCGCTGCCCCGACAATGGAAGCGCTTACATTCTGGCGCATCTGCGCACTGCGATAGCTTCTCTGCTTTCGAGAGCTTCGGCCTCTGCTTTTCTCTTGTTATCTTGTCCAGTGGAGTTGACGCGAGTACTCTTTTGTTTCATGGACTTGTATACGCAGTGATTGGGGTGAATAGACGGGCTTCACGATTGTGGGTGCTACAGACTGAAAGAAAGCCTGACTGCGTGAGCGAAAAGAGTTACTACGTTGCTACCAGCTGTCTGCAAGAAACTGTTTTAGCGCTCACGTTCTTTTTCAGTCGATGAATTAAACCACTATAAGCATGCAGATCGCCCTGCCTCTTTGAGAGGCAAATGGTTAGGATGCGCCCTAAACAAGTTTCTGTCGTGCGGCAAAGGTTGAAATGAATGAGTTCATGTGCTCCCTCTCTTTGTCGATCAGAGGAAGCGGTCACCGCTGATCAGGCGCTTCGTGGCGGTGTCCGAAACCACCGATTTGAGGAGGGGCTCGTTACACGACGGACGCTCACGTACATGCAGCTCGACGTGATCGGTCGGAGCGACCTCTACGCTTTTGTCGTCGCGCAACAGGCTCAGAGACAGCTGCTGGCGGTGGATGGGGAAAGGGCGGCAGCCGCGTAATTGAGTTTGAGACAAATGCCCCTTCTATCCGAGCTCGCTTGTAGCTCTTCGCTGTAGTGGTCGCATTCCCTCGCCCTCGATCATGCTGGCCCTCGTTCGGCCATAGTTCGGCTTCCTCGCGTTGCGGAATAACTAAGTCAGTGCAGCTGCTAAAGCAGGCGTCAGTTGATCGGGCAGCGAATTTACGACACTGATTTGTGAATTCGGTGCCCTAGCAAATTTGGAATTTGTGTTTTCTGGCGGAAGTGGACAGAAAATTCCAAAGCTAACGAGTCCATCAAGCATTCGGCAGACATATGTATTTAAGAAGCTGCACGCGCTCCGACTTTGTTGAATTAATAGCGCAAGCTGTATGCCCTCCTGCATTGCTTAATATGTTTAACGTCGCCGGAGTTCAAGAGAGCATATTGTGACTTTGTTGGCTGACGTGTTTCTTTGTGTAGACGGTCGCCGCCAGCTGTATTTGTCGTAGCTTATAATCGTGTTACTGTAGCTGTGGACGCCTTGCGTAATTAATTACTTGCTTACCCAGTTGAAAATGACAACAGAGGTTGTGTTCAGTACTACAGAAATTTCTGTTGTACAACAGGATTTTTCTGTAGTAACTACAGATTCCTGATGGAGCGACAGACTTTTCTGATGTACAACAGACATTTGTTGCTACTACAGAAGTACAGTCTGTCGTATGTCTGTTGTTACTACAGAAAGCTGAAGCTCTACAACAGATTTTTGTAGTACTACATAAATTTCTGTTGTACAACAGGATTTTTCTGTTGTAACTACAGATTCCTGATGGAGCGACAGACTTTTCTGATGTACAACAGACATTTGTTGTTGCTACTACAGAAGTACAGTCTGTCGTATGTCTGTTGTTACAACAGAAAGCTGAAGCTATACAACAGATTTTTGTAGTACTACAGAAAAAATTGTCATCACTACAGGCACCCTGTTGTCCCAACAGAAATGTTCCTGAAGTAACCCGAAAAACTTCTGTAGTGCTACAGAGAGCTGTTGAAATACTACAGAAACCTATTGTGGCAACAGGCCCCCAATTGTCACAACAGAAGTGTTCCTGAAGTAATGCGACCAACTTCTGTTGTATTACAGAAAAATGTTGTACGACAGAAGCCTATCATTGCAACAGGCCCCCAGTTGTCATAACAGAAGTGTTCCTGAAGTAATGGACAAACTGCTGTTGTACTACAGAGAACTGTTCCACAACGGAAACCTATCGCCGCAACATGTACCCAATGATGACAACAGAAGTGCACTGAAATTGTGTGATGCGACAAGCTTCTGTAGTGCCCGGTTGAAAAAGACAAAAGGAATTCCTGTCGAAACTACAGAAATTCTGTTGTACGACAGAAGTTGTTGACATTTCTTAATTGGGAGACATTTCTGACATTACGACAGAAATTCTGATTTCGCAACAGAAGCATTCTGTCGCGACAACAAGAGTTCTGAAGTCGGAACAACAGCTTTATATCCTGACAGCGACTCCAACGTTACGACACCAATTCTGACGTCGCAGCAGAAACATTCGGTCGCGACGGCCAAGAGTTCCGAAGTCGCAACAGAAGCGCTTTCCGTCGCGGTCCTTTAAAATTGTATGTTTTCGCATCGGTGGTGTACACTGTACTTTTCTCTTGCGCGGTATTCAATCGCGCTTCTCTGAAGCCGGCAATGCTGATGGCACCGACACCGGTAATAAAGTCGACGTGGCGAATAGTTACAATTGTGCCGTGACGACGCGGCACCAGCAACGCCCTACCGGCATCCTCAAAATCGGCCGCTGATCAAAATCATACCATCTGCGGGAATGGCTGCGTATCCGTTTTTTTTTTGTAAGATGTGGCACACAGGCCTGTGGACTTACATGTGCTGTTACACTGACACATTAGTTAATTTCCCAGGAATATTTCCCAAGCTTATGCGAAGCGGAAAAGAAGATTTGGGTTGTTCCACAAAGTTGCGTGAAAAGCTGTCTCGCTCGGGTCTCATTAATCTGGTACAGTGCTGCCGTGAGAAGCCAGTATGCTGTCAGAAAGAACTCTCATCCACGAATGTTCATGTAGCTATTTTGCATTGAACACACGAATTATATGCGCGCTCAAAAGTGTAAAGAACGAGAGACAACTGTCGAAACTAGCAGTAATAACCCTAAAAGTCAACGTTGTCTATTTCTGAATTTCTTATTTAATAAGGATATCGTACATGAAAATTGATGTTCTAGCACTGCAAAATGTACCTGTCGATGGTACGAACACTCTTGCTCTTCTAGAGATGCGGCACTTGACGCGGTGGAGTGATAGCGGTTCTTGGCTCTCAAAATGCAAATGTAAACATCAGCGCATCGGCTCGTCGTACTGTTCACATGGCCAAAACGTACACTCGAAAAGCATATTAGGGGTGGTGCAGTGGTTTTTTTTTTCTTTATTGCCTGCTAGGCATACAACAGTAAGATGCCAGGCTCGGAATCGTGAGGTCGCATGTTCGAATCCTAGGCGAAGACGTTTTTTTTATTTTTTTTTACTTTTGTTTTTCTTTTTTGTACTAACAAATTTACATAACCTTACGGACGTCTCTGTCAATTTTTAATTAAATATTGATCAAGAACTACACAACTTTCTACTACAGGACGTCACACTACAGACAACAGAACTACAGACAACAGAACTACAGGCAACAGAACTACAGGCAACAGAACTACAGGCAACAGAACTTCAGGCAACAGAACTACAGGCAACAGAACTACAGAAACAACGTCCCAAAATACGACAGACTCTTAAAATTTCCTGTTGTGTTTTTCAACTGGGATAACCTTTTGTTTCATGTGTCTATTTGCTCCACGCGTAAGAAATCAGCCATGTTTGTAAACCAGATGAGTGCACCACTTACAGGTCGTGGTATATTCATAGCGGACCCTTTTCCTAATTCGCAATTCTCCACATTTCCCATTTGCCCCGTAATTTGTGATACCGGTCAACAGTAAGATGAAGGTGACAACTGCGCAAACTGGCGCTCACGGCTTCATGTAGTGAGCCTCGCCTACGTCTCCGATCACACAAAATGCATAAAGTGCCACATACATATACGCACAGATGAAAAAAAAAAGCCTCTACTGTCATTAGGTTGGCAAACTGACTTGTGAAAAATATAGCCCTACAACCAGGAATGGTCCAAAGAAGGAATAAATATAACTGTTTTACACAATTCTAATGATTCCAAAAATGCTTACGCATTCATTAGTTTCCCATTCTTCATTCTATAAGGAAAGCTCAAGCGCACTGAGCGTTCGGGCAATTTCGCTCGTTTACATTGAGTTGTGCAAAGCGCGAGGATGCAATTGTACGGGCCAGCAACCAATATCAATTCCTAGTGACGGACGCGTTTTCACTGTAGATAAAGCGGCTATGAAAGCAAGAGTGGGTAGACTATATAGTCTCAAGAGGAAATGCCATCATCGGTTCGCAAATGGAGAGAAAGAAAGAAATTCGTGTTGCAGCACATTTCTTTATTCGTTAAAATACGCCTGTACCGTTATATGCGCAACTCTTTTGGCCAGCGTTATATGTGCTCTAATACCGCTTTTGACTCACACAGTCGCTGCGGAACTTCGATTGCTTTTTAAGAGCACTCTTTCACGAATATAATCTCTTCGGCAAAAGCATAATATTTTTGTGGTTTCGTGACATGGAATGTGAAGGAAAAATGGATGTGGCTTAGCTAAGGTTAAGCCCAGGATGCGAAGCGTACTAGCCTTTATTTTAGTTGTTGAACCACTGTTTAGCCTGGTGAACTGCTGTTGCTTGGCTATATTTGGTTCGGCTAGACGAAGAAACAACTCATGCAGGCGAGCGCACGAGCTGAGACCCGGCTATGTAGCTACGCGGCCGCAAGCGAGCGCACGAGTTGAGCCTCCGCTTTTGCAGCTGTTATGACGACATATGGTAGCTACGCGGCTGCGCGCGGCGCAGCAAGGAAGAGCGGGGTTGTGCGGCTAGTATGCTTCGCATAAAAAGAAAGGGTTCCGTTTACGGCTACACTTGCGTTGGCCTTCTTCCGGAAGCCGACTTGCGCGGTTCCTAAAGATCAATTCTGAAAGTTCATTTCGGCAGCGTCCTTTGCTAGCGGCTTCTCGTTCAACGAAACGCCAGTGCAGTTGCTCGCTCTTGCATCCCTGGCTGTCACGGGGATACGGCTATACGATGGCCCGAAAAATATCTTAAGTTTCGCCGTAAAACTCTCTGGAACTTCTATGAAAGGCTCGCAAGTGTTGAAGTAAGTTAAAAAAAGAAGTACCATGGCTTGAATTTGAGATGGGCAAAATCGCGGTTATGTATTTTCCGCTCTGTGGTTGTCCACCTCCACCAAAAAAAGTAGTTGCAATGCTCGCGTTGCCCTATAGATGCGCCATTTAAACCTTTTTTTGTTTTCTTCGAGGGGTTTTCTGACATTGCTTGCTTGAGCTGCTGCAGAAATTTTGCCGCTAAAGTTCTTAGTGCCCCACTAAACACAAGCTGCTCTCATGAGTGGCTGTCAAAGCCAGTTTATTACTACTTTGGCGAAAGAAAGAAACGCGCCAATGCCTAATACCCCTGTCGCACGGGCACTCGCGAACTCCGTTGACATGAAACTCCCTAATGGAGATTTACGGCAACGGAGTTGCGACCGTGCTACACGGCACACTGCGAGCTTTCGACGGGCTCCGCATGGGGCAGAAACGGCGCTGCTGCACTTGCTTTCGCGTGCAACTGCTCGCATGTACACGGTCGCCGTTAAAGGCAGGCTTTTCTTTTTTTCACGCAGCACGTAATCTAATAAAATCGCAGCAAGGGAGTTTGCTGTATGTATGTTGCCGCAAGACTTGTTTTCCAAGCATAGCGAAGTTGAAAGCGATGCTGGCCACACTGCGTTCTTGCTTTCGTGCGTGGGCAGCGTGGGTCACGTTGTTCCACCGGTGCGCTTCGAGTTGTGATTCTGTGCGGTGTAATCGTGCGTGTGTTAGCGGTGAGCTCACCTGCTTCCGGATGAGTGACGAAGCGGATAAACAAATGAAATGGCGGCACGACATTTCCCCCTGCGGCATGGCGAAGCATTGGAGTAGAGAGAGTACGGGCGCTGTGTCCTTATTAACAAATTAAAATTTCCCTCTACCTGGCCTGCAAACCAAGACGACGACGACGACGACGACGACGACGACGACGACGACGACGACGACGACGACGACGACGACAACAACAACAACAACAACAACAACAACAACAACAACAACAACAACAACAACAACAACAACAACAATAATGACAACGACAGCGACAACAACGACGACAACAACAACGACGACGACAGCAACAGCAACAGCGACAACGACAGCAACAGCGACAACAACAATAACAATAACAATAATAACAGTAATAGTAATACTGTTTCTAAGTGAGCCAGTTACGACGATTTTATTAGCGTGGTATTCATCGAAGCTGTAGGCATCTGGGAACGAGAGTACTCCATCCAGCCGCAATTGTCATTGACGAACTCCCTTCGCCAAAATCTCCATCTAACTTGACATGAAAAAGCTCCCTTGACATGAAAAAGTAAAATTGTGGTGGTTTAACGTGCCAAAACCACTTTCTGATTATGAGGCACGCGGTAGTGGAGGACTCGATCCGGAAATTTTGACCATTAGGGGTTCTTTAACATGCACCTAAATCTAAGTACCACGGGTGTTTTCGCATTTCGCCCCCACCGAAATGCGGTCGCCGCGACCGGGATTCAGTCCCGCGACCTTCCCTTGACATAAGGACGAAGGAGTTAAATCTAGTTTGCAGGTGCCCGTGTGACAAGGATATAACCCAAAGGTGCCATAGCAGAGCTAACCTTGTGCTTTTGTTTCAGAAATTTCAGTAATGCTTATTTTGCCAGAACTGCATCAACTACGCATGTTTATGCATACTGGAACACAGCACAGCAATGTAAAGGAAGAAAATCTTGCGTGTGGCGTCTGACCGAAGCACGTATCTGTTTAAAGAAACCTTTGTGAACACCGTAAATGTGGCGCCATAATATATTTAAACACAAGGCGGAGGAAGCGAGCATGGTGTCGTCAGACGCAAAGCATTCAGGTCTTGATAGCACAGTTGCATGATGGTGATAACGATGTAAGTATGCATTCCTGATTAATAATAACGGCGTGACGCTGGCAACAATTATCGAGTTTTCTATTTCCGCGATGCATTGTCATATCTTTCTGTTGATAACGACCGCACTCAGTTGACCCCGAGATTAACCACATGCAAACATAAATCGATTTGTAACCAGCACAGCACGCTTTTGTTCTTAGCATGGGCCTTCCTCGCGCGATAGGAGTCGTGCCGCGATTGCGGTCGTCTATTGTTGCCAATGGGTCAGCAACACACAGTGCTGATAGGACGCCACGTTTCAGCGGTTTTCAAGTCCAGGCTGCAACTTACGACAACGCGATGTCAACGCACCGACGCGTACACGCGCAGCCGTGCATGGCACTAGCCTGCCGCATGTCTTTAACGAGTGCAGGCGTTGATGCTTACGCACCCTTTGCACAATACTAACCAAACATAGCAGTTCCTGTTAATCCAACCGAGTTGAGGTAACCCGCTGTGCGAGAGCCTGCAGTGCAGTATAACATTAGCCGCGTGTTTGTTGGCCTCGAGGAGGCCTAAAAGATTTAATAAAAGTACTTGGAATCATCCTTGCTCGATCTTTCGGCAAACAAAGGCTACGGTCAGAATTGAGATTTGATTTACAAATTTTGTGCTGTCCGTGCTAAATTTAAACATATACACCAACAGTCGTGCTTATCGCATGGTTGTCGACAAAACAATTTTTCCACTGACGATCATACGTAACATGGTGTTTTTGTTAGTGTTAATGGCAGTTAAAGTTTCTGCGTCAGTATCCTGATTACCATTCCTAATGCTAACTGAAGCTAATAAGGCTTTAGCACAAGCAAAGCTGAACTACCTTACGTTACCTGCGCGAGAACCTTCTTCAAACTTGCGCAGCGATCAATTTAATTTCCCACCTGACGCTTGTTGTATATATGTATATGTAGCAAACTATCTGCCTGAATGTTACGTATATTTTTGCTATATGATTCATGCAGAAAAGTCTTTGAAAAGATAGAAAAATTAGAAGGCAGGCTGTGCTTGTAGACTGATTTCATGCGACACACTTGAACAGTCTCTTCGAAAACAATAGTAGGCGGCCTGTTATAGTCAGCTAAAGCGAGGGACACTATCACACTGCCTTCATGGGCTGTGTTCTTCTGGTTGGATTAACTTTTGTGAACAAAAGATGACACAAACTAGCTGGGCAATACTGCAATGGACCTTCCAAGACAAGTGCTGCCGCCATCGAGAAACGCATTACCAAAAGAGCCAAAAGAGCCGAATGGCGTCGGTTCGCTGATGACAGCCAGCAGCGACTCAACTGCACCGAAAGGCCGCGTGTGTTTTCGCTTGATCCGTGGCAACCACGGTAATTAGCCTCTATAAATAAGTCTTAGAGACCACTTACCCCTGTGCGTTAGTGTGCGTATGAGTGCGAGCCGGCATGCGTGCTGTAGAGCCTGCGTGTGGGATTGCCTGCTCGCGTGACAGCCTGCGTGCGGGAGCGTTTCGCAATCATTTCTCTTCTCGCGCCTCGCAGCCGTCTAGGCTGTCAGCCGGGTCGAAGTTTCTCGACGTCATTAGCGTGGCTGCTATCTGCATCTCTCTGAGCGGATTAAAAAGGGCGGTGCGTCGATGGGTACTTGTGGAATACCGGCGTAGCAGGAAATGCGAGAAGTAGATCTGCGCACTTTGTCTTTATTGGTTGTTAAATTCTATAGCTGGCTCACTGCTACATTTGGTATACGTTTTCAGTGATTGTGTTGCGGAACCATAACGTATCTTTTTTTTTATGCGAAGCATATTACGAGAGCTCAACCCAGCTCCTCAGGCGCGGCGGTGTCGCCTTCAATACCACGTGACACCGTGACGTCATGACAGATGAGAAACGGGGCTCCAACTCGCGCCGTCGCTCGCGGCGTTCCGGCGGTATATAAGCAGCTGCGCTTGCTCTGCTAGACACTCACGAGGTGAGATGCCTCCTGGAGGCAGAGCTGCTCGTTGGAATGAGAAGCGAAGGTTGCGGCGTGCTACAGAGACTGATTTTCTAGGTGGCTTTGGCTCAACTCTTGCAAGATGGGCTGGGTGGGAATCGAACCAGGGTCTCCGGAGTGTGAGACGGAGACGCTACCACTGAGCCACGAGTACGATACTTCAAAGCGGTACAGAAGCGCCTCTAGTGAACGCGGTGTTGCCTTAGAAACGAGCTGTTTCTAAGGCTCAGGCGTGCGTCGCTTGCTCAGGCGCACATTTCGTTGCCGCGCCGAACGCTGCGTTGCTCGACGCTCACCGCGCCCAATGCGGGGCGCGTAGTCGCTGCGCCGTAGCCCATTGTCTTACACCCCTTGGCGGGTCGACGGGAACGCTGTCGCGTTCCACTCTTGAAGGCGAAGCAGAGTAACGCATGAGTTGTTTCTTCGTCTAGCCGAACCAAATATAGCCAAGCAACAGCAGTTCACCAGGCTAAACAGTGGTTCAACAACTAAAATAAAGGCTAGTGTGCTTCGCATCCTGGGCTTAACCTTAGCTAAGCCACAGCCATTTTTTTTTAGTGTTCCAGAAAGGTGCCGAAAGTTCATGCTTCCGCTTTCATAGTGCTTGCGAATAGGTGCTTATGAGGGCCTAGAATTGCCCATCACCGATAATGGCGTCGCCTAGAGATCTCGCTTGAAGCGAAAGGCCGAATCTATGCGATTGTGACATTATAATGGAAACACATAATCGGTGTAAGTGGAGCCGTGGACTTTGTTTCACGAACTCACTGGCGTCTCCTTCGGATGAGGCCTTTCCTTCTGATTTTATTATAGCCAGTTCACAGAGAAACATTTTCTGATGCTATGCCGCGATTGTATCGAGAGTTCATTTTTTTTTCTTTTCATTCCGAG
Source organism: Dermacentor albipictus (assembly GCF_038994185.2). Lineage (NCBI taxonomy): Eukaryota > Metazoa > Arthropoda > Arachnida > Ixodida > Ixodidae > Dermacentor > Dermacentor albipictus. Next base: position 169,448,231 of record NC_091824.1, on the reverse strand, counting down.
ACTGGCTATCACTCATCATGAGGACAACCCGTATTAATCTACTGCTTTTGCGGGTGATTCATGTCTGACGGTGATGTCGATGGTAGCTCCCAGCAGCCTCGAAGCAGGCATGCCGGCAATACTGACTCTTTTTTTTTTTTTCGCTGTAGCGGCTGTCGATATATGATATTCCCTGTATGCCGTCGAAATATGAAATAAATGCCGAACAAGCGGCTCGCAAGGTACGGGAGAGAATGGTATATATACTACGCACAGAATAGGCATGGTTGTCGCCCGATTTCTTTTGCAATATAGCGCGGAGGAGCGGGTAATCTTGTTCGTCTTTTATACAACTTTACCCGTTTATAGTTCATTTATTCAATCTTTAGGGCTGTTTACGAATGTGTAGACCATCAGCCGTTGCAGCTGGTCGCGCCATTCACCTGAACGCGTCTCACACTAATGTCTTGTTCGCTGAAACAGAAGGGGTGGGATCATTTTATGCTAAAATCGATGCTTGCTAACGCGCAGTATACGCACGTTTTTACCAGTAAAGTCTTTCCAAAACGCACCGCCTTGATGTTGTTGCTCAGCGTGCACTTGCGCCGACGCCGCAACTGCGCACGACGGCTGGAATCTGCTTTGATTGGCCTTCAGAGAGCGACCTATGTGACCCCGCGAACTTGTGCTCGGTGGATATAAGCACCGCGCGTGCCTCGTTGGCATGCGGACGCGAGCGTGACTGCCTCGTCGCCATCCATGCCCGCTGAGGGGCGCCTGGAGACCATTTATGCTAGGGCGCCTAGATGCTCTCCTCGCCTACCACTCCGTGCGGGGTAAGAGGTACGCGTTGAGGCGCCCTAATTTATGCAATGCTGTGGACACCACGCTAGAGGAATTTACCGCGCAGCGCTATACTGACGACTTGTCCACGCCTACGCATTCACGAGGCGCATGCGCTAAGTATACTACTTTTTCCTGCAGTGTGTGCAGACGTGGGTACGTTCATGTTCGGCTATAGTTGTCATGGAGATGGTGCATCGATGATTATGAGGATGAGTGTAACAATAGGAAAATTTGTGGGCTACACAAACGGTGAATATTTGCCCATCTACGTTGCCAAGTGATGAAAATACTGATAAAACGATCATTGGAATAGTTTGAAAGTATACAAAATAGCACAATATAAATGGAATAGAAAAAAAAAGAAAACATGGAATGAGTCAAAAGCAGTCGAAATCGTATAAATTATGGGGTTTTACGTGCCAGAACCACGATCTGATTATGAGGCACGCCGTAGTGGGAGACCACCTGGCCTGGTGTTCTTTAACGTGCATCTAAATTTATAAGTACACAGCTGTTTTTGCCGCCATCGAAATGCGGCCGCCGTGGCCGAGATTCGATCCCGTGACCCTGTGCTTAGCAGTCCAACACCATTAGCCACTAAGCAACGTCGGCGGGTTGTAAAGCAGTCGAACACTGTATAGATTAAATGGGCTTATGTGTCTTGAGTAGAAAGGACGTACGTGCACCTGGCCGATGGTCTTCTTGTGTGCGGCTTCCTGCAGTGTGCCCACATCGGTGATATTCTCCAATTCACACGCCGGGCAGTTGGGAACAGCGTTCACTTTGGTGAATCGGCGGTTTAATCTGCGAAGAAGTATTTAGCGCCAGCCTTTCTTCCTCTTGTTCTCTGGCGGTAGATATATTTCAACGTCCTCCTAATTATAGTTCACGGTGCCATATATGCGGTAACTGTCAAAATCTAAACAAAAGAAAAAATCTTACACTGCACTGATTCACGAAAAATAAACATTCTCCATTATAGGCTCCCGACGAAGCCGCCCTGCGACGTGCGACATTCTCGCATTGAAGTGTGGCGCCCTCGTCGACCGGGCATCGCACAAACATTAGAGCTGTACACCTCGCGCACTCGAGGTCGTAAAAATAGCACGACGAGCGGGTACGGGTTGCCGCTGAGGGAGAGACCGCGGAAGTTGTTCAGCTTTCACCCCTGCCACGCCTGTTTGGAAGCACCGCGACAAGATTGGAACGCTCTCGCATCGCCCGGTGACCGAAAGTGGTTCCGCGTTCGGAGAGCCACGTGTCGGAGGTGCTGTCGTCGCCCTTGATGGCTGCTGCAACGAGGAAAGGCGCGCGTTCGAAGGCAGTCCGTCCAGTTTAGCACTTGTTTCGCCTGCGAGTGAAGCAAGCACACAGGGAAACGAGGACCGGCGTTATAAAGGGATGTGTGGTCGATTTCCTGTTGTGTATACCGTAAGGTGAACTGGGGCGATAGCAAAGCGGCAGGAAGGGCCCCGGTCGCTCGGTGCGCGCGATATGACGGTAAGGAGGTCACTGCTGGCCCTGCCAGGCGCACTTGTTATCACAAATCAGCTCTCGCCATCACAAGTCGTCAGCTGAAGCTGCATGGCTGAAGGCATTCACGGGGTCTTGTACAAATTCGCGGCGTCTAGGACTGTAAAGATGCGCCGAGGGGCAGAACCAACGTCACTCTACAGTGTCACCTTCTTCGTCCCTATACTTCTCAGCGTCCATTCAGTACTGAAAAAGTCCCGTTCTCGCACTGTGTGATCATCTGGACTGGTATGGTATATGTCTTTAGTCGATGCTGCATTGTTGACGCGTTTCTATAGAAAGTCTTCTAGACGTGTCATCCAACATTCATCGCCGAAAGAAATGCCTGTGTGGGTCTTTTATCCTGCGCTGGCTGCGGCTTGCTCATAATCTTGAGTAAAAAAGGAGTAGTAAGTTGAGAGACTTGTCCCCCTTTTTTTCAAGCTTAAGTAGTTTATTTCTTGTAAGAGGAATAGGTTGGGCAGGCATTGGAGAGAAGAGCGCATGCCCCGGTTAGTTTTTGGATTCCTAAATTCTATCGAAGATCTGAATTCCTAGCCCGCACTACTAGCGTAACAAACGACGAGTTTATATACAGCTATTTAGAATCAAGGTTTATTACGCAGCTGCTGCGACAGCTGCACTTGGCGCATGGGCAAAAGCGCAAAAGCAAGAGAAAGCGCCTTTCGCTTGCAGAGGGTGCATAGCACTTCAAGTATGTGCGCCCCCGGCCGCTCGAACAAGACGCTGCGTTTTCATCGGGGGGCCGTGGTGCGCCTGCACTTGGTGGCTTTTCCCATAGTACTGTTAGGGTTTAAAGTGTTTTAAACACGAGATGTGGCCCTTCACATTACTAGTAGCCTATCACGTGATGATATTTGTGATGATATCATGTGATGAGTCCATCTTCCGATGACATTTGGAGATGATGATCAGGAATTCATTTACTTTACTTAGGAGGAGGGGGGGGGGAGTATTAGTGCAAATGGTTGCGATTGACGGCCTCTCTCCACAATGAAAAAAAAAGAAGTTCTTAAAAGCTGTGGAAATTTTCCGTTGTAATTAAGAATTGTGGCATATCGTTGATAACATTTGTGATTATCACAAGTCAAAAGCAGTGTTCATTCAGCAGTTAGCCGCCATGTGAAAATGTTCACTATTTTGGCCTTTCATATTTGAGTCATGAAAGAAAAGAAACTTGATTGCACAATGCCTCGGTATCGTCACGGCCTACAGAAAAAGTGAAAATAAGTAACTCTTATTGATTGTTTCTATTCTTTTTTCTGCGTCCACGCTCACGTTTACTCAATGTGTCCATTGGCAGCGATGAACGGAACGTAAGCTTTCGCGACAACAGTTGAAGGCTTACTCAAAGTGTAACTGAATGTTCTCGAGGAACGTCATTGCACCACCGTGTTGCCGCTCTGGTAACCCAAAACCCGAACAGCTCCGAAGAAAGAGAAACAGAAGGGATATTTTTGTCTAAGGAACACAATTATGCAAACAAGGCGCGCTCTGCCAGGCCTTCTCGAAACTGAGAAATCGCCGTCTATATGTATCCCCGAACCGAACCGCTCCCCGGCTGCAGCGTAACGCAAACGTTTCTTTCTTTCTTTTTTTTCTCGTCCTCTGTGTGTCCATTTCCGTCACCGCCCCGTCCCGCCGTCTGGCACGTGTCGCGCTGCAGCTCCAGGACTCAGCCCGAGCCTCGCCTCGCTTTCTTTTTCCTTGTTCACTGACGTGCTGCGCCTCCCGTTTGCTTGTTGGCTGCTGCTTGCTCTTGGTCAAGTTCCAGACGGCATCGCCCCGGGCCCGGGACGACGAGACGCGGTCGTTGACCCTTCTGCTTCTACGCAGTAACGAAACCTGCCGAGCAGAACGTAAACGACAAAACACATCGAAAAAAGAAAGAACAAAACAGAGTGGGGAGGATGTGGACTGGACGTGGAGAGGCTCGCGGCTCTGTTATGTCAGTGGCAGGGAATGACAACGCGTCGCCGGCTGCTGCGACGCTTTTTTCAAAGGTGCGGCTGGACGAGCGCTTCGTGATTGGCGTGTATTGCGTGCCACGTTTAGTTCTTCTCTTTTCGTGTGTAACTTACGTGAATATCGTGCCTAGGTGAATGCCGCTCTTATTGCGTTGGTACGGTGGCTTCTATAGCCACAGTAGGGGTGGCGTGGGACGTTGGCACGCTGAAAATTTCACTTTGTGAAACGATGCCCGTCGAAATTCCTCTAGAGCACGCTGTTCGCTGCAGAGCGGTTGTTGCACAGCTGTCCTTTCGCCATTGATCACACTGCTTCACTTTGTGTTTTTGTGCCCAGCAGTGTCGACCGTCGATTACTACACGTACATTTTATGAACGCAGTAACGTTTACGAAGGCACAGTTTTCCGCACCTCACTTTACCGTAAATAACGGCGATCCGCGTTGGCTTGAATTTGCTTGTCAGTTTTCGTTAGGTATGAAGGGTGATTTTATTAGACTTTTCTGGGGCAATGTACAACTTCCGTCACTGAGTTTGCAGTGTATAGGTTATCCCGCCGCGGTGGCTTAGCGGCTGTGGCGTGAGGCTACTAAGCACGAGGTCGAGAGTTCGATTCCAGAACGCGGCGGCCGCACTTTGGTGTGAGCGAAATTCAAGAACGCTTGTGCGCTTAGATTTAGAGACAGAGCGAAACTGATAAATGAAAGGCAGGGAGGTTAACCAGAACTGAGCCCGGTTGGCTACCGTACACTGGGGATAGGGAAAATGGGAGGAAACGATTAAAGAGAGAAAGTCCACTGTGGATATCGCCGACGTGGTAACAGTTTTCTGCTCTATATCACAGACGGTCACTCAGTCCGGATCACAGATGGTCGCTCGATCCGGTAGCTTTCAAATATCGCATCAGAGCTCTTGTACACTTTTGTATACCTGCGACATGCGAGGCCATGATCCCAAGATCTTGTTGAAGGTGAACGGCTTTCTATCCAACTGATTTAGAGCTGTGCAGAGGTCACGTCTTTCATTTTCAAAAGATGGGCAGTAGCACACTAGATGTTCTACATTCTCCTCGACACCGCAGGCATTGCACTCGGCGCTATCAGCCACTCCGATCAAACTCCGTCTATGCATTGGTGAATGCGACTCCCAACCGTATGCGGCACGCCATTGTTTTCTCATTTCATGGCGGAAACCCAGGTAATTTAGCTTTTCGTTACATAAAGGGCCCCTGTTGGCCAAAATTATTTCGGAATCTCATGCCACGGCGTGCGTCATAATCGTATTGTAGTTTCTTCACTTAAGATCCCCCAATTTATATTTTTATAGGCCCAAATGGGCATATGGAAAATGAGCAAAAGCTAAATATCTCCACAATTTTCCTTGGTCGTGCCACTGACAATAGACAAAAAAAAGACACGTCACATTACTAAAATAGACACTGAGCGTCTAGAAAAAAAGTCCATAAACAGATAAAGAATGCGGCCCCAGAACGATAATGCAATGCCACATCTCGCACCTTGTCCGTTTCTTCTGGTAATTTTTTACTCCCTTTTTTCTCTCCCGGGCGCGCGCGCGACCTCGCCTGTTGTTCGACGTGTCGAGTTTATCCTCCCACGATTTGCCGTCGCTTGTGACATAGCTTGACAGAAACGTATACTGTTCCCACGACCGGAACGACCTGCGTGAACCCTTTGTGCCTGATGACGTCGTCGCGAACCGGAGTGCTAGAACGAGAGCTGTGCGTGTAACGTCCACGCCACGTGCCGAGCCGAAGTAGCGCGAGAAGGCGGGCACCCGTGGAGAGCGCGCGGCTTGGCGCGACGGGCGTTTGTCTGAAGGCGACGATGGGGATTCCTAATGAGGACTGAGGGAGTATGTCGCGCGTTCGGCTCTGCTGGAGCAACTTGCCCACTGTTCTTGCAAAATAAAGGCTTAGAGAGCCGTGGCTTGGGGAGCCCGAGTTGCGATTTATTGGCCAGTCGGTTAGTAGGCGCGACGTTGTCTCAATAGCGAGCGGATCCAAGAGAGATGACCCTAAGGCGATGCTGAACTGTAGCTTTAGATGGCTTTATAGAAAGAGGTCGCGATGGAAAGAGTCGATTGGAAGAAAGCAAGATGGAATAAAAATAAAACTGGGTTTTCTCTGGAACGCTTGGATATTTTACAGGAAATTCAATGTATCCCGAGCTCTTTCGACTGAAATCTATTTATGATCAAGGCGCCAGGAGCACCTTCGTGAGCCACAATACCTTGACTTGGGCAAGTTGGTTCGTCTTGACAGTGACCATAAAACGCACTGAAGACGAAGACGAAAAGAACGCATTCTCCGTCCTGTGGTGTATGTGTTTTTCTCGTCTTCGTCTTAGCGCGTTGTAGCATCACTGCCTACGTGGGCATTATCATTTAGTAGGAAAAGTTACTTAAGCCCAGTGCGCGAGCAATTAATAATAATAATACTTAAAATATCATGAGCCATTCCACTCGTTAAAGGTGATTGACAGAGAAGCTGTTTAGCACACGACACGGAGGTGACGTAATTTTGAACAAAGGTACGAACTCATTTATTGTCTTGATGGGCGGTCATCGTGACGAAAGGTATGCACACTCATTTATTGTCTTGATCGGTGGTCATTATTTCACTCGCAACTGCAATCACATTCTTTGATAATGTCAAATGATGCACGTACATACGCCGCTGGGTGATCGGTTGGGCCGGATCGGTGTGGCATCGCAAGGGATACGTCTGCAACACAGAACGCGTACACCGCTCCCTTTTCGATACCGACACATTCACATTGATATCGCCGACAACGATAACAGGGGTAGTGTCATCGCAGCTAATTCAAGCAAAGTGAGTAGCCATGAACCTTACGGGACTATGAATCATTGCATACTTTGCTTGCTTACGGGGGTATGAGCAATCGCTCACGGGTGTATGAGCCATTGATGACGACAGTTTTCGACATGCTGGTCTGTATGTTTTATGCGGGATTAGAAAGAATTTAAGCACTGTTCGCTTCACTTTGCTGCGTGCTTGTAGCCTTTGCCTTACGGGGCTATGAGCCATTCCATTTTTTGCTTGCTTACGGGAGCAAGAATGCTTACGGGGGTGTGATCCATTGATGATGATAGTTTTTTTTCCGCAGAGGGAAACAGATTCACGTAAAACATGTGGTTCCGTGGCACTGCGCCACGATAAAATGTGCATACCGCAGAACTCACGTGGCGGGCGTCATTTTCTGCGATCGCGATACTGTTAATTATCAGTCTAATTTAATTGATTTATTAGAAAATACCTCTTGCGGTTCCCCGATACCATCTGTGTTATGCTCCAGTTAATAATGTCCGCGCACATCAGAGCTACATATATCGTATACCTTTAATCTCCGACGACAACAAATCTCCAAATATGGCAATAGTCTGAACTTGCTGTTCGTCGTTCTTGCACGTGATCCTGCGCTGTAGTGTAGTGTGCGCTGATCGTGACTGGCTGGTATCGTGGGTCTGCCGCGCTACCTTTCTGTCTCTCTCTCTCTCTCTACATTCTTCTCTTGTTCCTGTTCAGTTGGCAAACCAGATTTGTTGTTGTGGTTGTTCTGGTTAACCTTCCTGTCTTTGTCCTTTGATTAGTGTCTCTCTCATCTCAACAACGGCATTCTGCGCGGAAGTATGTCCGCAAAGCTCGTTGGGTTTTGCTGGTGACCAGTCGCACGGAGTAAGCGTGCGCTGCTTTTTCTGTGGTTCCGTCGCTGTCCACACTCTCCTGCGTGGCGGCCTGCTGCTGTGGTATACGGTGAACTATAGCCGTGTCCCGCCCTGCACGAAGCACGCAGCCCGGTTCGGCGACACTAGAGTTACTGTATATGCTACCCTGTGGTAGCATATACAGTAACTCTAGGCGACACCAGCACACGGCGCCACCTGTGCGCCGCTGCACAGGCGCTCACGATGGAGGCTCCGCTGAAATCGACGGAGCGGTCGACTGATCGCGTGCTACCGCGAACGGTGGCTTGACAGTGCTGACCGGCGGTTCTAGAGGCTCGTTATTTGTGTTTTGTTTTTCTCGCTTGGCGCTGTCGAACGGGATCGAGTTTTTCATAATCCTGCTGTCTTTTTCGAAACGCTAAATGCGGAGCTCGTCTGCGTCGCCTACACATGTACGCGGAAGTCAGCGGACGAGTGTTTGTTTTCGCGGAAAGGTTACCGGTTAGGCTTCCGACAAACGGCGAGCTAAAAAGTCTACATTGCGTGCGTATGTGGGCTCTCTACGGCGAGCACATTCGGCACGTACCTTGCGGTAGAATGCCGCGCTCACTTGGTTATCACCGCCCTTGTTTCACATCTCCGGTTGCCTCCACGTAGCGTTAAATAGATGTTTCAATTTGAATGTACAACGCTGACTCCAACAACATGGCTGAACTGTTGCGTGCTTCTATATGATAATAACATCGGACTTGCTTTTGGCCCTTAAGCCCATTAATCAAAAGAGGTTATCAAAACGAAAAGGTGTAGCCGGCGCCGAAGCAGCTGTTCGCTGCATCGGCACTGGCCGCATCTTTTCGTAATAAAATGCGTAATAGAATGATAAAATGCTCCACTGAACGAAAATGAAGGGCGAACGAATTAAATGCAACATGGGTGGTTTTAGCTAAAACTGGAGAAGCGTAGTCTGGAAAACTAAGTTTTCTTCATTCAAAATTTGTCATTCTTGAGCGGGGAGGCATTTTCCAATCATGCAGTGATATCCAACGGAAGTACAAGTGCGAATGTTTCAGAGAGCGAGAAATATTCATAGAAAAGCGGCACATTAAGGGTTAAGCGGATTCTCCGAAGGTCCATCGCGTCTGAATTTACAGGAGTGTTGGATTTCTTGGAAAACAGTTGCATGTCTTGCATATAGATGTGCGTGCCCATGTTAAGAGTGTAATTCGATGGACAGATAGATTGAACTGTGCCGTGCTACGTAGTGCTACTATGAGGAAGTATTAGCCTGAGGCATTTTTGATTAGTGGTGCGATGTTAACTTAGCACCCAAAGCGCAGGAAAATGAGATAAGTTAATGCGGCGAATAAATGTTTTTTGACGCTTTTTTTCCTTGCTCTAACGTATGACTGAATTTTTCCTATGTGTAACTATCATAGAATTGTGTTGTCAACGTCCTGAATTTTTCCAACTTCCATTTGTCAGGATTGTGCTGAAAACCTCTACAACCGGCGAAATGAGACAATTGGACACAGGGGAAGCGTTTGCTGTGAAATTCGAGGAAAAATAAGCTTGCTCATTTCCTGCTTTCGGCGACGTTGTTTATTTCTAAAAACGAAGAAATATACACGCACACACACACACAAACACACACACACACAAACACAAGCAAACAAGCAAGCACGCACGCACGCACACACGCACACACGCACACACACACACACACACACACACACACACACACATATATATATATATATATATATATATATATATATATATATATATATATATATATATATATATATATATATATATATGAGATGGGGAAAGAAAGGCGACCAAGACAATTACAATTTGGCTGCATGCATGCGCAAATAAACATTAAATAAAACATAGGCATTAAGACAAAGGAGTCCATACCATGCGAAGAAAAAGCAAGGGAGAGAAAGAAAAATCGCTTTCTGCGACCGGTACAGATGTATTTTCTGGCATTGCTGACAGTCCTAGAATAGCAAAAGATCGGCTTTGCTTCGCATGTGATGTTTTGGTCGATTCCGTGCGCGTCGGTCGATCTCGTCGAACATAGCGACTCCGTCGATTCTTGTGGTCAAAGAAAAGAGCTGCTTCTGTCGCCGGCGGCGACTCTCTGGGTTTCTTCGATCCGTCTATATTCTGCTCCAAGAGTACGCGTTCGAGCGCATTCGTTTTTTTTTCTCCCTTAGCCGTATACCAATGGTGCACCTGCATACAGGTCGCCCGTGCCCAGCCATATGTATACGCCGACAGGGGATGAGCTAAACACTGTCTGCCGTGGACGCTCCGAGTGTGGGAGTTTGTAAGAGCACTAGCCGGCAAGTTGTCGCTGTTGGTTTGGCCATCTTCATCGATTCAGCGTTCTTTGTTGCATTTGGTCGAACGGTGCAGTGTGGTATATTTAGTGGTGGGGGTATCCTCGGTGTTCAGTTGAAACAGGCCGCTTTAGTCTTGCCTGATGGTGAAACCAGCTACATTGACTGAGTGTGCTATATTTTTGGCGTTGGAACGCGGTGCACCTTTTCTGGTTGCTGTGTTACCGTATAGGCGCCGCGCTGTACCAATATAGCAAACGGCCCGAACGAACATGCTTTTTCTTATCTTTGTGGCCGATCTTTGAGCACTGAAGTTCGGGAATCTTGTGCACGGCATACCGTACACACACACACACACACACACACACACACACACACACACACATATATATATATATATATATATATATATATATATATATATATATATATATATATATATATATATATATATATATATATATATATATATATATATATATATATATATATATATATATCATCGGGTCTCGCAAGACATTTTTTGGGTTCACTTTGGAGTAAGCAGCGATGTGTCGCACAAGATTCGCTCGTTATCTCAATACACTGCGGAATGCGGCGTGTTTTGGCAGCATGAATGCGGCGCTCAAGAATATGATTATGCACCCCAGCGATAATGTTGCATGTTTTTAAAGCAGCCACGTTGATATTGATTTGTTGCTTTCTGGGGTAACGTGTTTGCTTTACGGGCACCAACCTGCAATCTGGACGCACAGTGGCGTAGCTTGCCTCGCCGACGTAAAAACAAGCCAACGAAACGAACGTAAATTCGTAATCAAGAGTACACGCTATAGTACAACCACAAGGATATGTTAACATAACTACTTTCTAAAAGTAAGAACACAAAAAATAGCTAATTTTATAACGCCCAACATGTCACAGAGGAGCCGGCACCATCCACTATCCTCATTTGTACGTGAGTTTGTTTGTTTTCGTGTGTTCAGGCACTTAACAGTGACACCTATTGAAGTCCGAGGGTGCGAAAATATTGCCTGTCGCACAGAAACGTTTTGACTGTGCAGGTTCCTTCGGAGGCGCTACCACACCACGACATTTTACTGCACAGATATCACTTCAGAGGATTTTACCTCTTGTCATTGCATAACCAATCTCTTTAATGAAATATATTAAGTTATATTTGAGGAATATTTCTTACAACGCAAAGGAAGTAACGCATTTTGCCATAAAAATGCTGTATTTTAAATTCCGTCAACAATTATAACATAAATTTGTTCTAGCGAACGTCGGCAGTATGAAAAAAAAAAAAAAAGAAAACGCCGTAGAGTACACCACAGCGCCACCAACCTGCGCATTGAATATATTCGTGAGAGTGCCATATTACGCTCTGACGTAACCGCTATGAAATGGACGCTCCCTCTGAGTAGACCTATGACGACACAGCTTTTTACGTGTTCCATCTGAATGGGCTTATACGGAATAGCTTTTTATAGCGACGGGTGAGACGTAACGCCCAACACGCAGGAGAGACTTGCTAGGCCGTGTCGGTCTCCGTCGGTGACTCAACAGTTTCAATTGCTTTCTTTCTTTTTTTTTGCTGCTGTAACGACGGTGAGTTATTGAAAGTTCCGGCTTCATACGCGTGCGTAGGTTCCATTCGCTTATATACGAAGCGATTGTTTTGACAGATGCGTGGTTCCGGTCAGAGTGTGTATTCTTGTGCGCCGCGATGACGCGCTCTGCTCTTGCGAGGGAGAACAAGTGAAAACCCGGCGAGCACAAGACAAAGCTTCTTTCATTTTTGTTATTTTTTACGGAAGGTGTGCGCCTGAGTTGTAGAAAAAGAAATATTGGTCATTTATTGGATGATATTGGAAATGTCTGCCACTTTCGTCACCTGGTTTACAGCAAAGCTGTTAGCCTCTAGTTTGTTGGGATTTTGTGTGTCCGCGTGCGCGGTTTCGCTCGCACAAAAACAAGCGGCAGCTGTAAGCCTTTGCGTTTGGCTTTCCGCGCAACGGAATTACGTTTTTCGTAAATTCGAGTTACAGTCCGATGCTGTCATATCTGCAGGTTGTGCGTAAGTCGTATTTTAAGCTTTATAGCTTGAATTTGTTGTTTACGAAAACGAAAACAAAAACAACGAAAAAACAATGATTGGCTCGGCTTGCGAACTGTGCTGCCGTCTTTTATTATTATTATTATTATTATTATTATTATTATTATTATTATTATTATTATTATTATTATTATTATTATTATTATTATTGTCGTCGCCGTCGTCGTCGTTGTTGTTGTACGTTGTATGCTTTCATTTGTTTTTATTTTCTGCCTTTTTTTTCCCTGTCGGCCTTTGCCCATTTGTCATGTTCACCCGTGCGAACAGCTACGGACACAGTAATGCGTATGAAGCGGAGCCACGGACATGGAAATGGCTCTTTGTGGAACGTTCGGGTATTCATGTAATGGTTTGTTTTTGTTGCTTGCTCAGTAGTTGACCAGTTGCTTTTTTTCGCTCAATTGCTTTTAAATCATTATTATTATTTGACTAAATGAGAAGATGTTGGAATTTATTAATTCCACAGTTTCTTGGTGTTGAGCCTGTGGTTCCTACTGAAAAAATGGCGACGCGGTAAGAACATATGTTTGTTTGCATAGATGTCTGGATTTACTTGAATTTCTTGAAAGCCTTCCAGTCTTCTCATACATGCGCAATGTATATATGTTAAGGTTCATGAAAATGGCAAGAACGGCTGTAAGGTCCAACGTCACCCTCACAATTTGCGCACAAATGCTGACTTTCGTTAGTATAGGCGTAGTGGCGTCGTACACGTCGTCGGCTTTGGTAAAACCCCTACGGTGAGAATTTCTTGCTATGCGGGAAATTAGCGCGCTTGTATTTTTATGCTTACACCTCGGCGTAACGTACGCGCTGTGTGAATGATGCCGTAAAACTACGTCGGTAGTATCACCTCGATATTTTTTTTTATTTATTTGTTGTGTCACTGGCGCACGACGCAATAAGATAGGCGCCAATGACTTAGCTAAGCACGGCTGCGTGTCAGTGTTGAAGCAGGTCATCATGCAAGGTGCGTTGAGCTACAAACGAGTTCTTCTAGGCGCGTCGCACATGGAACACGCTTCAAGCATGACCTGAACTCATTTCCCACCCTTTTCCCGTTTCCTTTTTTTTCAAACCTCCTGCGAGTAAGAATAAAAATCGTGTGATCGACTATTCGTGTATAGTCTGCGCACTGTCAATTCTTGAGCCTTTCCAGAGCAATAGAAACTTAAGACGTGCCTTGTAGTTGTAGCTAGACGGTGTAACTGGAAAGTAAGCTGACTTGCACATCTCCTGGTGATGGTGTTCACGCATAGTCGGAACGAGTCACGCATGCGTCGAGATCGAGCTCGGCATGCTACAGGCTTCCTCGAGCAAGCAGTCATTTCTCGCTTGTCGTAGTTTTGAATGCAAATGGTCGTTTCTCCATTAACACGACCCGCGTCCACGGCCACAAGTCACGTGAGTAGCCACGCCCCTTGCGTTTGGCAACGGCTGACTGGGCGCGCAGCGAGTACGTGTAGTGCCGAGGTCGTATGCAAAGAAGCGGCTGAAGCCCGCGGTAAACAAAACAGAAAATCAGCGAAACCTGCGTTAGCCGGAGGTCGTGCTCATCATTGGGGCGCCATAGCTTCCTGCCGTATTTAGATATATTCCGGCGTTGAACTGACATAGTTACTGTGGGACGTGTGTCCTTCCTTCCCCGTTTTCGTACACGAACCATCATTGACCTTTAGGCTTAACTATATTTGCAGAACGCCCAGAAGGTCATCACGACACGTGCTCGTCACGACGGCCAGAGTCGCAGGCTGTTTCGCGCGTGTCTATATGCTCGCAAGACACACCCTCGTTTTTTGCATAGCGTATGTATGTATATATATTTCTTTTTTATCCCTTCGTTTCCGTACCGAGCCAACATCACGCAAACGCTTTCTTCGGCCATCTCAGCCGTGCCGAAGTAACGGCAGTAACTTTCACTCGTAATCACGATGGCTAGTGCGAATGCTTGCTTACTAAACAATGAGACGCACTCACTACGACTACAGGATTGTTTTCTTTTTCTCCACTTACAGTTATTTATGCTAATGTGGCGGGGCATAAGTAACACCTAGTGAACAGCATGTAGGGTCTTCCTGTTTTGCTGAGACCTATATAAGAACGCTGCAATATGTCTTGCCTTACCTGGGGATGTTACTGAGTCTTACCTAAATCTCAACCTGCTCCTCTTAGGCCCCTCACGGGAGTCAGTCAACAATTCCTGTCGACAGATGGTGACGGCATGCGGCAAGCGGTCAGGGCCGCGGTTGCACCTCGACTGAAAGAAAACAGTGGCGACCAGCCCACACACGTACACCTGTGGTTTCTTTTTCTCGCCTTGGTTAACATTCCTGCCTTGCTTATCTCTCTCTCCCTCTCTGATTGCGTCATGTCTAACGTACGTAATTTGTTCAAAATTTTAAACATTAAGCTCGCTAAAGTGCATCTCAAACTTGGCCGGTATTAACTTTCTTGGCGATTCTTGAGCCGTCTAATCGTGATTTGTTATGGTGGCGCGCCGTTGAAAGCTGATGATGCCTTCAAAGTTGTATCTCTGAATAGTACAACAATTCCGTAATGTGATGGGGACTTAGTGTTGTATAAGGATCACTTGCGCATTTCATATTTATTCTTATCCTTTTCTTTAGACTCTCTGAAATTTTTTTTATCTTATGAAT
The DNA here is from genome assembly GCF_038994185.2 of Dermacentor albipictus. Taxonomy (NCBI): domain Eukaryota; kingdom Metazoa; phylum Arthropoda; class Arachnida; order Ixodida; family Ixodidae; genus Dermacentor; species Dermacentor albipictus. The sequence goes on along the minus strand of NC_091824.1, from coordinate 169,433,081 downwards.
TCCCCATCCCTATACAGAGGAGCATGCCACCCATTGTATACGTGCCGGGAGAAACCCCTGTTTTTCTAATAAAGAGCCCTCTCTCTCTTTGTCTTAGTGTCGTCTGTAGCTTGAAAAACAAACATATGAAAGAAAAAGATTATTCAGTGTCATTCATACCAACAAATATAGCATGTAGTATATACCTATGTATACTTGACGTTAGAATTGGGATCATGCTACACGAAAAAAAAAACATGTGAGAAATAAACAGAGAAAAGAGCTGCATTTAGCAGATTTATGTCATCCACCTACTGCCTCCCATGGGAGCTTCAGTCTGAAGTGACACTTGTTGAAATGACAACAGACACACGATGACGAACACACAGCAAGCGACTTCGCACAGCATGAAGAACACGTGGCAAGTACTCACATGGAACATGGAATTATTGAAGTAGAGGAGTTTACTTGTAACGAGCCATCGACTGAAATATTTAAGCGTTCCTTGGGAATATTATATCAAAGGAAATTACGTATCATGTAAACAGCATACTTATCAAGTAATTAAACTGTTTCTCTCTCTCTCTCTCTCTCTCTCTCTCTCTATATATATATATATATATATATATATATATATATATATATATATATATATATATAGATATATATATATATATATATATATATATATATATATATATATATATATATATATATATATATATATACCTTTGAAGCCGCCTGTGTTTGTGTATAGCGTTCGCTTCCCGGCTGTTGAGTCCTCGCGCGCACCACGCAGAAGCGCTTCTGTGGAAACACCGTGGGACCTAGCCGAGAAAGTGTGCTCCGGATCTTTTTCATTTGCCGACGGCCAACTCGCTGCGCGGGCGACGTGTTGAAAGGATCGCAAGACCCTGGAAATCGGTGGGTGGGAAGGCGCGGATGGGGGCCGAGGTGCGTGAACACGCATCGCGCTCCGGGTGCGACGCGGTCCCCTAATAATTCTCAGGAGCGCTCCGCTCGTCCAAATTGGAAATCGATGCCAGCTCGGGTGACAGCCGCAGCGGCCGCTCTCACCTCACGACGCCAACTCGTTGTGTCGGTGAACACAGCATACCCCAGTTCGTTTGCTCTGTTTGCGGCAACTGTCCGCAAACCTATGTGGCGGATGGCAGCAGATGCGTACGACTGGTTCCGTCGCATGCTTTTTCTTCCATTTCCTATCTCGTTTTTTGCCGCGGTGGTGGCAGTAGGGTTGATTCAGCAGGGTCTACATGGCTGCCTGCAGGGCCGCCAATCACTCCGGCTGAGGTTGTCCTTTTGCTGACACGAAGCTGCCCTGTCCCGAGTCCAGCAACTCAGTATATTTCTTAGAAAGGCGGACAGTATAAGCGCGGAGTCTCCTCTGACACTATCCTCGGTCAGTCTACATTGGTTGCTGCGCGCTAACTTACGGGGCAATTCTCTTCAATGTGCGCCAAAGTCTTTTCTGCACTCCACACTGAAGCTTTGGCAGGACCAGATTAAGTGCTTTCTTTTGTACAACCCGCTTCCGTTGCTTCTCCTGCGAAACTGAAAAAGAATGCGCTCATTGTGACATGTCGAAGCTTTTGTGTGAACTTTGCTGAGCCTGTTCGTACGCTGTGAACCAACGCGCATTTACAGTGGTTTAACTTTGTGACTTCGGAGCCGGGTCTCGTGAAGCGACGTTCAAATAAATTGAAAATGGCTTTTGACTACCACTCTACATAGATAGTGACTGAAACGTACTGTACTTTAACCCCCCCCCCCCCCCCCCCCCCAAATACCTGGCTACGCCTCTGAACCTGGGCTATTCGAACTTGAAAAAAAAAAAAACCCGACAGTGAAAACCCATTTTCAGCGCCAGATTTGCGAGTCCCCACACATTGTTGTGCGTCGTGCTAATATACTATAGTGCTGCACCTAAGCGCACATGGCGATGTCCATTCTCGAAGACGACATTTGTGTCTTGGAGAGCAGATCGTAAACAAGAGCGCCGCAGTGCATTTGCTTATGGCGGCATGAAGCGTGATCGAGGAGGAGATATTGTGCCGTGTATTCGGCTGGCGACAGCGAACATTTCCAATCTGCGGGAGAACACGAAAAAGCCAGACGACGGCGTGTATACATACACTAACGTACTGCCTAAACGACACATCTTCGTGCAACTCCTAATGGCACTCGCTGAAATAGGAGCGTATCAGGGGCATAATGATAGTGACAAAGCTGTGCCTTCCGAAAATATTTAAATGCAAATCTCATTTCGATTTAGTTTTGTCCGTGGCAGAATATGAACAAATATAGGATCTGCCACGTGCGAGAGCTTCTGTCTCGGCATCGTTATTTGATCCAGCAAAGAGGATCAATACACACACCCCGTGGCAAACGACTACCTTCCGGAGATCGTCGTCGCGTTCACTTCGTTCTGGATTGATTGCGTAGTATCGTGCGAGGTCCTTTTCTTGGACACATCTGTCGATCGCATATCGATCTTGCCCTTCTGACCCGAATCCAAGCTTCCTATTGTAGTGCTGTATCGACTTACCACCTTGTCGTCGCTGTTGTTTCAACTTGTCCAAACTTAACCTTTCTTTGACTATTTTCTGTTTTTTTTTCACGCACCAAAGAATTAACCGGGATTGTACACTTTAGGTATTTTCACACAAGAAAGTAATAGTCTTCTCTTCGAGCCCACCCTTGTTTCAGTAACGGCTCATATGCATCGCTAGTATTTTGAAATAATTTTAATGATGATCGTGTTGCTCGTTACGAGGCTCATTGGAAGCCTATAGGACATGTCAACAATGCCGCATGTGTTGGATAACTTTGGCATGATAATTTTGTAACTCTACATTTTTACAGCGACGAGTACGTGGCGCACGAATTTGTTTTTTTTTTGTATAGTCTATAACGGGTATATCTCCTAGGAGTAGAGGTCTGAAAACACAGGGTTAAGTGTTTACCGGTCTGACTTATTTGTTAGCACTGTTGAGTTTGTACGCTTTGACTCATTTCTCGCATAAAGGGGCCACTCTGCTTTTGTTTGTACCGAGAGAACCGCCATCGCGTACATGCATCGTCCGCTTCTTTCTACAAATAAATTTGCGCGAAGAGTTTGACAGCTCGGTAACGAATCGGTGGTTCGTCTGAAGAGTAAACGAGGAATATGTGACCAGTTCATACTCAATAAAATAAAGCCATGGTGGCGCTAGTAGAAAGAATAATGTGAATAGTTACGTAGATTGAGGGGGGGGGGGTCGCCACACATCCATGTCAGACCTGCGTCGAAGTAAACAAAGCGCTTTCACTTCGAGGGAATATGCGATGGTGCCTGTCTTCCATTTCGTTTTTTTCTTCTGTGATGACAACTATACGGACGCTCGAGGCGCGTTCTCGCCTTCGACGTCGACGCCGGCGTCGTCGTGTGGTCCCACTATCGACGGTGCAGGCGCCGCTCGCGCAATGCAGAGAGGCGGAGTACGTTGTTCTGCAAAAACGACAAAGTGGACGCACCGTCAACGTGCCTCTCAATTGGATCGATGGCTGGCGCTATAGGACCGCGTTTTGCCGTCGGCTTCTGGCATGAGTGTTTTGCACACGGAGCACTAGCGTCCCTGATTATAGCTATTATGCTCATATACACTGGTCTGAGCGGAACGAACAGTAAATGGCATGCAACAGCAAGATGAGCGCCGTTAATCTCGACTCGTGCACCATCGCGGTGCGACGCCGCAACGTCACTGTCATCGCGCCAGCGTTGTGAGACGCCTGGTAGCGCCGAGGGCGATCTTCGTTTTGCCCAGCGGCAGTTGCATTGTGCGCAGCGTCGCTCCAGCATGACGGCCGCACATGCCGTAGTTGCTGTAACACCGTCCAGGCAGTTCGGACGCAACGCGAGACCTTGCTGTCGCTACCAACGCTTCGCCCTTTCATTTACTGATCATATTGAAGGTTTCTGATACTTTCACCGCGGAATTTTTCCACAACATTTGATTGTCTAATGAATATACAGAAATAACATAGATATTAGCAAATAAGAATATATGCGCACTCGTATACATTCAGTGACGAGCATTTAGCGTTAGGGCTCTTGAATCAATGAGCCATGTAGCAGGCGCGACAACGTTTTCTACAATGTGTACATGAGTGTTAAAGAAAGAACAAAAAATTAAAAATCACTTTTACGCTTGTTTGCATTGCCCCCCTCTCCCCTTGTGTAATGCCTTTGAGACTTTACAGTGATAAGAAATGAAATGAAATAAACAATAAGGAATTGAAAAAGAAACAATGAAGCGTACAACGTAAGAATCAGTCGCTACTGTAGGGACACTTGCACAAGGAATACAGATGTGGCGAGCAAACACAAGTTATACATATATTGAAAAATTCATATACATCAATAAATGGACAAACGGAGTGGAAAAGAAAGTTTGACTCGTAGGAAGCTGGGAGAATAAAATTAGCACAAAGGAATATTCTAGCACGCTGCGGAGGCCACCGCTACGTATTCGGTAGGCGCCGAGTTCAAATCTCGGTGCCGCTGGAAAACCACCGCATTATCCTAATCGTTAGAAATACTCCCTGGCCTGGCGCTCGGCACTCGTGGGAGTTCACATCTCGAATAAGGGGCTTAATAGAGATTTCCGAGTTTTCTCTGGGCGTCACTTGTCCAACCACAGACGGCTCTGTTGAAGAGCATCCGCCGCGGCTGTGGTAGGCAAGTGCTGCCGCTGGGTGCCTGCCGGCAAAATAGGTGCAATCGCGCTCCCGGCCTGGTGCTCGGCCATTGTGAGACCTCAGCGCTTGGAAAGGGGGTTTGTCTCCAACCCGAAGGCGTCCCCGCCTCAAGAGGTGCATTTGGGGCGCCACATTGGAAATGATCGCCATGGGAGCTGCCCAAGCCTACTTTTCTGTCTTTCTTTGTACTTTTTAAAATTTTATGTTCACAAGGGTTTCGACGGGAATTTAGGGTACAAGCACTTTTCCCAAGCGTATCAACCCTGAAGAAAGCCGAACGCCAGGCCGGGGTAAACTTGCGCTCATTTGAACCAGTAGGTACTTGGCGGCGGTGGGAATCGAACCCACAGCCTCCCGCAGCCGATGCAGGTGCTCTACGACTAGACTGCGATATTCACTAGGCAACGATACTCCTCCGGCTGCGCGTCGCCGCAGTATCGCAGGCATGCAGCCTCGTTCTCAATGCAAACAGGCTGGACGTGATCGGAATACATCTCGAGAACGAGAAATCCGTGATGCACGCGCCGCTATAGCACAGAAGGACCGACCTCTGCAATCGGATTCCGCCTCGATATGTCTGCGTTTGTTAGAAGTATTTGAATATTTTACAAACGGGATCACCTCCATAACGAGTAGCACCGTTGCTTATTTTTTTTTAGAATTTTGCTGTTGTTTTTGCGTACGTGCTTTACGTTCGTGATTAGAAAAGCACGAATAGGCAGAGATGACTAAAACACAGAGAACAAGCGCTTCTGAGACCTGGCACCATATATAGTGAGTTAGATTTCGTACCGCCTGCTCTGAGCAGTGTCAGATAATGTAGTCCCGTCTTCATCCGCGAGACCCCTCATTCGAACGTGCAGGCCCTCCTTTATTTTTTCTTCTGCCTACGCCTTTGAATCGCGTTGCTCCCTTTTTTGCCCCCTCTGCACGGTATGCAGCCATCCGGATTTTGTGTTCAGACTCCCTGTCGTTACACCCTCTCTTTTTGCGTTTTCTGTGTTGCACCATTTGGAATAACAGTGCCTCCGTCTCGTTGCTTTCAGAGCTGCTCCTTATCTTTTATCCCAGGAAAGGCTGCTATGAATACCAACGAAAGGCGCAGTGTTTTCATGTTGTCGAAAACCGAGCTTAGAATAATTACGGGCTTATATCGCAAGAAAAAGTTACGGGGCGCCAGTTACTAACGGCACCTTCCGTTGGTTATTTCGAAGCTCTGGCGCTTCGAGGTCACCAGTCGAACAGGCCGATCGAAGTGGTGCCACAAAACTTTTTCAGGCTCCAGTGGTTATGAACGATAGTAACTATGTTTCGGTGCAAAGACAAAGAAAAAAAAACTCGCTCTAACAGCAGCACTCATGTCTCATTATCGCCGTTAGAGACAGTTTATTCTTGCAGTATCAGTCTTAATGCCGCACTACGTCTCTTTTGTAGCACTGCCGGGGCAGTTTGAAACGACGAGTGCGAACTATTCATCACAAATTTTATTTTATTTTACTATTTTATTTCTTCAGTTTTTCCTTTTTCATGTGTTGATCTTTCTAGTAACATTGATGAGCCCTGCATTGAGACGCATCTTTTTGTACTAGACTTCAGAAGGCTGCTTACTCTTTCTTTTATTTTATGCCTTTGATTTTCTAACCTACCTCGCACAATGCCTGTATAAGGTCTGTAAGGTATTTTAAATTAAAAAAAGAAGGAAGGTGTAGGCTGGTGTACGGCGATAATGCTAAGACGATACGTTGCGTTGTAGTAATAGAGTTATAGTAGGCATATGGCTGGCTAGGTTACCCTGCCGTTAGGTTCAGTATGTCTGGAAAGTCAAAGAAAAGAATAAAAAGAAACATTGTACTACCGAAACAAGAAGGTGATGATTGTATGGTTTTTGAAACAGAGCAGCTGAACACAAGTATTTAAGGAGAACATCGGGGAGAACAACATTTGCAATCATGAAACTGCTACACATGGAAAGACGATGGCCCCTGTCCCACCTGCGCCATGAATCCTCTTAAGACGGATGTCAATCCAGAAAGTCTTGATATCTGTAGCAAATAATAAAAAATGAAAATAAATATAAATAAAGAACAACTTACTAGGGATGTACTTGTATCATTCAGAGACAACGAAGGTGCTCAAAAAAGAGCGAGCAGCTTGGGATATATGGAAGAAAACTCACACACCCCCCCAAAAAAGGTGCCCCCCTTCTCCCCTCCGAGCTATGAAGCAAAAACACTCCGACGAATGAACACAAGCACAACAAACAGCATAGCTCGCCAACTGTCGGCAGCTGAAGCCAGCGGAATGCGTTCCGAACCCTTCTCCGATAGGAACCCGTCTACGACGAAAAGGCCTCGCTTTCGGCTGCTCGAGGCTTCAACGTGAGCGGGTTCCCGTGCCCTTTCGTGGCTGTTCTCACGCGAGATGTTTTTCTGGTGTCTGCCAACGACAACGGCCAATGCGCACTTCCCCTTCATTGTTCGGCTACCCAACAACGGCTTATCGACTCGCACGAGAAGGACTGTTTTTCTATTCTCCCCAGTGGTCTTGTTGTACGGTGAGCGCCCGTGGAAGGTCGAGTGTTATTCAGGCATCCACAAGATGGCCGGAGAAGCAGCGCAATCTTTCTCGACCACCTGGTTGATACGTAATCTCGCTAAGGTGGCGGCAGAGCGGGCTGACCTGCTGAGTAGACCGGCGACACTTCTTATCCGCATCGTTTTACGCTCTTTTGTCATGCTTTATTTCTGCCACCGCTATTATTCCGAGGTTCTGATTGCTGCGTGACGTCTTCATTTCGTCACTGAGCATCGAGGCGTGATGCGGACGGAGCCGCCAGTGACGACGGCGGTAGTTCAGGTCTTGCCAGTCTCGCTTGTCGGCTCAGGCCCGAACAGCGAAGGACTTTTTTTTGTCCGCATTTGCTCTCGTACGTTCGTTGTGCAGCCGCCTATAGGCATTCTAGCTGCAGCGGACACGTCTCGTAGGTGTGTCCAGCGGTAGCCTTGCATCGGCCGTCCTAGCACCTGCGTTCCGTAAGCGTGAGTGTTGTCACACTTTCGTGGTTATGTTACTGTTATTAGTTTGTCTTGCCCGCCACCGTCTCTGCAACTTCTGTAGCGAAGACAGCCGCTAAGAGTGTGAGGTGCTGAACCAGTGGTTGAACTTTGTGAGAAGGGACGTTATAACTTCGGCGACCTATCTTCGTCGTTGTTGGCAGCACAGGATGGCAGATTGTTACGGGCGGTGTTTATCAAACGGGAAATTTCTAGCCTGGCGCGACATTTGACCAAAGGCGGGGCTGATCGCATACCTCGAAGCTCGCCTGCAGTTGTCATTCTTCAACCTTGCCGGCTCTTCCGGAACGGTAATTGCTGACGATTTCAACTGGTGCACACGCGTCGCCGGTGCGCATAACATTGTTATGTACCCGCTCTCGTACAGGCGAGTGGCAAGCGAAGTCAGTCTGAGCGGAAACCTCGAATCTGTAGTTTTGCGTTGTAGTTTTGCGCTGGAAACGTGAAAACCTACGGAAACAGGAGACTGCTAAGGTGGTTATATCCGTCCTATCATTCTGTCGCTCTTGCCTAGACGTCACGCTGCTCTGGCTGCGGTGGCACATTTTTCTAAGCGCTGAACGGTTGAAGAAGCGAAATTCAGTAAAAGCTCACTAGCATACCCCCCTCCCCCTCCCCCCCCCAAAAAAAGGAAACAAAAAACATTGAGAAATAAGATATAGAGGTTTAGGCATATAATCAAAATCAGCAAAAGCAAAAGGCGTCCTTCATATGACCGTGAGACGGTCTGTTATTTTGGGACAAATATGTTTACTGATTTCTTTTAATTCGTGCTCATTTCGTTATTTACAGAACTAAAAATTGTATATGTTTATTTTATATGTGTTGTCTCTGGCGATATTAAAGCCGTGCTTGGTTTCTTCTATACTCGATGGAGACCAGCATTTTATTGTGGATCAGATAAAGAACATGACGCGAACCCTATTCTCACGTGTAGCAAATAGAATTCAAACTTTTATACGCATGGCAGCAGAGTATTGGCTAAGCATGTTGTTTGTGTACTGCGAACCACGTGAAGACATTTAGATAAGATGCTTTTACGAGGACCACGTGTTGCCGCAGTCTCACATAAATTGCCGTGCGTCTGTCCTCTCGAAGCACATTGCGTGTATTCGCGGGCTTCTTCACGCTCGGAAAAACACCTTTATGTAGCACGTATTGAGCAACGCAAAGCTGTATCGGGAGTTTTTCATGTTGCTCTACAATGTTATCGTTGACACTTTTCATCTAATTATAATATTCGAGAAGTTGGTTAATTAATTAAGACAAATTATCTAATTAGGGGAACTATAAATATAGGAGTATCTCCAAGCGACGGCAAACAACATGACCTTGGTTCTGTCCGGCTACGTGCCACTTGCTGATTTTTAATGCTTGGCTCAAGCTACGTGGGGCACCCTGCATAGGTACATGCTACATGCTTCAATCTCTTCTGCCCTCTTCCGCAGTGTACGGTATCTGAGCAAGGCTCAGACTTTCCGTTATCACATTTTCTTTATATCTTAGTTTTTGTTATTTTTCTTTTTTTCTGTTTCAGGCTCACATGCATACACAGCCTGTACAGACCTTGAAATTGTCAACACGGTTACGCTATAGAGGTTATCTGTCATCGAGCTCTGTGCGTTGCCTCCTTAGGCAGCGAGTACACGTCTCATGAAAGACAAGGTAGCCGCTCTAGATAGAAAGCATACAGAGCTCTAAGTCATTAGCACAAATGGGCGAGCGTTGTTAATTGTTGTCGGCAGTTCTATAGACTGCACTTAGATGGAGAGTCGAGTGAGTATTTGCGTGTCGCCTGTGTGCGCTGTTGTTTCAGAGTGCAGCTCTGTTAGGCTCCGTACGTGCGCTGCCGCTGCTTCTGAAACAGCACGCTGGCTGCGAGTCCGACGCTTTTTCCCGTATAGCGCGCAAGGGTATTGGCCTCGAGCTCCACCACTGGAAAAGCTGGCGCCACCGTCGGCGTGACGTGCTAGGAGGGATCACGTGGACATAGCGGCCGCGTCGGCTGCTTCGGGCGCGCCGGAGCGAGCTGAAAACGAGTTTAAATTCCCGCGTACGCTGCGGTTTTCATTTAGTGGCGAAATTTTCCCGCTTCGAGTGTCTCCTTTACAACGCTTGAAAGCACTACAATAGGTAGTAGTGGCTGCCTTTGAAGGCGCGCAACATGGTAGGCTACTGCTCGGTGCCGCAGGGCCGGACGCACGTAACGGAGGCCGGTGTCGGTCTTATTCACACGTAGCCGCAGGACAACAAGCTGTGTGAAGGTTGGCTCGCGAAACATAAAACCGGCAGTCATCGGCTACAACTCGGGTATGCAACAAGCACAGACGCGAGGAAGATTTCTGCTACGGCGCCCGGTCTGCGATGTTCTCAAAACGCGCACTGAGACGCTCGCCTGAGTCCGCTGTCCGACTAATGTCATGACGGTTTGGTCTATGAACTTGTCGATACTATAGATACTGCCAAGTTCAGTGGAGTGGAAAGGCAGCGGTGAGAAGCACATTTAAAGAAAGCATGGCATATGGTCATGTTTGTGTTATGAATTAATGCACTGGATTACAAAAAAGGAGCAGCGGGAAATTGCACGCTGAGAACGCCGATAAACATACAGTGCGACGCAACTCCAGAAATAGTATTGAAAGGTCAAAGAATTTAGAAGAAAAAAAAAGATTGCATCGTCGCGACGGCACATCACAGTCCCCGTAGGCGCCGAAGTCTCTACAATGAAATTATTTTTGAACAGCTCTGATAGCGCCCACGCAACAATGGTTGCCTGTATACTGTCAAATGCTCATATTCTGCGGCCTAAAGCTCATGGCACTGTGCGAAAACGCGCGCGCGGAGAAAGCGAAACAGTGCGCGGACAAGCATGCAGACGCGCAGTCGGTCGGTGCGAATCTGCGCGATCGCTGCATTGAGGCTTCATTCTATTACGCTCCATTTAGTTATAAAAACACTATAAGAACATATTTCACATAGTTTGCTCTCGGCGTTTACCTACCTTTCACGCAAGAAGCCGGTTCGGGAGACTCCATCGCGGCGACCGCGCGCAGTGGCGTTCACTGTACGTATTCGGTAAAGAGATAGCGGCTGTAAACGATTGTGTGCTTTCAGCTTGCCCAAGATTATTATTTAGACAGTAAGAAACTTCTCTCGTTTCGAAAGTACTTACAGAAATGTCCGGGAGAGCTCGCGCGTGGTGTTTTCAGTGAGCGCTGACAGCAAAACCTATGAGGAGCGCGTCACGTGATCCCTCATACTACGGCATCGAGGCGCTTCCGATAGAGGGCGACTCCGTAACTCCTCGCCGCCAATAGGGACCACCGCGTTGGCTGCCCCCTGGCTCCTTGATTATCGAATGCGTTGAGATATGCCTCCGAGACCAGGCTTCGCTTCTCGATGTACATTAAATACCAAAAGAGGAACGTTCGGACGATATTGTGTCCGCTTTGTTGCTGTTCATCGAGGTTGCGCCTGAACAGCGCTCGACTCTGGCCCAATTACACTCGATCAGCCCAATGCTGTTCGCGTACTGTCCTGGGAATTGTGTAGCTGCCGTCGTGCGAGAGCGGCGCAATTTCAGGCTCTCTTCGGAGTAATTTTCTGCCGCATCTTGACTTCCCCGCCGGAGTCTGCAGGGAGGCTTGTAGCCGTCGACTTGTGCCGAATATTGCCAGGCCAAAGCAGGTGCGCCCCTTCGCAACGTTCTGCGCCATTGGCGACGCTGCGGAGAGAAAGCAGAAATGGGTCTTTTTTCGGTTTACTCTTTGCGCTTAATATTACTCGACCAAGTCAGATCTCACCCCACTTTAGCGACAAGATTTCACCTGCATAATTTATGATCAGTCTAAACAAAGCGCCTATTCTGCTCGCATTAAGGCGCCGCAAGCATGATCTTGAATTGTAGCGCGAAGTGAAACAGAGACCAGAAGCAGACAGAACGCACGTTATTGTATACCAACTCGCCCAACTTTCTGTCCTTTCGCTGCAAGCAGCCGTTTACATATCGGTACAGCCTCTCAGTTTGGCAGCTGGCTTTTGCAGTGGAAAAGATTGCTCACGCAGTGGTTTGCAGATAAGAGTGCGTTTCCAGACAGTCGCGTCCTATGTATAGGTAGCGTCTTATCGCCCATGCAAATTTCACATGCGCCTGGATACACGGCGTTCAGCCGACCTGACGCGAACTGTGCAATCGGCGCGCGTTCTGTGCATACATATACGCCTGGCTTTCGAAACGCTGCCTTGTTGCCGTCTCATGCCACGGCACAATCGACCCCTCTCGAGAAGGAGAGGTCTCTTCGGCGATGCGTGGTGTGTCGCAATAGGCTAAAGCAACCGTTTGACCTGTGCCTTTGTTTGAGGTGTCGTCATTAGAGCATTGCAGCTGCGCGAACTCAACTGAAGCTCGCTGATAGCCTTCCGTTGCCTTCTGTCGTGTCATGTGTTGACGGGAGGTTATATATAGGGTGTGTTCAGTTAAATGAGGAGGTCCACCGCTGTTTTTTCTCTGTTCAGTTTGAAGTCTCGGATCGATGCGCGAAGGATGTAGTCGCTCGCGTGGATTGCCGCTAGGCTAGTCTCTCTTTAAAAGACAAACAAAAGGTAGCAGAGTGCAATTTTAATGAGGCGTCTATAAAATCTCAATAAATGCTTCATTTTGCGCTCGCTGCGTGCATGTACGACGTGTAGGCGCGAGAACTTCTTTCGCAGATGCGACTGCTGCAAGAAAAGAAAAAAAGTAATATAAAAATTAAGAATAATAATATAAAAAAAGCAGTCGTAGCTTCCCCCTAAGGAGAGTGCGAAGCCATTTATGACAAGCGGTACGGAAAATGCAAAATATGCTATGGGTGCGAAATTCCGCACGTGAGCTTCTCCGCACGTCTCGTAATCTCACGAGCAGACGCCGCCATCTTTGCCACCCATGCGTCCTCAATCCATCTTCGATTTTTGCATGTGATTCTGAGCTGGAACATTGCTGTGAGGTTGACGTAGGCTACCTTATGCAAGGAAGTGTAGGCATGTTGGAAAGCCTCCTTGCAGCATGCACTGTTTTGCGTATCCCTCTTGCAGTCGTCCTCTTGTTTTCGTCTCTAGCGCTCTGCCGCTTTGTGCCCGTCCTCCTCTGAAAAAGATTATATATATATATATATATATATATATATATATATATATATATATATATATATATATATATATATATATATATATATATATATATATATATATATATATATATACATATATATATATATATATATATATATATATATATATATCGTAAAACGTACATTACAGTGGTAATTTCACATGATTATTCGATCCTTACTATTCCACAGAATCTCCAGTTGCGCTTTTTACCGTACCGCCTCCTCGCTGGATGTCCAATCGTGAACTAATTCGACTACAGCGATGTTCGGAATATTCCCTAACGAATCGGTTTCACACCTGCATCATAATTTTTATAATGACCAACACAAAACTCGCTGCTTTATGTACGATAGGTGGGGAGAGCAATATCCACCGGCGTGTGTGTGCGTGCGTGAGCTGAGGAGATATTTCATTGAAAATTTCAAGCTTTAGGTGTAATCTAATGGCCGGATCCAGTTCCCGTTTTTTTTTATTCATTTGCAAGCGTCAAATATGATAATTAAGTCTAATCAATGAACACCCATAGTCATGCGCCATTTCAATATATATATATATATATATATATATATATATATATATAATAGACCTTACCGGTTAAGGCAAATCCTGTGCGCCACTTTATGATGGTGTTGGCACAGTTCCCTAAAGCGTTGCGAGACATAAGGGAGCGCGCTGTTATTATACACATGAACGTATGAACAAATATATGCGCAAAACTTGCAGAACCGTTATTGAGGCGTCAGACTTGTAATCCTGATGTTTTAAGAAATGAGCATATATATATCTCTAAGGTCGGTGACTATTCTTTTTGGAACTCTGACCTTGGGAAGCGAAGAGAAGCTTCTGACGAACATCATGATGCTGACGACTTGCCATATCAGGTTTGGAACCTGCCGTGGTGAATAGATGAGGTGTTCTGTTGCAGAGCACAAGGTCGTGTCTATACGATTCCCCTGCCGCAGCGGATACTTTGGAGAGGGCGGCGTTTGTGATGATGGATTTGCAGGTTAACTCTTGCCGGCGTGACGCAAAAAGTTATAAAATGTTCTCATCGCATTTCTGTTGAAGTGCGCAATCGCTACATGGTCGCGTATACCTTGCGCGTACACATATAACGCATTAGGACATAGCTTGGTTCCGAAATCTATAGCACGTGCCAACACGAACACACTGAAAATGTAAAGGAGCACACACGGATTATACAGAAGCCATCGACCCTGTGAGTGCCAAAGTAAGCGAACAACTTTCCGAATCCGCTCAACTAAGTCGCTGGTGCAACGTTTCTTCTCGTTCCTCGGCGGTCATGGCGGCCTGCCATTGACGCTGAGCCTGACGTTAAAGCGAGAAGCTGACAAAGAATAGAGAATAGAAATTAAATACGCGACGTCCTAATATCGAAGATCGATTAATTCAGTGAGATATCTTCATTTCTCCTTGAACGGTATCATATAAAATGATTGATTGTGAAGATTTATTATGCACTTTAAGAGCGACACGCAAGAAGGCGCACACGTTTATTCATTCCTGCTCTGCCTGAGTCATTTCAATTCAGTCGCCTAATTATTCTATAGTGAGGTTGTCACTGACCTCTCTGCCTCATCGCGCATTCATTATACTTCCAGCACGTTGCGGTTTGTTTTGTCATTGGAAATATTGCGTCATGTACAGTGTTTTATCCATGCTCTCTTTTTTTTATATTGTACAATCACCAAAAACGCGTCAGTGGAACAGCACTTCTCATTTAGCTCCGTGCCCTCGGCGCAGAAAAGGTGCATCTCGCTCGAGTGCATTTCGCTGTTCTCGTCCGTCGTGCACCTTATGACCTAACGCGAAATAATAAATTGAATCTTCCGACGAACTTAATGCCGACGATCAGTCTCATTGTGCTGTAATACATAAGGAGGATAACCACTAGATGACGAATCGGACAGTATACAAACACAATGCGAGCAGCATATTCCTCTCGTTGCATATTTGGTATAGCTGTACGCGGGATTACGTCTGCCTACAGCACCGCCCACTCGTAGAGATTTTTTTGTTTTTTTGTCACAAATTGGTTCATGATGTTTAACGTAGTCTCAAGACGACACGGTAACTGTGAGAGACGCAGTATATACTAAGGGGGCTCGAACGTAATTTCGGCCGCACTGGCTGCTCCTTGAAGGGCGCCTCCGTCGAAATACGGCCTCCGCTGCTAGGGATCGAACCCGCAACCTCGTGCTCAGCAACCAGGTTCATGACAAAGGCCCATATTTTTGAGAATACCAAACATTGGCGCACGATTAACGTTATCATGCTTTCGTTAGTATATGTGGTCATCACGGTTATCACTCACAATTTATTCTTATTAATACCAGCTTGCCAGGCTTGATTGCTCAGCCAGTATAGGCGAACGATAGTTACTTAAGGTTCCCAAGGTCACTCTTAAATTATCAATACATTTTGCATATGCATCATTCGCATAAAATTAAATGCATAAAATTTATATTTTCGTTTGCCTCAGTCAATAATGCATCTTGACAAAGCTCGGGACAGGGCTTAAACAGTCGAAATCAAGCGCATATATATATATATATATATATATATATATATATATATATATATATATATATATATATATATATATATATATATATATATATATATATATATATATATATATATATATATATATATATATATATATATATATATATATATATATACTTCTTTTCGGTTGTTTCATATCTATTGCCGAATACTTAAGTAATGGTTACGCGCATTCTTTGTTTCTTTGTCACTTAGTGGCGAAAACAAAATCGTATAATTATTTCGGTTTCACACCTGTGCGTGTTTCGTAAGGACAAACGTTGAGGTGAACAGCTTGGTTGAAATTTGATGTCTCCATTTTGCTGATATCGCGCCACATCTGGTGTAGTACAGTTTCATTTAGCAGCAAAAAAAAAGGGGGGGATGTCTTTAAAGGGGAGGGGGTCTTCCTTCCGCAGCCAGATACGAGGCTGGAAGAGGCGTTAGACAAAATTTATCTATCCTGTTGCATTTGCGTCCCCCGAGTGCCTCTTTGAGCTGCTATAGTCGCTCCTCAGCCTCAAGTTTTCGTTGTTCGTGTCAGCAGCGACGAACAAGATCACAGGGCAGCTTCGTCGGGGCCGGCGCTTCTTGCGTCGCTAGAGCCCGTATATATCCTCCGCCAACTCACTAGTCGCGGCCGGGATACCCGCAATGATGGCTCGGGGCCGCGTGCGAGCATACCTCACGGCCAGAGTGCCGTACCATGTCTCGACAGTGTGCGGACAGTGACAGGGGATGCGATAAACGCGCGGACAACCGGGGGACATGGGATGATGGCCGGAACAGATCGGAGTGGTGCTGTGCGAGAAGACATAGTATAGACGCAGATAAGCTTCGACGACGTCCTCCGCAGTACGAGAGGCACGACTCTCGAAATTGGACTGCGCGGAAAGGTAGAGCTTGTTCGCCACGCTAAAACTGTGCAACGTTGTATAAGCTTCACAGAGGGCTAGCTTAGTCAAACGACACAAAACATTGGTGCGCTCTCTGGCATATGTGCCAGTATTTACGATTTGTTTGATGTCCTGAAGCAGATGACCCTGCAAGATGTGCGCCGTCCTATTGAGGTATTCACGGTGGAGCGTTTTGACGGGCTTATCAGTTATGAGTGAGCCATAAACATTAAATGAAACGATAATGAATGCGCTCCGGTGTAATTACGCTTGCTCGAAGTTCGGGGACAGCGTTTTGTTAATTGTACCACCTTCACGGCAGTAGATAAGCATTAAAAACGTTGCTGTCTCAGTGTAGAGAATGCTGTATAAGTGTGAAGATGTGCGGCGAGCCTCATATAGCCTGCAGAACAGTATAGAGATGTTGACAATAAAACAACATATTCAGTTGGGCTTAGTAAACTTGCTGTTGCTTGGAATTACCACAACTATTGTGTAACATTGTGTTTAAGAAGGCAACGCTTAATTAAGCAAAATTTGCGGGAACTTTCTCACTTTTTGTTGTTGTTCATTAAATGACGAGATTTCTGTAAAATTGGCTGCCGAAGTGCCGACTATCCGGATCTTGAAAAATGAACTCCGACTATGAAGTGTAAAAAAAAGAAAGAAAAACAAAAGCAGAAATGAAAAGAAACAGAGGAACATAACGGTAGATAACTGAGGCATAGCCTGCTATACAGCATGCATAGTCAGAGGCATCACGCGTACGTCCAGCGACAGAGCCCTTTACTATAGGACAGTCACTTTGCACCTGTAACTTTCAACTTTATTTCGCATTTTCCTTCTTACAGCAAAAGAAAATGCAAGTGCAGGAACAAAAAGCTGCACAATCGCAGCTTGACGCGGTTCCTGTCCCCTGTCTTTGACGAACAGTCAACTTTATTTGAGTTGGAGGACATTCACAAAGAGGATCTGTTACATATGTACAAAACAATTTTCATATTGTACAGACATTGATATTCACATCAGAACATTTATATACATGGTTATGCGTGGATACGTGAAAAACCAAACTAAATACTCTATCCCAACCGCGCTTTTCGTCCTCTCGTACTACCTTCCACAACACTGCATGTTATTAGCACAAAGCAAGACTCGCTGAAGTGCTCGTGAATGGGGCTGTGTCGCGGACATGTAGCTCTTACGCGGTGAGGATGAACGGTGGTAGGCACTGTGCTCTGGCGGCACGGGGACTGGCGTGCACACGTAAGATAAAACATATATAGCGCCCGGAGGACAGGGCCTCGTATTGCTGTGGCGATTTTTTTTTTCATCCGGGAACGGTGCTATACCTCGAACAGAGGAAAACACGTGGGCTTCGAGATGACGCGTTTGTGTGTGGGCCGGAAATTGGGCGACCGTTCTCGAGGAAGCCCGTTGGCGGAAACAGAAGTCGCGTTTGTGGTCGGCGAATTTGGCGTGGTGAATGAGGATAGACAGAAATCTGGTAGACCAACTCAGCGGAAACAAAGAATCGATACTTTGCAGAAACAGGCGTTGACAACGACGCCATGAGGTATGTTGTACGCTCGGTAGGAAGTGTTGTCAACTTTCCGTACGAGACTGCATTTTCAACATAAATGTGCCAATGCGAGCACACTTTTGTGCGTGGCTTTATGCATGGAGAGCAGCTTCGAAATAGCAACTTCCACAATATTTTTGTTTGTTGTCTCGTGCACAATACAACGCACTTGATAATCCGTGCTTCGTTAGTCCGCTTCGTATGCCCCAGCTACTGCGCTGTGTTTTCGTGCGTCATAAGCCTCTTTATGTACCTTGTGAGCGCTGCAGGAAATAGCCTGGAGCTTGCATGTCAGCGGGCTTACATTTTCAAGACTACAATCCGGGACTTTACCTGCGAAGCAGGTGCCGTTGGTTGATGAAAGTGCGCTGTCGACTTCCGAGAACCTTGCTGATCGTATGGTGATTTCTGTTGAAAATAAAAAAACCGACATCTTAGACGTATACTGAAGGGTTCTTGTGCAAGAGCGCTCGTCTGCCGAGGTTTACGTCAACCTTTATGAATTCACCCAACGTGGTCAAAATGAATAATGACACATACACTACGGCGAGCCTCATAGCCTGCAGAACACCTTTTAGTATAGGTTATCAAAAGGAACGTGCACCATATGGAGATTAGTGGGTGAGGAAAGAAGCTAGAAGAAAATGACGAGTCGAAGATGTATGTAGCTAATTCAGGTTCGTACTTTCGCGAGCCACGTAAGACGAGCCCATACGCACCGATTATTCTTTAGAAAGAAACAGGCTCCCGGCCTTAGGTGTACTCCATTAAGTTTGAACTGCTGATAAACGATCTTTTTCATTAAACGCAGTTGGTTAGCTGCTGCAGTGAATGATTTCACTATTTTATGCACGTTGTAGGTTGTGCTGTTACGTGTTTGCAAAATAAACTTTACAGCTATTTACAACACACTATGCTTCCTGAAAAAATAAAAAATAAATAAAAAGAAAGAGCCATCTGCTCCAAATATAGGGACAAAAAGGCGAAAGGTTAAACTAGAAGCTTTGGCGTTCGAAGTGTGAAAATTAGCCGTGATCCACTCAACTTTTTTTTTACAGGCGGCGACGAATGAAACGTGTTGTTGCAGATGTTTCTGTCTCCGTTCATTTAATGCCAACTTTTGATGTCAGGTTATATGGAGGCAATCTAGGAGCATCCGGCATCGCTCATGATGCGGGCGCATTCTTCAGTCTTCACAAACATTTAGAAACGAAAGGCTACCGTTAATGGAAGCAAAAAAAAAAGAGAAAGGAAGGCTAAATTAATCTATTCTTTGACGTAATAGTTCTGCGGAAACCCGCAAGTTCGCGATAAATAATAAAGGATTAAATGAGGCATCCACCCAAACGTAGTTAATTGCTACAAAGGAAACCCATACGGGTTCCTCGAAAGAAAAGCCTCGCAGTTGAAGAAATATTCGTCCTGGACCGGGACTCGAACCCGGGACCACCGCCTTTCCGTGGCAGCTGCTCTACCATCTGAGCTAACCAGGCGGCTAGGCGATGGCAGGGCGAAGTCGAATTGATCAACAACTCGAAGCAAAGGCGGGAGTTTTTGCAGCAATTGTAGCAATTAACTACGTTTGGGTGGATGTCTCATTTTCCTTTTATTAATCCTTTTGTTCTTGTAGTTGTTTTGTTTTATGAGGTCATTGATTATACCGTCAGTGTACATGCCTAAATCGCCAAAAAATAAAGAAATAATGCAGAAGTACGAGTTAATGTCACGATATTTACGTTACAGTGTTATATCTAACTATACCGCTGTGGCGGTTCATAACGATAAGAGCTACTAACACATCAGTAACCTCTGAGTCATTGCACGCTGGCAACTATTAAGTCCCTGTCGCGACTACCATGAACGATCCGGCGTGTTCACTTCGCTAAAAGGCCCCGTCGCAAAGTAACGAAGGGTGCTTTTCCGCACTGGCATTCAGTGCAGCGCGGCGCACTGCTGGAAAGCTTGGGGAGAAAAGGGAAAGCTGGGCGGAAGGGGGGGGGGGGCGAAGTGCAGTGCCGCTGCGACCGGTCGGCGACAGTGCGCTTGCTTTCCTTCCCCCCGGTAATCGATGGGGGAGCCGGGGCCCCGCGTGCAAACCCGGAAACCCGCGTGGCGGACCCGCCGCGACAGCCGGGCGCCGCTTGGGTTGGCCGGCGTAGCGGCTCGATGCGCCGTCGACGCCGGCTATTGTAATGCGCTGCAGAGCAAGGACGTGTGCGGGAAAGCTAAGGGCACGGGGCGGACGGTGGCGCGAATCGAATCACGCCACTCGCGGTGTGTGCCAGCCGAATGGAAGATACGGTCCCCGTGCGCGCCATGTTTTGAAGAAAACACCGCAGCTCAATGGACGCGATGGCTTGACAATTTTTTCTTGTCGATTCATCGTTGCTCAGAAAGGGGGCGACCAAGTTCGCAAAGGACAGAAAATACAGGCCAGGCGCCGACGTGCAATAGGTGGTTATCGAAAGAAAAAGCGTTATTAAATATTGCGCTGATCGCTTAGAGATGCGGAAGAAACATATAGTTGCTCTGGTAAGCGTTTGTGCAGTCCTTTCTATTCTGTCCGTGAGTATATTTTCTATCGGCCCACTCTCTCACCGTCATAAGGATTTCTCACCAACTGTGGTGGCAGTTCTCGCAGATCGTGTCTCTTTTCTTCGTCCCTGTTCTGGTCTGCTCTGGGCAGCGCGAAGTTTACCGCATATTTGCCTCTTCGGGCACCGTGCCAGTGAGACCCCATTTCCCTGCGAGCTTGCGTGGATATAGCCTTGTATACTTAATTAGTTCATTAGCCGACGGTAGCTCCATCCTCCGGCTGCCAATGCTCGGAATTTGTGAGATACCGTGAGATTAAAGTGGAGGCTAGTCGATGGCACTGGGTCTTATCGACGCACGTATACCTGCTGCGGCTATGGCGTTGGGCTTCCGAGCTCGAGCTAGGCGGCCGGTTCGAATCCTGGTCGTGGCAGCCGCGTTCCGATGTGTACGGCATGCAAAAACGACCGTCGCCTTTGGTTGCATGTTAAGGGAAACCAGGTCGTCAAAATTTATTCGGCAGCCCTTCATTGCGTCGTATGCCATAGCCTCTGTGTTACAAGTTAATTTCCATGAATTAGTTCCCACGCATGTTTGCGAAAATTTCGTTATTGCTACAATAGGGTTTCTTCCCTTAAGATTCTTTAATCGCAGTGACAGACGGGGACCAGCAAGTGGACATACACTTGCTCGTTCTGGTCTGTCACTGTGCCTTACCAACAAGGCTGAATCGCAACACACGTCAAGTTCTTTCATCTCATATCCTCGTTCGTTAATAACTGAAAAATTCACAGTTAGTCAAAAATATGGAGACAAAATATTTACCCCAGTAGCCAACTACACTAAAATAAAACACTCAGTCAGTTATTTGACGCACACTATAGTCATAAAGATATTTGGCTTCGTGTCATCGCGTGAAGGCACGCACGGTGGCGTAAGTAAATTTGTGACATCTGTAGCATTGTGCACTCGTGTTGCATTTCTGACACATTCGCTGCTAAAGATTTGTAAATCACTTTTCTTGGCCGCGACTTTGGCTCTCACGACTGTACAAAGACGTTAGAACATTACCTAGCGAAAACATGCGGGTAAGACTACATAGAGACCAAAACGTGCGCGCGTGCCTAATGAATTGCTCGAGCTGTGCGTGAGGAGTACTTAAGGGTCTGGTTATACAGTAGTCTCAAACGACTGTATGAGGAGCTTAATCTGAAATGGCCGTCTGGCGGACGGCCCGTTATTTCCCCGTCCGCTAATCGATCGTCTGCGCTGTGAATGCTGTGATAAGCGCGCCCATATACAACGTGTTTCAGCGAACACTTTCAAAAATTTATTTAAATTACCCGTGGCAGATAACACAATTCTGGTCCGTGAGCTGGTCTATTCGAAGAGGCGGACATTACTTTTACACATCTCGTGTGCACCCTTTAATAAAATTAAGAAAAAAAACTTGCACAAGAAATTGAAATGCATAATCGAATAATTAAGAAAAATGCGAAACTGCCGAAAAAACAAGTGCGCACTATCCTCTTTAAATTTGTTTTCTTTATCGCTCTTTTGCTTTTTTCATAGCAAGAATAAAAAATGTCTGCTTACGTATCCACCCTTATTTGCCAATTTTACTTCGGGTTACTTTTTTCACTTCTTTCATGTAAGCGTGTTGGTGCATGATTATTCATAAACAGGGACGCTGTGGGATGAGTGGCACGTTTTTTGATTAGCGGCTCGTGTGCACGGGATTCGCTTTCTTCGGCGGGCGCATGCGTCATATCATCGCTTCGGTGACGAAATATCCCAGGTGTTCCCGGAGCGAAAGCTTTTATTCGCGGTGGAAGCGGTCGAAAGCGGTTGTGGTCACGTCGTTTGACTTGAAATTGCGGCTCTCCAAAGACGGGGTTTTTTCCCCACCTATAATGGCTGGCGGAACTCAGCTGCAAACTAGAGATTATCGGACCGATTTTCGCAACCGCATATTCGGGCACAGACGCGGCAGGTCTCCGAGAACGCGATATCCGCACTTTTTGTTTCTTTCGGCACTCTCTAAGTTTAAAGAGACTTGGTTTATAGTCCCTAGGTGAAGCAGGTTACGAAGCCCGGTACAGTTGACGGTAACTTATGATGCCGACGGTGTATGTATATATATATATATATATATATATATATATATATATATATATATATATATATATATATATATATATATATATATATATATATATATATATATATATATATAATTTTATTTTTCTCTTACAGCTGAAGTATATAGCTGTACTTTAAACGACCCCTCAGTTCTCCTGTCCCCTATGCTGTTGCCTTATCTGCAGAACTAGTTGCTGTCACACCATTAGACGTCAATTAGGATGAATGCAGTTTACACGCAGTCGATAACATTCGTCAAACTGGCGTCATTCTGGAAATTCATTCCAAGTGGATACGCCTCGCAAACTTACCGGCTAGAATTCGTAAATTGCAATATGTGCCGTAAAGTAATTCATCCAGAAGATAATTAGTGGAACGCATAAATATTTCTATGCCGACCCAACGAAGAAATCTGTCCGTCCGTCAACACAACCACACACCACCAATGTTGCTCATACCTTGCCTTTCGTACTTTACAATGTTATTTATCGGAATTTTGAGAACGGAGCCCTCAAACAGATGTAATGAAAAAAAAGCACCGAGAGCGCACATCGTTAGCTCTTCTCAGACTGAGATTTAAGAAGCGCGAAACAACAACAGGAGATCGACCCATGCAAGAGGCCGCAGCATAAAATTTATGTCGCCAACTAAACTTTTGGCTTTGTGCGTATCGATAAGTTTGATTGGGTAACTTCATGAGAAATGCTCCATTCGAAGCTGCGCAACACAGCCTACAGGTTGGGTTTTATGTTATTTGCTGGCTTATAGCGCAGTTATTAACTAGTCGGCCAGTCTGCTAACAGTTTCGTCGTCCTGAAGTTTTGAAACACGCATGGAGACGCCTTTGTGGCACTCGCTCTGAAGCTTAGTGTTGGTTTATGCCATACTTTCGCGTAATTGGAGTGCTGGACGGAAGTTGTTGCTGTAGTTTGGCCTTGCCAGCTATTTAAGAAAGAAACGCCATGTCTCTAAAGCAGTTATTTCCGGTTCGTGTATGCAACGCAAATATTACTAGTACGGATGCGAAATTAAGCAATGTTTGCTGTTACTTTTCAGAACTAGCAATTGCCTGTGGAAGAGCTACTGTCTCTCCCGTGTCGAGTTTAGTTGCCACACCGTTTTCTAAATGAATTGAATAACATAGTATATTAGCGTTATTATAATAGCGCGGTGAATTACAGCCATCTCATTCTTCCAGGTGTGCGGTTTTAAATTACAGCGCTTCGTCATCAAAAATTTAACCAACCCAGTTTTACGCAAACAGTATTCTTATGATTGGGAGTTTTGCTAGACAATTTTATTTACTTTGTATTCGGTCGTAAATACTGTAGCGTCTTCTTTTTTTTATTGTGCAGTTGCGATGTTCTAGTATTAAAGTATTTAGCATTTGAATCAGACGGTCATGAGTGTTGTGTATAAATAATAAACGACTGTTGGAGCTTGTCAGGGCTGCTAGGATCTTGAGCTTCTGAAGTAATGAACTTATTGTATAGCTACGTATGTAAGCGTTATTTATGTTCAAAGCAGAAAAAGAAACGAAGAAACGTCCCAACATTAAGTTTGTGCTTTCTCTGCGCTTACATTTTCGTGTACGCATCGTGTACGTACATTTAGTTATGGGTTTTGTGTAAGTTTCGTGTCGCGACTCACGCATCACATGATGGTGCTTTTCTACATTTTTTCTCCTTTCTGCATAAGCAGTCATTTAGCACGTTCCACGTGCTTTCAACCTTCTTGCTTTATCGATTGAGCACGCAAAAATATTTATTCTGCCTGTTGAGCCCTCGGTTCTCCGCACGCATTGATCGATTCATGCATCGACCTGGAGGCCCGGCTTTGGGGAAGCCGCGTCAGCTACTTTGCGGCTACGGTGAAAGCGATACGGAGACGGGCAGGGTTGTACATGTTACAGCGCCTCCGCTTTGCAGCTTGTGAGGCACTGGCAAGCTTGCTGCAAACCGCTCGCCTGTTGCTCCGACAACGCCACTCGCTTGTAATGCCGTAAACAGCCAGTGCTATCTCGAGTTGGTCTCAAGGAGGCTGTCTCGTCCTTTCGTGACCGGCGAACAAGTACATTCCACGCTGGCCATCTTAGAACCAGATCAGGTCATCGCGCTGCCGAGCTTTCAAAGGCAACAGTGCACAAGTGACTTGTGCATCCCTGCGTCATTTCCTTAAATAATTTAACACCGTTAACGCAACAAGCAATATTTGTTAAACTATGCGTGCAGTAAAAGCAAACAAGTGTCCCTAAGCACTAGGCGCGTCGTCGGCGGAAGGGTAAGAAAAAAAAAATTGTCGTCTTTAAAAACACTGATCTCTTTCGTTGCGCTGTGCATGAATAATTAATGAACAGAAGTGATTCAGTGATAAGCCGTAAGTGGTCTGTATACGGTTGTGTACACGCAAGGCGGGCTCTTACAATGCTTCCTAAACTCTTGAGTCGACCTGTAGGCTATCGCACGCGCTGTAGACAGCACCGCACTCAATTAAGGAGAAGCGACTGATCTTAACTGAAGTGGTCTCACTGGCAAACAAGTGGTTTCGCTGCAGCTGAGAAATACAAAGAACGACATGGCACACAGCTCATTGATTGATTGATTGATTGTAGCATTATAAAACTACACTTGAGACGTCGCAGTGAAAGTCCATGGACCGATTCAACCATTTGGTTTTTTTTAACGTCCTCCGGAAGCTCAGTACATAGACAGGCTTTTTATTCGTCTCACACCGAAATGCGCAATGGGCCGAGTCGAAAGATGTCGACCCCGTTACTGTGTGGTTAGCGGCAAAGCCGCCGTAGCCGCTTAATCACTGCGGAAGGTACGTACAGCAAACAGAAAAAGGGAATAATTCCGAACGGAAAGTGGAATTGAGCTTGAAACCGAAATAGTCAACGTGTATTAGTGAGAGCAGATAAAATATTGATTATGTGATCTGTGATCTCTCAGCTATTAGTTCCGTGGTTGTGCCGTCCAGCTATGTACTTGTTGTCCTTAGCACCGTTCATAGTATCGTCCAGATTCCAGAATATGGCCGCGGCTATCTCGTGTTCTGTCGAAAGAGTCCACCACGCGCAACGTTCGCATCACATTCCGAAGCACTCGGTTACTTGAGTGGCGGAAGAAAACATACTGCAATCGACTAGCGCGAAAAAAAAAAAGTTAAATGATTTAATGGAGCTTTTATTTCTGGATAAAATATGAAAATATCGCAATGCGAACAGTATGCTACTAAATTGATGAGCGAAACTTTGCGTTTTTACTTTCTTCTGCGTGCTTTTACGTGCTGCAGTACGTAAAGCACGCAAATGCAATGGGCAGCACGTGGCCATGGCCACGTGCTGCCCTTTGCATGCGGAGCTGACGCCGCGCACGGCAATCTGGGTACTCGTGGGAACTTGCGAATGTTGATGAACCAGCCACTGACTGATTAATATTATATAGCTCGCTTTTTTACTCCGATGGTTGCTTATTAACTGGAACATAATTTCGTACTCTTCACAGCTTGCACTGTTATTCCAATCAAAACCTTTCTGACCGCTGGTGGCAGCCTTGTTGGACCGTTATAGCTGACCTTTCCCGTGTGTTCTATGGGGCCCCGCTCCGACAGCATTAGCGCTCCAATTTTTCTTCTTTTTTTCTTGCCGTTTCGCAACACGCGCATCAGGGCCCCTCCTGTAGGCGAAGAGATCACAGCTGACAGCCTGTCTTTGAAGGATATCAAAAGCAAACGCACAAAAAAGCACCGACAGGTGTCACCACTGTCGGGACTTCGCGCAGTTTCACAAGCGGTGACATTCAATAGCCCGGCTACGTCGTGTGTTGTACTGCCCGACGTTGTCTCAGAGCGGCTGGCTGCGTCGACGACATGGTCACGAAACAAGTCGACGCAGCGCCGCCGCGCCCTTCGTGACAAGCTGTCGGTGTGTCGCGTCGCTTCTCTTTGCGCAGCCATGCACTCGCCAGCGCGCGGTGTCACAGAACCAAGCAGTAACGCGCCGCGTCTCGCATAATTAGGCACGTTGAGATTGCCGTTCGTGAGCCCTGCCTGTGCACTCAGAAGAAAGGGCAGCGCGCTGAAAGCAGCTACGGGACACTTTTTTTGCGGTGCACCTCACTTCGTCAGAAGCACACGGGCGATGGAGCACGAGGCAAGTGCAGGTCGTCCGACAACTGCGGTTTCCCTGCGATTTCCCTCGCATGTATAATTTAGCAGTGGAGACGAGAGAGACTAGACATTTTGTGAATTAATGACCTGCGACCGCCTTAAGAAAATTAATGAATTACGTGGTGTGCCTGCAAAAGAAAAGGAGCTAAGCAGAAAAATTCAAAACGTCTGTGTGAACATTGCGAAAGTGGAAGTTCGTGAAGTCCTCAGCGAGGAAGAGATATAAAACTTTGTTGCTTGTGACTACTACACGCTGCTATTATTTGATTATCTTAGCCCTGGCGTAGAACGTGGACAATATAAGAACGATGGCGAAAACTGGAGTAATTGAAGGCAGAGAGAGAAAAGGCAGGGAGGTTAACCAGAGGTGTGTTTCCGGTTTGCTATCCTGCACTGGGGGTGGGTAAATGTAGGGGTTGGAAAAAGGGCAAAGAGAGAGACTTGAAGCAGGAATTTTCAAAGGAACAGTGAGACGATATAATCTTATAATGGGAGGAACGAGGCTGGTACATCGATAAGTAAAGATTGAAGTTCGAGACACAGGAAGACAAGGTTGATTTAAAAAAAGTGTCGGAGCGATCCCTGAAATGTTACGTTATTATAATCACTGATCCCCCAAATAACCGGGAGATCATAACTTAGGCCATCCAAAACTGTGACGCTTTATATGAATGGTCAGATCCGATTATTGCAACAAGTTTTGCTTGACTTGGTCTTCTCGTTAATTTTATTTTTCCTATCATGAAACATTTGAAAAGCGCGTGAGGAACGGGCTAGGTCACCGGCGTGAATAACGTAGCCGTCTTCGGCTACGCCGATTTGTCAAGCGTTTGTCAGTAAAGAGCTTCGAAGATCTGAAGTGTGTACGCCATGGGGTGTCGTAGAAACGGTGTCACCTCGTTCATCACGCCCGAACAAGCGGCGTCTTGATGGCAATCGGTCTCGACGCGTTGCCGACATCTGGGGCTCCATTCGGGACATTCCGCCATTTTCGTCGAGGTGTGACATAGGCGTGACGCGTACAAAATGGCGCTGATGGCCCCGTCTTGCTTGACGTAAACGTGACGCAAACTTGACGTTTTGCCTAAGAAACCGAAATGATGGGACTGAACCTAACGTTCTTGATAAAGCGAAATAGCTTTCCTTTTCAGTAAAAATAAAGCAGCTATCGCTCATTAAAACTCCTTTCTGGGCGAGTTGGCGCATACTTGATTTGAAAATTATAACAGCTCTAACACATGCATCCACAAAGGAACAAGGCACAGCGCTTGTGTCTCGTCCTCGTTCATTGGTGGATGCATGTGTTAGCGCTGTTATAATTTTCAAATCAGCTACAGCTCAAAGCTTTCGGTTATTCAGTCGAAAGCGCTTCTCGCTTTCATCGTCTGCTGCGTACAAGCCGTCGTCAGCTTCATTAGCTAGGATTCGTGTCCCCGGGAAACGAACTAGGGTGGTTGCTTGGGCTAGTTGGTAAATCATGATCAAAAATAACGTACAGCGCAAAGGACAAGGACAGTGAAAGACGACATACACAGCGCTGAAAAATGTGGAACGCTTCACGATTTTGCGTGTCATCCTTGCGCAGGGGCCATATCAGCGCTGTGTATGTCGTCTTTCACTGTCCTTGTCCTTTGCGCTGTACGTTATTTTTGACCCGGGAAACGGAATGACTCATCATAAATTGGCGCCAACGCGCTTGGTTTCTACCTTGAGACAACATGCGTGACCTAGCAGTGGTGATGAGTGCACGTTCTAGGCCGCGTTATTGCTATCGCGCAGGCTCCACGTGCGATATGTTTGTTTATTAACTTACTGAATTGGCGTGTCTACAGTGAGCGATATTGCTGATGTTAAGGCCGTTAAGGCATCCATTCTTACCAGACACTTGCAGGACTTAAAACATGACGATGACATTTGGTCTGGCTGCTTAAATCGGAAAATGCAAGATTGCATTTTGCAAAACTTTTTTCAAGACTCGCGATTTCAAGGCACTTGAGCTCTCGACAGCCAATCAGAGAGCCAAATGGCAGACAATGGCGGTGGTGCCGCCGCCATTCTCGCGCTTTAACATACCCCGTTTCCGTGCTTTAAACAAACCTGCTGTTTGGTCGAACGAAGCGCAACCACCTCGTTGACAGGGTGTCTCGTTTCAGCTATGGAGCTGCGTGACTGGCAGCAATCGTCAGTCAGTTCGCTCGCCTGCCAGTTTTGTAACTCAACGCCGGTCAAGCCATTAAACAAGTAGTACTGCGATCTAAACAAGGCAAAAGAGAGCGCGCCCGCTGTCCTCGCCTTTGCAGAGCCTCCCTGTCACGCTTGTATTCAACGCGGTAATCCCCCCTCCCTACCCTATCTGTATTTTGTCTTTTCAAGCGTTGTCATCTTTCGGCACACATTTCGTCGCGGACACGATGAGGCGCTCCAGTGCGTGGCTTACCTGTCGTGCTCCATGCATGCACGCTTTTAAGCTTCGAAGGGCGCTTGACACGCTGTCTGCGTGGCTTCGCTGTGATGCCCTCAATTTTCCGAATGCGCTTTCAGAGCTCGTGACGCTGATTACCGTAGTTGCATAAGCACTTCAGAGAGGGAGGTGTCTTTCTGAGTCACGTGTTCTTTAGCGACCGTGAAGCTGCATGGTGCAAACTTGGTGCCTTTTCCCGCGTTCCGCCCACACGTACACGTCGTAGAAAAGTATTAATGTAAAAGGTGTTATGCTGTGTGAACCGCAGTGAACCGCAGGAAACTCTGGCTGTTTAGAACTTTATTATTTTGGGCTGCTATAAGTTAAAGCTCGAATAATTGTAAACAAAGCACAATATCTTGAGCTTCATGAAAATTATTGCTGAAAAATGTGGTTCTTAAACTTCAGTATGCCGCCAAAAATAAAATTCAGTTCTTAGAAATTTGTCTTCGAAATTTAACGTGTGTAGTAGTTCATTGCATAACTTGTATAAGTGGACAATGCGCAGCAAATTTTGATTGAACTAGGTTTCTCATTCTAGAGTTATCCGTGTAGCAAAACTGTACCGCCACGATATTGCCTATAATAGCTGATGTCGGGAACGTTGCTCAGAACGATGGCTTTCTTTTTTCTTTCTTTGCAGAACAACATCGTGGTGGAGTTCGAAGGCATTCATCCCGACAGCGCAAAGCCGAAGCTACACGATGCCCACGTCGTGCTGGAGTCAAAAGAGAGTCTTGTGAGTGTACCGTGCTGGCACGGTAGCCGGCTATTTCCCCATTGCCATGTGTGCCTGAGTGGGAAAATGCTCTAATAGAATCGAACGCGAATATTCGAACTACACAGGCTTTAAACATGACGTCAAATGCGACATACTTCCTTTTCTCTGCTTCTAAATGTAGAAAAGAAAAATTAAATATGGAGAGGAAACTAGGTTCATTTACTTCAATGCATGCTGCATTATGAGTGCGAAAAAGCCGGCGTCTGTCTATGGCAGCGAAACGGCACCCGAATTCCCATCGGCTACGACGCCTCGTCAGCCGCGCTCCCGGACGCCTGTGTTGTCCGCGCGTGCCCTCGCCTGCACTCCAACTGCGCCTCGGCGAGGCCAGATCAAGAAGCGCCGAGTGTTTCAACGCGCTCGCTGCACTCGATGGACCGCTGAGCGGCGTTCAATTGGACATTAATGCTTCCACATTCTCAACTCATAAGAAGTGCTTAAATGTCCTCGTAATTTTTTTGGTAGTCCGTTCAACTGTGTCTATAGACTAGCAAAATATGGGAGGTCACCGATTTTACTGGTTCGCTCGGGCACCCAAAGTGGCCAATGAAAAATATGCATTGACTCTTTCCATATAAAGTTCCAGTAATCGTAATATTCATGAGATCCGCTGCGGTGGCCTAGCGGCTATGGTGTTGCGCTGCTAACCACGAGGTCGCGGAATCGAATCCTTGCCGCGGCGGCCGCATTTCGATGGAGGCGAAATGCAAAAACGCCTGTGGTCCCGTGCATTGGGGGCTCGTTAGAGATCCGCTGATGGTCAAAATTAATCCGGTCTACGGCGTGCCTCATAATCGAATCGGGGTTTGGCGCGTAGAACCCCAGAATTCGATTCAGTATTCATCGTATATATATATTTTTATTTAAGGACACCTTACAGACCCGTAGAGGCATTGTATAAGGGGGGAGAGTACACTGAAAGATTATAATATATGATAATTAGAATACATATTTGAATACATAGACAAAGAGTGAGTGAGAGAGATGAAGAGGAAAGGCAGGGAGGTTAACCAGATATCAGTCTCCGGTTTCCTACCCTACACCCTACATATGAAAAAAATACAGTGTAAGAAACACATACTTGCTAAGATACGTTATGTGGTGTAAAAAAATGTGGTGTTAAAATTGCACAATGGATAAGCTGAAATACTCGGAAGTAATAGAACATTCGCAGAAATTGACAAATATCAAACCTGATTCGTGTTCAAAATTTATTTTACATTTTTAACTAATTGAACTGTAAGCGGGGAGGGTAGGGGTGGAGGAGGGGAGCAGGTTGCTACTTAATTATTTTTGATGAAGATATAAGGCGTGCATACAGGTTAGAAACGGCATATATGTGTTCTTGTTTTGACACGAGAGACAACCGAATCGGCAAATTTCAAAACAAAGAGGCCGAGTGCGAAGAATAAGTGCGCGGGAGGGAAATTGGAGAAACTGAAGCGCGGTTCTAGCGTATCGACAAGTGAAGTTATCATCGTAAGAGCGCTCATTAGGCACGTGTTACGAAGTCAGTGGCTTGGCGAAGACTCATAGTAAGCATGGTGCTATCGGGGGAAATCATCGACTTACAGCGGTGCCATTTTGCCGCTAATAGGGCCTTCTAAGACTATGCCTCTATAATAGGGCAATTTTTCCGTCGTGAGAGCGCACTCAATGTATAAAATTCGGGATGTGCACGGGATGATAGTACACTGAAGTACTCGGCACTGTTTGATCGGAAGGACCTCGCAGTGATAAAGAGCAAAAGAAAAATATAATTCGGTGAAGCAGTACGTCCTACCTTTCGTTCGTGAGTCAGAAAAACTGCCTATGCTTCGTAAATTTATTTCGTTAGGTCGCAGCTCTTTTTTTGCGCCTTGTCTGGCATGTCGAAGAGAAAAGAAAGGCGAGCCATTAACGAAACGTGAACGTACTAATAAATTTGCGATTACGTGCTGATCAACGTTGTTTTAACCTTTTTAATGAAGCTTCGTGAGCAGTAGAAAAACACGAGCTGCGAAAAAATATCATTATA